>NC_138370.1:34667988-34707846 GCF_054177405.1 Leptonychotes weddellii
AAAAAAAAAAAGAAATCAGTGGCATTCCTATACACCAACAACAAGACAGAAGAAAGAGAAATTCAATCAGAATATTTTTATTTCTTTATCTTGCCTTGTTACCTAGTGAGAACCTCTAGTAAAATGTTGAACAGAAATGGTGAGAATGAATCTCTGTGCCAAGCTCCTTCTCCTAGGAGAGAAATAGTCAGACTTCTCTCAGATATGTAGTAGATTTCTCCTAGATACCCTTTATCAGAGTAATATCAAGCTTCTATTTCTAATTTGCTGTGTAATTACATCAGGAATAGATGTTGTAATTTCTGAAATTTCTTTTCTGTGTATACTGAGATATTTTCTTTCTAAGTTAGTAAAAATGGTGAATTACATAGATTGATTTTCTAAGGCTAAACCAATCTTGTGTTCCTGGTATAAACTCTATGGCGTTGTAATATATTATGAATTTTATACAATGTTAAATTTAATTTGCTGGTAAAGCAGGCCCATTTGACCTGTCAAGTTTTTCTTGGTCAGGATTTTAGTCATGGTACTCCTCAGTATGCTCCTCTGTCCTCTATATTTTCTGCACATTGGCAGCTGGAGCCAGAGACTTCATCAGACTCAGGTTTGATCCTGTTGGCAAGATCATAGTGTGTCTTTTCATGTGTGTCTCTTTTCATAGCGTGTCTTTTCATTGTGTCTCTTTTTGTGATGTTATCAACTTTTGATGATCATCATCAAAATTCAATTTGTTGGGGGTTGTAAAATAAATGTTGATACAGTAATCCCATCCTTTCATTCTTTTTTTATTTTATTTTTTATTGTGTTCAATTAGCCAACATATGGTACATCATTAGTTTTTGATGGTGTTCAATGATTCATTAGTTGTGTATAACACCCAGTGCTCACCACATCACGTGCCATCTTAATACCCATCACTCGGTTACCCCATTCCCCCACCCCTTCCCTTCTGTAACCCTCAGTTTGTTTCCCAGAGTCCAGAGTCTCTCATGGTTTGTCTCCCTCTCTGATTTCTTCCCATTCAGTTTTCCCTCCCTTCCCCTATGATCCTCTGTGCTATTCCTTATATTCCACATATGAGTGAAACCATATGATAATTGTTTTTCTCTGATTGACTTATTTCACTTAGCATAATACCCTCCAGTTCCATCCATGTCGATGCAAATGGTAGGTATTCATCCTTTCCGATGGCTGAGTAGTATTCTATTGTGTATATGGACCACAGCTTCTTTATCCATTCATCTGTTGGAAGGGCATCTTGGCTCCTTCCACAGTTTGGCTATTGTGGACATTGCTGCTATGAACATTGGGGTGCATGTGCCCTTCTTTTCACTACATCTGTATCTTTGGGGTAAATACCTAGTAGTGCAATTGCTGGGTCATAGGGTAGCTCTATTTTTAACATCTTGAGGAACCTCCATATTGTTTTCCAAAGTGGCTGTACCAGCTTGCATTCCCACCAACAGTGTAAGAGGGTTTCCTTTTCTCCACATCCTCACCAACATTTGTTGTTTCCTGTCTTGCTAATTTTAGCCATTCTGACTAGTGTGAGGTGGTATCTCATTGTGGTTTTAATTTTTATTTCCCTGATAGCTAGTCATGATATACTTCCTTCATATATTATTTGGTGATTCGGTAGAATCACCAATTCAGTAGAACGAAAGACAGGAATTATGCTGGATTCTTTCTCTTTACTTACAGGTTTCAAAATAATAAATTAATTCCTTATCATTCTAGAATGACACTGATTATATTTTTAAATGTATCATTTGAAGTCAAAAATATTTTTTTTAATTCCAAGACATATACTTCCTAATCTCAGATTGTTTCATCTTTCGTCAGTGGGAACCTCTTCAAGTTGGATCCTATCTTTTTGACATGATCCTATTCATCTTTGAAGATTCCTTGATCTCTGGTATATCAAGACACCCCACATGCATCATATACATTTCATGTTCTGGACCCTGAGCCAGCCATTTCTCCAAGAAGCTTGTTTTCTTTTAGTTGCAAATGGTATTTTAAGATAGCAATATAGGTGCCAGGAATCCTTACTGTTACTGAGTTTCCAATGTGTCTTGGTTTGTATCATTAATTGCTGAATAATAAACTATCCTCAAATCTAATAGTTTAAAGCAACAATAATCTTTTGTTTTCTCACAATCCTGAAATTTGGGCCAAGCTTGGTGTGGACTATTAGTGTAAGCTGGGACATGATGTCAGCCAGAACATCCTTATCAGGGCTAGAAGATCAGTTGCATGGAGAGCATGTTGCTGTTGTAATCTGGCAGCTCAGCTTGGGCTGTCAGTCAGTTCTCAGTTTTCCACCTGCAGGGCTTCTCCACATGGCTAAGTATAGCTACTCACAGAATGGCTGCTACATTCTAACAAGGAATATCCCAAGACCTAACATTACAAGAGGATAGACCTCAATGTGCAAGTACTTATCAAGACTCTGCTTGTATATTACTTGTTCATGTCTCATTAACTGGTCATAGTACCTAGTCCAGAGTCAGTGTGGGTGAAAAATACACAAAGGCAGGACAGTGTGCCTTATTGGGGGCCACCAGAGTACCAATATAACCCAAAGCCTTTTCAGTGAACAGAATTTGTATTCCTTCTAGTTTACTTTTGATAATTTTATTGTATTTTTACTTCTTCCTTGAATGCTGTCACATTATTTCTGATTTTTCCAATTTTACTTATGCAGCTTTTACATGTCTTTCATCATCTTTTTGGTATCTTTTAATTAATTTTAAAAAAAGTTTACAGTTTTACCTGACAGAAGGAAGATGGTGGTGGAGTAGGAGGACCTTTGGCATGTCTCAACACACAAACAGAACTAGATGACTATCAAATCATCCTAAACACCCCAGAAATTGACCTGAGGACTGACAGAACAAACACCACAACTAAAGAGAAAGATGAGGCCACATCAAAGAAGGTAGGAAATGCAAAGACTAGGGTTTAGGGGAGAAAGAGAACACTGGTGCCGCACGGGGGAGGGAGCTGTGGTCCTGGAGAAAGGTGAGAGAGAGAAGCACACACACACAAGGAGAATCCTTCCCCAAAGCCATTGACTTTGAAAATGAGAGGGGCTGAATTTTGTGAATTCTTGCAACCCACAGGGCTTAAAGCCTGGAGTTTTAAAGATCAGTGGCTTTGGCTGAGATAGAGCCAACAAGGGCACTGTTCTGTTCCTAGAGAGAAGGCAGGCAAACAACCCAGTGGCAGATGGCATGGAAACAGTGATTTGAAGAACACCTGGTGCAAACAGTGGAGAGATTTTTCACTCTTCTTGGAGTGCGTCTCTGAGAGGCAGCTTTCACAGAGATGCCTCTCCTGGGATAAAAGAGCTAGCTGGTGCCATTTTTCTCCCCTGTCTCTCAACAAAAACACACAGAGCCACCTGAAGGAAGCAGCACAGCACCAACACTGGCTGCCTAACTTGCTTACTCCAAGCCCCAAGCCCCTATGTTCTGGTGGGACTGCCCTTCTCATTTAAGCATGCCTCAGTCCCAGTGTGGTGAGCTTCATCTTACCCCCACCCCACCAGCACAAACCCTTGCTTACACCATGACTCCCAGTCAGAGTTCTGCAGGACCTCAGTTCTCAAGGAAATAACATCAGATCTCATTTCACAAGCAGAACAGAGCATAGCTAGTTAAAATTCACCACATTCAGACCAAGGACCAAATACTGCCCATTGCAGGCAAGGAGAGCCTCTGCAGACAAGTGGCCTGAAGGATAGAGCAGTCAAAACACAACAACAGAGTGCTTGCAGCACACACCAGAGACACTCCCTGAAGCACTAGACACTGGGCACTACTTGACCTCTTTTTTATTAGACCATTACTTTCACGAGCAGGAGACATAAAAGGCTTTTCTAACACAGAGAAGAAGGCAGATACTTAGACAAAATGCCAAGATTTTATCCCAAATGAAAGAACAAGATAAGGCCACAAGCAGAGATCTAAGTGAAACAGATATAATAACACATCTAATGGAGAATTTAAAGCAACAATCATCAGAATACACAATGGGCTTGAGAAAAGAATAGAAGGCATCAGGGACACCCTTACCACAGAGATAAAAGAGTTAAAAAAGAATCAATCAGAGAGGAAAAATGCAATAATCGAGAATAGAAACAAGCTTGAAGTAGCAGGCTGGAAGAAGCAGAAGAACAAATTACTGACCTAGAAGACAAAATAATGAAAAATAATTGAAGAGGGAGGTAAGATGGTGGAGGAGGAGGGCCACCCTAAGTCTGCTTCCTCACCAGAACACAGCTAGATAAATATCAAATCATTCTGAACACCCAAGGAATCAATAGGAAGTCTTAGAGAACAAAGCTGCACATCTACAAACCAGAAAAATGACCCGTGGGACATAGGAACTTCAGAGAGTTGATCTGTGGGAGAAGAGTGGTGGGTGCTTCTCAGGGAAGAGAGCCCTGACTACATACGGAATAGCGAGATAGAAGGAAGAGAGAGAAAAAACATGGGACAAAAAAAAAAAAAAAAGAAAAAGAAAACACATGCAAGCGTCTGCACAAGAAAACTATTGCTCAAAACCATTGTGGGGGGTGGGGGAAGGAGAGGGCTACAGTACTGCCAGTTTTCTTTAAACAGCAGAGTGAAGATTTTGAAGTATGGGAGCTTTGTGACATAAATTCAGGCCTGGAGAGCTGAGTGGTGCTCTGGTGGGGGAGCAGAGCTGAGCCATAGCAGCAAAGAGCCTGAAGATCCTCAAGGTCACATGGGGAGAAAGTAGTTCCCCTGTTTGGAGTGCATTTGGGAGAGGTGATATGGCCTCTCTGTGGTCAAAAGACTCTGCGGGCACCATTGAGCTGTCCCACTTACCAGGAGAGGAACAAAGACACCAGCTGAGGGGTACAAACCCTTATGCTGGCTGTGTGTTGTGATTTACCATAAACTCTGAACCACTGTGCTGTCATGCCACTGTCTTCTGGGACCAGCTGCATAGGTCACAGCTTGAGTGCATTTGGGAAAGGTGTCACAACCTCTCTGCAGGCAAAGGAACCTGAAATAGCCATAGTGCTGCCCTGCCCACCAGAGTAGGAACAAAGACCTTGGCTGAGGGCTACAAAACCTGACGCTGGCTGTGTGTTGCCATTCATTGTAAACTCTGAACTGCTAAATGATCATGCCACTGTTTTCTGCTACAAGCCAGGACCAGCCACAATGCAGGGAAGGCTTCCCCCAGAGGATCAGTGTGGGTCCATGCCTCGGGGGTCTCTGAAATGTGGGGTTTTGAAATGCAGCCATCCCTGAGATAAAACACAGGAGTGCTGCACCGTTTGGCAGGCAGACAGTTCTGACACAGACAGGGTGAAGGCATGGACCTAATGGAAATTAGGGATACAGGAGGGGTCATTGTGCACCTCTGAGTGCTCACTAAAGAAGGGTGGTGAACATTTCCTACTCCAGAAAGGAGAGAACAGGACGAAGCCATTTTCTCCCTGTACCCACCAGTTTGACCCACATCAGTGAACTAAACAGTGCCACCAAGTGGAGAAGAGAGACACTACACCAAGCCCCACTGCCAGCACCCCACCCCACCCCACCCCCTATGCCCTGCAGGCCCATCTCCTCTAGGGCAATTTCACCTGAGAATCAGAGCAGCAAACTCTCCCCAAGAAGACCAGCACAAACCTCTCACCCACACCAAGTCCACTGATCGTAGAAGGCTGCAAAACATCAGCTCTAGGGATCTAGCATTCTTTGTTTCTTTTTTTTTTGTCTGATAATTTTGTTTTGTTTTTTGTTTCTTGGATACAGAAGGAGCAATTTTTTTTAATTTTATTGTATTTTTAAAATTTTTATCTTTACTCTTTTCTTTCAGTCTACATTTTTTTCTAACAAGTTTCTCATAACAAGCAGACCAAAACACATCTAGGATCTAGCTTTATCTTATTTTATTTTTTAAATTTTTAAATTTTTAAAATTTTTTAAAATTTTTATTTTAATTTTTTCTTTTTTTCCCTCCAAAATGACAAGACAGATGTATTCACCCCCAGAAAAGGAGAAATGACAGCCAGATATTTAATAAACGCAGGTATAAGATGTCTGAACAAGAATTTAAAACAACAATCATAAAGATACTAGCCAGGCTTGAAAAAAGCATAGAAAACACTAGAGAATCCCTTACTGCAGAGATAAAAGATCTAAAATCTAGTCAGACTGAAATAAAAAATGCTAAAACTGAGATGCAAATCCAAATGGAAGCCATAAACATGACGATGGAGGAAACAGAGGAATGAATCAGTGATAAAGAAGATAAAATGATGGAAAATAATAAGGCTGAAAAGAAGTGGGAAACAAAGGTAATGGATCATAAAGGTAAATTTAGGGAACTCAGTGACTTATTAAGATGGAATAATATTCATATGAAAGGATTCCCAGAAGATGAAGGAAGAGAAAAAGGGGCAGAAGGTTTATTTGAGCAAATTATAGCTAAAAACTTCCTTAATCTGGGGACGGATACAAGCATCAAAACCCAAGAACCATGGAGAATACCCATTAAATTAAAGAAAAGCCAACCATCACCAAGGTTTATCATAGTCAAATTCACAAAATATACAGACAAGAAAAGATCCTGAAAGCATGCAAGGGGAAAAAAAGAAGTCAACCTACAAGGGAAGACAGATCAGGTTCCCAGCAGATCTGTCCACAGAAACTTGGCAGGCCAGGAGACAGTGGCAGGATCCATTCAACGTGCTAACTGGGAAAAAGATGCAGTCAAGAATTCTTTATCCAGCAAGACTGTTATTCAGAATAGAAGGAGAAATAAAGAGTTTCCCCCACAAACTAAAGCTAAAAGAGTTTGTGACCACTAAACCAGCCCTACAAAGAAATATCCCCAAAGAAATTGGGGAAAAAAGACCAAAAGCAAGAAAGACTAGAAAGGACCAGAGAACATCACAAGAAACACCAACACTACAGATAAAACAATGACACTAAATTCATATCTCTTAAAAATGATTGAATCTAAATGGACTAAATGCTCCAATCAAAAGACATAGACTACCAGAATGGATAAGAAAACCCAAATCCATCTATATGTTGCTTACAAGAGACTCATTTTAGACTTAAAGACATTGACAGATTGAAAGTGAGGGGATAGAGAACAATTATCATGCAAATAGACATCAAAAGAAAACCAGAATAGCCATACTTATATCAGGTAAACTATATTTTAAAACAAAAACTGTAACAAGAGATGAAGAAGGGCAATATATGATAATTAAGGGGTCTATACATCAAGAAGACCTTACAATTGTAAATACTTATGCCTCCAAATCAATTAATAATAATCATAAAGAAACTCATTAATAATAATACAATAATAGTAAGGGAATTTAACACCCCACTTACAACAATGGAAAGATCATCTAAGCAGAAAATCAACAAGGAAACAATATCATTGAATGGCACACTGGACCAGATGGACTTAATAGACCTATTCAGAACATTTCATCCTAAAGCAGCAGATTACACATTCTTTTCGAGTGCACATGGAACATTCTCCAGAACAGATCACATACTGGGTCACTAATCAGCCCTCAACAAGTACAAAAAGAGTGAGATCATACCATGTATATTTTCAGACCACAATGCTATGAAACTTGAAGTCAACCACCAGAAAAAAATTGGAAAGACCTCAAATATATGGAAGTTAAAGAGCATCCTAGTAAAGAATGAATGGATTTAACCAGGAAATTAAAGAAGAAATTTTAAAAAATGCATGGAAGCAAATGAAAATGAAACAAAACAGTCCAAAACCTTTGGGATTCTTAGGCAGTCCTAAGAGGGAACCATATTGCAATACAGGCTTACCTCAAGAAGCAAGAGTCTCAAATACACAACCTAATTTGACACCTAAAGGAGTTAGTAAAGGAACAGCAAATAAAGCCTAAAGTCAGCAGAAGAAGGGAAATAATAAAGATTGGAGCAGAAATAGATGATATAGAAACAAACAACAACAACAAAAACAGTAAAACAGATCAATGAAACTAAGAGCTGATTCTTTGAAAAATAATTAATAAAATTGATAAACCCCTAGCCAGACATATCAAAAGGAAAAGAGAAAGGACCCAAATAGATAAAATCATGAATGAAAGAGGAGAATTCACAACCAACACCACAGAAATACAAATGATTATAAGAGAATGCTATGAAAAATTACATGCCAACAAACTAGGCAATCTGGAAGAAATGGACAAATTCCTACAAATTTACAGACTACCAAAACTGAAACAGGAAGAAACAGAAAATTTGAAAAGACCCATAAGCAGCAAAGAAATTGAATCAGCAATAAAAAAATCTCCCAATAAACAAAAGTCCTGGACCAGATGGCTTCCCAGGGGAATTCTAACAGACATTTAAAGAAGAGTTAATAGTGGGGCACCTGGGTGGCTCAGTCATTCGGCTCGGGTCATGATCCCAGGGTTCTGGGATCAAGCCCCACATTGGGCTCCCTGCTCAGCAGGAAGCCTTCTTCTCCTTCTCCCACTCCCCCTGCTCCTGTTCCCTCTTTCACTGTGTCTCTCTCTGTCAAATAAATAAATAAAATCTTAAAAAAAAAAAAGAAGAGTTAATACTATTCTTCTCAAACTGTTTCAAAAAAAAAAAAATAGAAATGGGAGGAAAACTTCCAAACTCTTTCTACGAGACCATGTTACCTTGATTCCAAAACCAGACAAAAGACCCCACTAAATTCAACAGTACATTAAAAGAATTATTCACCATGATCAAGTGGGATTTATTCCTGGGCTGCAGAGATGGTTCAATATTTGCAAATCAATCAATGTGATACACCACATTAATGAAGAAAAAATAAGAACCATATTAATCCTGTCAATAGATTCAGAAAAAAGGATTTGACCAAATACAGCATCCTTTCTGGATAAAAACCTGCAACAAAGTAGTGATAGATGAAATGTACCTCAACATCATAAAGGCCATATATGAAAGACCCACAGCTGATATCATCATCAATGGGGAAAAACTGAGAGACTTTCCCCTATGGTCAGGAACAAGAAAGGGATGTCCACTCTCACCATTACTATTTAACATAGTACTGGAAGTCTTAGCGTTAGCAATCAGACAACAAAAAGAAATAAAATGCATCCAAATCAGCAAGGAAGAAGTCAAACTTTCACTCTTTGCAGATGACATGATACTCCGTAGAAAACCTGAAAGATTCCACCAAAAAAATCATTAGAACTGGTCGCCTGGGTGGCTCAATAAGTTGAGCATCCGACTCTTGATTTTGGCTCAGGTCATGATCTCAGGGTTGTGAGATCAAGCCCCACATTGGGCTCTGCACTCAGTGGGGATTCTCCTTGAGTCTCTCTCTCTCTCTCTCCCTCTTCCTTTGCCCTTCCCCCCACATGCTCTCTCTCTTTCTCTCTTTAAAATAATTTTTTTGGGGAGGGGGCAAGATGGCAAAGGAATAGGGGACCTCTTTTCAACCAGTCCACTGAGTTTAGCTGGGTATCTACTAAACCATTCTGAACACCCACGAAATCAGCCTGAGATGTAAGAATATATATATATCTGGATCTCTACAAGCAGAAAAATGTCCTGTCTTGAGGTAGGAAAGGCAGGGTCGTGAATCTGTGGGCAGATATCAGAAGATAAGCAGAAGGGGAGGGAGCTGCAATAAGCTGGTGCCTGGAAGTGATATAATGCTGGAGTGCAAAAGCTTCCTGTGCTGGGGACTGGGCAAAAACTTGCAGAGTGGTAGTGGCCAGGAAAGAGCTTTAGAGCAGAGCTCAAACAGGATCCAGGGGCTAGGGGGAGGCACGAGCATGAACTGGGGACCACTTGGGGTTTTAGAAGCACAAAGAGCAGAGATAAGCCTGGGCTGCTGGGTTGACTGCTGAGAAGGTTGCTGTGGGCCTGCATCCATCCCAGGAGGCTGTTTTCAGTGGTGCATACAGAAATGGAGACTGTGTGTTCCAGAAGGTTCAGGGAAGAGCAGACTGTGATTTCTCTGCTCTGGGACAGAGGTCTGGGTGTGGCCATTTTAGCTCTGACACTCAGAAGAGGCACAGAAAGCTGCCAGAGAACAAAAGCTCAAAAAACCAGTTTCCACAGAACCCAGCACCCCAACGGGGGGCAGGGCAACTCTGCCCAAGCAGGGTTGCCTGAGAAACAGCGTGACTGGCCCCTCTCCCAGAAGACAGTTTGGAAGAACAAGAGGATGACAACCCTAGGGGGCTCCCATAAAACTAAATCCCAACACTGGGAGAAAATAGGATATTGAGTGCCAGGCATTGCCTCACAGCTTGTGTATTTTTCAGATATAACTCTCCTTTTCTTTTTATTCTTTCTCTTATGCTTCTTCTCATTTTTTTTCTTTTTCCTTCTTCTCATTTCAACCAGATGTTCAATATATCAACTTATAATTCATAGTAGCTTTTTAACTTGTACATTTTCACACCTATATTTTTTTATATAGATATATGCTTTAGTGCGGTCCTTTTTTTTCCCTATTCAATATTACCTTTAT
The DNA here is from genome assembly GCF_054177405.1 of Leptonychotes weddellii. Lineage (NCBI taxonomy): Eukaryota > Metazoa > Chordata > Mammalia > Carnivora > Phocidae > Leptonychotes > Leptonychotes weddellii. The sequence continues at coordinate 34,678,525 of NC_138370.1, forward strand.
ATATATACCAGTTTTACTTTCCCTATAATTTTGGGAAGTAATGCCCTCTAGCAAACGGATCAAAATACACCCAGGAAGAACTAAAATGCCCTACTTTGTCCACACCAAAGGATTATAACCCCTCTTCCCCTCAACCCCACCTTTTTCTTTTCTTTTTTTTTAATTTTTAATTTAAAAAAAATTTAATTCTGGGGCACCTGGGTGGCTCAGTCATTAAGCATCTGCCTTCGGCTCAGGTCATGATCCTGGGGTCCTGGGATCGAGCCCCACATCGGGCTCCTTGCTCAGCGGGAAGCCTGTTTCTCCCTCTCCCACTCCCCCTGCTTGTGTTCCCTCTCTCGCTGTCTCTCTCTCTTGTCAAAAAATAAAAAAATAAAAAAATAAATAAATAAAAATAAAAAAATTTAATTCTATAAATTTTATTCTTGGGTTTCATTTTGGCTTTGTTTTTTTTGTGGTGGCTTTCAACTGCTCTGGATTTTCCTAGGGTACATCTTGCTTGGGTTGTAGTTGATATTTTGGGCTCTGTACATTCCCTCAACCATCCCTCAACAGAATGACTAGGAGGAGGAACTCCCAAAAAAGAAAAGAAACAGAGACAATGACCCCTGCCACAGACCTAATGGATATGGATATAAGCAAGATGTCAGAGATAGACTTCAGGGTAGCAATTATGAAGTCAATAGCTAGGCTTGAGAAAACCATTAGCATCAACATAGAATCTCTAAGGGCAGAAATGAGATCTAAGGCAAAACTTAAAAATGCCATAAATGAGATGCAGTCTAAATTGGATACTCTAACAGCCAGGGTAAACAAGGCAGAATAACGAATTAGTGATCTAAAAGATAAGCTGATGGAAAGGAAGGAAGCTGAGGAGGACTGGGATAAACAACTAGAAGTCCATGAGAACAGATTTAGAGATCAGTGATGCCATGAAACGTTCCAATGTCAGAATTATTGGAATCCCCAAGGGGATGGAGAGAGAGAGAGGGGACTAGAAGATATATTTGAACAAATCATAGCTGAGAACTTCCCTAATCTGGGGAAGGAAACAAGCACTCATGTCCAAGAGAGAGAGAGGACCCCTCTCAAGATCAATAAAAATAAATCAACACCCTGGCATATAATAGTAAAACTTGCTAATCTTAAGCCAAGGAAGCTATCCTGAGAACAGCTAGGGGGAAGAGATTTCTTATGTATTGAGGGAGGAATTTCAGAATAACGTCAGACCTGTCCACAGAGACCTGGCAAGCCAGAAAGGGCTGACAAGACATATTCAGGGTACTAAATGAGAAGAATATGCAGCCACGAATACTTTATCCAGCAAGGCTGTCATTCAGAAGGGATGGAAAGACAAAGAGCTTCCAGGACTGGCAAAAACTGAAAGAATATGTGACCACCAAGCCAGCCCTGCAAGAAATATTAAGGGGGATTCTATAAAAGAAGAAAGACGCTGAGAGTAATATAGACCAGAAATTTACAGAGACAATCTATAGAAACAGGGACTTTACAGGCAATGTGATGGCACTAAATACATATCTTTCAGTAGTTACTCTCAACGTGAATGGATTAGATGCTCCCATGAAATGGCACAGGGTTGCAGATTGCATAAAAGACAGGACCCATCCATATGCTATCTACAAGAGACTCATTTTGAACCTAAGGACATCTCCAGATTGAAAGTGAAGGGATGGAGAACCATTTATCATTCCAACGGACCTCAAAAGAAAGCTGGGATAGAAATTCTTATATCAGACAAATTAGATTTTAAACCAAAGACTGTAGTAAGGGATGTAGACGGACACTATATCATACTTAAAGGGTCTATCCAACAAGAAAATCTAACAATTGTAAATATCTATGCCCCCAACATGGGAGCAGCCAACCACATAAGCAACTGTTAACCAAAATAGTCATATTGATAACAATATGTTAATTGTAGGAGATCTTAAGACTCCATTCTCAGCAATGGACAGATCATCTAAGCAAATCAACAAAAAAACAAGAGCTTTGAATGACACATTTGACCAGATGGACTTTGTTGATATATACAGAACATTCCACCTTAAAACAACAGAATACTCACTCTTCTCGAGTGCACACAGAACTTTCTCCAGAAGAGACCACATACTGGGTCATAAATCAGGTCTTAGCTGATAACAAAAGACTGAGATTGTTCCTTGCATGTTATCAGACCACAATGCCTTGAAACTGGAACTCAATCACAAGACAATTTTGGAAGGAATTCAAACACTTAGAAGTTAAAGAGCATGATTGGGTCAACCAGGAAATTAAAGAAGAACTTAAACAATTCATGGAAACTAATGAGAATGAAAACACATTAGTCCAAAACCTATGGGATACTGCAAAGGCAGTCCTAAGGGGGAAATACATAGCCATCCAAGCTACCTCATAAAATTAGAAAAATCCCCAATGCACAAGTTAATCTTACACATAAAGGAGCTGGAAAAAGAACAGCAAATAAAACCTAAACCAAGCAGGAGAAGAGTAATAATAAAGATTAGAGCAGAGATCAATGAAGTAGAAACCAGAAAAACAGTAGAACAGATCAATGAAACTAAAAGCTCGTTCTTTGAAAGAATTAATAAGATCGATAAACCTCTGGCCAAACTTATCAAAAAGAAAACAGAAAAGGGACGCCTGGGTGGCTCAGTCGGTTAAGCGTCTGCCTTCGGCTCAGGTCATGATCCCAGGGTCCTGGGATTGAGTCCCGCATCGGGCTCCCTGCTCCGCGGGGAGCCTGCTTCTCCCTCTGCCTCTGCCTCTCTCTCTCTCTATCTCTCATGAATAAATAAATAAAATCTTTAAAAAAAAAAAAAAAAGAAAAGAAAACAGAAAGGACCCAAAGTAAGAAAATCATGAATGAAAGGGGAGAGATCACGACTAAAACCAAGGAAATAGAAATAATTATTAATTATTACCAGCAACTATCTGCCAACAAATTAAGCAAACTGGAAGACATAGATGCATTCCTGGAAACTTATAAACTACCAAGACTGAAATAGGAAGAAATAGACCATCTGAATAGACCAATAACCAGTAATGAAATTGGAAACAGTAATCAAAAACCTCCCAAAAAATGAGAGTTCATGGCCAGATGGCTCCCAAGGGGGAATTCTACCAAACATTTAAAGAAGAAATAATACCTATTTGACTGAAGCGCTTTCAAAAAATAGAAACAGAAGGAAAACTTCCAAACTCGTTCTATGAGGCCTGCATTACCTTGATCCCCAAACCAGACAAAACCCCAGAAAAAAGGAGAATTACAGACCAATATCTCTGATGAACATGGATGCCAAAATACTCAACAAGATCTTAGCCAATAAGATCCAACAGTACATTAAAAGGATTATTCATCAGAACCAGGTGGGATTTATTCCTGGGATGTAAGGGTGGTTCAACATTCACAAAGCAATCAAAGTGATAGAGCACATTAATAAAAAGAAAAACAAGAGCCATATGATCCTCTCAATTGATGCAGAAAAAGCATTTGACAAAATATAGCATCATTTCCTGATTAAAACTTTTCAAAATATAGGGATAGAGGGAACATACCTCAATATCATAAAAGCCATTTATGAGAAGTCCACAATGAATATCATTCTTAGTGGGGAAAAGCAGAGCTTTTCTCAGTTTCTCAGGAATATGACAGGGATGCCCACTCTCACCAATGTTGTTGACCATATTACTAGAAGTCCTAGCCTCAGCAATCAGACAACAAAAAGAAATAAAAGGCATTCAAATTGGCAAAGAAGAAGTCAAACTCACTCTATTCCAGATGATATGATATTTGGTGCAAAACCCAAAAGACTCTACCCTAAAATTGCTAGAACTCATACAGCAATTCAATAACGTGGCAGGATACAAAATCAAAACACAGAAATCAGTTGCATTTCAATACAAAAACAATGTGACTGAAGAAAGAGAAATTAAGGAATCGATCTCATTTACAAAACACCAAAAACCATAAAATACTTAGGAATAAACCTAACCAAAGAGGTAAAGGATCAATACTCTAGAAACTACAGAACACTTATGAAAGAAATTGAGGAAGACATAAAGAGATTCAAAAACATTCCATGCTCATGGATTGGAAGAATAAACATTGTAAAAATGTCTATGCTGCCCAGAGCAATCTAAGCATTCAATGCAATCCCTATAAAAATATCAGGGACATTTTTCAAAGTGCTGGAACAAACAAACAATCCTAAAATCTATAATAGTCAAACTATGGAAACAGCACAAGTATTCATCAATTGATGAATGGATAAAGAAGAGGTGGTATATATATGATGGAATATTTCTCAGCCATAAAAAAGAATGAAATCTTGCCATTTGCAATGGCGTGGTTGAAGTTAGAGTGTATTATGTTAAGTAAAATAAGTCTGTCAGAGAAGGACAAATACCAAATGATTTCATTCATATGTGGGATTTAAGAAACAAAATGAGCAAAGGAAAAAAAAAATGAGAGAGAAGCAAACCAAGAAAATGACTCTTAACTATAGAGAACAATCTGATGGTTACCAGAGGGGAGGTGGGTGTGGGGATGGATTAAGTAGGTGATGGGGATGAAGGAGTGCACTTGTGATGAGCTCAGGTGATGTATGGAATTGTTGAATCACTGTATTGTACACCTGAAATGGTGAATTCTGCTTAAATGGTGATTTTTTTTCACATGGTGAAAAAGAAGCAGATAGGATTAATCACTTCAGGTCAGAAAGGAGAATTAAAATCCCTTTTAACAAGAAAGAGATGATTGGAAGAATTCCAGCCCTTTTGGCCCGGCCTTGATCTGGGGTAGAGAAGTAACAAGAACTTCAGAATGATGTCCAGATAGATTGAGACAGAAGTCAAAACAAAGGAGTTTGTACCTTAATTCCTGTTAGGAATGCTGGGAGATGACCTTGTAGGTTGCTCCTATATCAACACAGGATGGCTCAATAAAGTAGTGTTGGGAGGAAAACTTTACTCCCTTAGGTTTATTAGGCAGGGGGCCTGTGAATTAAGTTAACAGAGGATGGATTAACAGGAGAAATGGAACACAATTTTCTTTTTCGTGTATGGGAGTTTACAGAAAAAAAGTAAAACTTAAAGAAGCAATTAGACAGTGGTGATGGGGGGGTAGTATATACCTTTCTAACAAAGGAAAAAGGTTTTGGGCTTCAAGGGATGATAAACTGTGAGGAAGAAACTATGAAATATATATAGGAACTTGTGGAGGATAAGGGCTATTTTAGTAAAGTCTAATGCAAACTCATCTTGGTATTAGCTTTTCATCTTTGAAAAAGTTGTTCTTCTCTTTGGTATGGGAGGGGGGCACCTTCCTCAAAGGGACATTTATGCTTTATATTTAGGTGGATAAAGGTAGGGAAGAGAACTCTTCTTGCATTTTAGCCCTCAGTTTAAAATAACCCTTATGCCAATATAACGCATTTTGGGGTAGCATATTCTGGTATTCTGGTCTTCAATTGGCATACTGGTGTGATAACTTGATCAGAGGAAAAACCATAGTTAGAATTTCCATATCTCCTATAGTTACACTGTTGTATGGGAGGTATTGTAGGGGCCAAAGGCAGACAACCCCAAGATGGCCACTCTGGTATGAAGATTATTTTGAGCTGAAGGTAGTCAAAACTCTGTGACCTCAAGAGAAATATCTGCCCCTCCCATAACTACTTGGAAGAATCTAAAGTGAGGGTCTTTCCCAGAATAAGGGTTATTACCCGAGATAAGTTTTATCTGAGTGAGCCATTTATATGGCAGGGCAAACATCTAATCACCAATCATCTGCTTTTTTTTTTTTAATTTTTTAAATTTATTTATTCATGAAAGTCAGAGAGGCAGAGGCAGAGGGAGAGAAGCAGGCTCCCTGCCTAGCAGGGAGCCCGATGCGGGACTCGATCCCAGGACCCTGGGATCATGACCTGAGCCGAAGGCAGACGCTTAACCATCTGAGCCACCCGGGCGCCCCCATCTGCTTTTCTTATTGCTGTGTGAATTACATTCCTTTCCTCTGAAGTCTCAGACTCCTACCTCCTTCTCCTTAGTTCAAGATTACACATATACCTCATTTTACCTGAATGTCTTTGGAATTTTCATGTCTTTGTGAATTCCCCATACATATGCTATTAACTTTGTTTTTCTCTTGTTAATTTGTCTGTGTCAATTCAATTCTTAGTCTAGCTAGAATGATCTTGAAAGAGATAGGAATTCTTGCTCCCTGAAAGTTTTCAAAATTCTGTGGGCTTCAGATGTGAACATGGAAGGTAAGAGACTCTGTATCTAACTTGGGGTCTCCAAAGTGAGATGACCCTTAGCAGAAATTTAGGGAGAATAGGCTAGGCCAGGAATTGACTGGATGACAGAGCTGAGACCCAGAGGATAAGTACCTGGGTGAACTGAAGTGTAGCTCAGTCCGCAAAGGAGACCACCCATGACTGACAGTAGGAGGGATCATGAGTTTTGCAATCTTGGACAATTCTTCAGCAGTAAATGCAGTGAGAACAAAGGGTAATGTCCAGAAACCAGGTGACTTGAGTAAGGTGTGGGAGGAAAATTCTTCCTCTTCCAAGCTGAGTCCAGTGGTGGTGGAGGGGGGAGGGGGGCCTGTAAATTAAATGACAATAGACCAATTGCCAAAAGAAAAGATGAAGTTTATTTATGCACATAGGTAGCAGCCAGAGTACTCAGTGACGAATAACTCACTTTATAGACAAAGATAAAAGGTTTATAGACAAAATTTACAAAAGGGAGGGGTATTTTATGGCTATAGTGGGAAGATGTGGAAGATTCGATTGAACTTGTTAATGCTAGTGAAAATGGACAGTTTGGGAGGTAAGATGGAGGAAGAGTAGGGACCTCCTCTCATTTGGTCCCTTGAATTTACCTGGATATCTATCAAACCATTCTGAACACCCATGAATTCAGCCTGAGATATAAGAAAATATACCTGGAACTCTACAAGTAGGAAATTGACTGCTTTTTATAAAGTTGGAGGTCCAGAGATGTGGGTCTGAGGGGAGATATCAGAAGATAAACAGATGGGGCAGGGAGCCTCCATAAGCTGGCTACAGGAAAGTGATATAGCCCCAGAGGGCAAAATCAGAACCCTTAGAAATCTGCTCCAGTGAGAGACATTCCTATCTGAAAGGGGCTCAGGGGATGAAAAGGGCATAATTCTAGGTGTGTCGGTGTGGTCTCAGGATCCCAGGAGTCACAGAACAAACCAGGAAGCCTAAGCCAGTAGAGTGCTCAAACATTGGAGTGGGGAAACTAGTTATGATCAGTGACCCCAGAGGGGACTCTCAGTTCAGGTCACCATAAACCTCGAGCTGGGCCAATCAGGTGACTGGTCTCCACCTGTCTCCACACTGGAACACACAGACCCTCTGCCATCCCTGGGAGGGGCAAAACAGCTGTGCCCATGACCGGACAACAGTTCTCAGGGTGGCAGCTCCAGAAAGGACAGTAGGGTGACACTCAGCTGTCCCTCAGGAGTGGCAGGGTGGGTACAGGCATAAGCCCACAGCCGCTCTCAGCCCCAGGGCACACAAAGGGCAGTAACGCCAGACCTTCAGATTCTCCCCAGGAGGATTGCTGTGGGCACACACCACAGGAGTCTGTAAAGTTTGACACACATAAAAGTGAAGACTGTTTGTCCCAGAGGGTTTACTGGAGGAGGGGAGACCTCTACCTTTTGGCTCTGGGGCTGGAGATCAGGGCACAACCCTTTTTATTCTGATCTTCTAAAGAGGTGCAGAAAACATCCAGGGCACAAAAGCCAGGTAGAGGGCTGGCTTATACTGTACCCAGCCCCCTGGCAAGGGGTTGTGCAACTTCTCCCAGGCAAAGACACCTGAGAAGCAGCCCAGCAGTCCCCTCCCTTAGAGGAACAGTGGGAAGAACAGGTGGACAACTACTTTATGGATCCCACAGGACTGTAAAACCCCAGCGCCAGGGGAAAATAGCACATTGAGCTTAAGGTTTTTCTTCATCATTCATTTATCTTTCGTCTAAAATTTTCCATTTTTTTTCTTTTTTTCCATTTCAACTAGTTTCTTATTTTATCAACTCTCTGTTTTTAAGTTGCTTTTTTAACTTTTATTTTTTACATCTACATTTTATAGATATATGCTTAATTTTTGGCTTTTTTTTACTCTATTTAATTTTATTTTTGTATATATGTAAGTTTTGCTTTCTTTGCAATTTGAAGGTTTACTGTCTTCTAAAAGACAGATGAAAATTCACTCAGGAACAAGTGGATCACCCTGCTTTGTCCACCTTGTGAGATTATAGTCTCTCACCTCCACCCCCTTTGTTTTTCTCTTTTTATTTTTTGTGTTGTTTTGTTTTTGTTTGCATTTCCATTTTGTTTTCCAACCACTTTGGATTTCTCTAGTGTGTATTTTGCTTGGGTCGTGGTTGATATTTTTGATTCTGCTCACTAGATCACCCATTCTTCTCTGGGCAAAATGACTAGAAGGAGGAATTCACAACAAAAGAAAGAACGAGAGGTAATGTTCTCTGCCACAGAGCTAATCGATATGGATATAAGTAAGATGTCAGAAATGGAATTCAGGATAGCAATTATAAAGTTAATAGCTGGTCTTGAAAAAAGCATAATAGACCATAAAGAATCAGTGCAGAAATGAGATCTAATCAGGCTGAACATAAAAATGCTATAACTGAAATGAAGTCTAAATTGGATGCTCTAGCAGCTAGGGTGAATGAGGCAGAAGAGAGAGTAAGTGATCTAGAAAACAGGCTGATGGAAAGGAAAGAAGCTGAAGAAGAGAGAAAAACAACTAATAGCCCATGAAGAAAGGCTTTGAGAAATTAATGATGCCATGAGACATACCAATGTCAGAATTATTGGGGTGCCTGAGAGGGAAGAGAGAGGGAGAGAGGGCCAGAAGGTATATTTGAGCAAATCATAGCTGAAAAATCCTCTAATCTGGGGAAGAAAACAAACATTCGTGTCCAAGAGGCAGAGAGGACCCCTTCCAAAATCAATAAAAATAGATCAACACCCCAACATATAATAGTGAAGCTTGCACATTTTAGAGAAAAAGAAAATCCTGAGAGCAGCTTGAGACAAGGGGCTCCTTACCTCCAGAGGAGGGAACATCAGATTAACATCAGACCTAACCACAGAAGCCTGGCAGGCCAAAAAGGGCTGCATGATATATTCAGGGTACTAAGTTAGAAAAACATACAGTCAAGAATACTTTATCCAACAAGGCTGTGACTCAGAATGGAAGGAGAGATAAAGAGCTTTCAGGACAGTCAGAAACTGAAAGAATATGTGACCACCAAGCCAGCCCCGCAAGAAATATTAAGGGAGATCCTGCAAGCAAAGAGAAAGTCCAAGAGTAACATAGGCCAGAAAGAAACAGAGACAATCTACAGAAACGGGGACTTTACATGCAATACAATGGGACTAAATTCATATATTCCAATAGTTACTCTGAATGTAAATGGGCTAAATGTTCCAATCAAAAGACAAAGGGTATCAGATTGGATAAAAAAGCAGGACCCATCCATATGCTGTCTACAATAGACTCATTATAGACCTAAAACACCTCCAGACTGAAACTAAGGGTGTGGAGAACAATTTACCATGCTAAAGGACCTCAAAAGAAAGCTGGGGTAGCAATCCTCATATCAGACAAATTAGATTTTAAACTAAAGACTGTAGTAGGAGATGAAGAGAGACACTATATCATACTTAAAGGGTCTACCCAACAAGAAGATCTAATCATTGAAAATAGTCATGCTTCCAACACAGAGCAGCCACCTATATAAAACAATTAATAACTAAAGAAACACATTGATGAGAATACATTAATAGTAGGGGCCTCCAACACCCTACTCACAGCAATGGACAGATAATCTAAGCAGAAAATCAACAAAGAAACAAGGGCCTTGAATGACACATTGGATCAGATGGACTTTACAGATAAATACAGAACATTCCATTCTAAAACAACAGAATACTCATTCTTCTTGAGTGCACATGGAACTTTCTCCAAAATAGATCACATACTGGGTCACAAATCACGTCTCAACCAATACCAAAATACTGGGAGTATCCCTACATATTTTCAGACCACAATGCTTTGAAACTTGAACTCAATCACAAGAAGAAGTTTGGAAGAAACTAAAAAACTTGGAGGGATAGAAGGAACATACCTCAATATCATAAAAACCATCTATGAAAAGCACATGACAAATATTATTCTCAATGGGGAAAAATTGAGAGCTTTTCTCAGTTTCTCAGGAACATGACAGGGATACCAACTCTCACCACTGTTGTTAACCATAGTACTAGAAGTCCTAGCCTCAGCAATCAGACATCAAAAAGAAATAAAAGGCATTCAAATTGGCAAAGAAGAAGTCAAATTCTCAATCTTTGCAGATGACATGATACTTTATGTGGAAAATCCAAAAGACTCCACCTCCAAATTGCTAGAACTCATACAGTAATTCAGCAACATGGCAGGATACAAAATCAATGCACAGAAATCAGTGGCATTTCTATACACTAAAAATGTGACTGAAGAAAGAAACTAAGGAACACCTGGGTGGCTCAGTTGGTTAAGCATCTGCCTTAGGTTGGGTCATGATCCCAGGGTCCTGGCATCGAGTCCCACATTGGGCCCCCTTGCTCAGTGGGGAGCTTGCATCTCCCTCTGCCTAATGCTCCCCCTGCTTGTGCTCTCTCTCTCTCTCTCTCTGACAAATAGTGAATAAAATCTTTTAAAAAAAAGAAAGAGAAATTAAGGACTTAATCTCGTTTACAATTGTACCATAAACCATACTACCTAGGAATAAACTTAACCAAAGAAGTAAAGGATCTATACTCTAAAAACTACAGAAAAATTATGAAAGAAATTGAGGAAGACACAAAGGGATGGAAAAACATTCCATGCTGCTGGATTGGAAGAATAAACATTGTTAAATAGTCTATCCTGCCCAGAGCAATCTAAGCATTCAGTGCAATCCCTATAAAAATACCAGGGACATTTCTCACAGAGCTGGAACAAACAATCCTCAAGTTTGTATGGAACCAGAAAAGACTGAGAATCCCCACAGGAATGTTGAAAAAGAAAACCAAAGCTGGGGGCATCACAATGCCTGACTTCAAGCTGTATTACAGAGTTGTGATCATCAAGACAGCATGGTATTGTCACAAAAACAGACCCATAGACCAATGGAACAGAATAGAGAGCCCAGAAATGGACCCTCAACTCTATGGTCAACTAATCTTTGACAAAGCAGGAAAGAATATCCAATGGAAAAAAGACAGTCTCTTCAATAAATGGTGCTGGGAAAATTGAACAGCAACATGCAGAAGAATGAAAATGGGCCATCCTCTTACACCATACACAAAGATAAACTCAAAATGGATGAAAAACCTCAATGTGAGACAGGAATCCATCAAAATCCTAGAGGAGGACACAGGCAGCAACCTCTTTGGCCTTGGCCACAGGAACTTTTTGCAAGACATGTCTCCAAATGCAAGTGAAACAAAAGCAAAAATGAACTCTTGGGACTTCATCAAGATAAAAAGCTTCTGCACAACAAAGGAAATAGTTAACAAAACTAAAAGTCAACCCATGGAATGGGAGAAGATATTTGTAAATGGCATTACAGATAAAGGGCTAGTATCCAAGATCTATAAAGAACTTCTCAAACTCAACACCCAAAAAACAAATAATCCAGTCAAGAAATGGGCAGAAGAACATGAACACACATTTCTCCAAAGAAGACATACAAATGGCCAACAGACACATGAAAAAATGCTCCACATCACTTGTCATCAGGGAAATCCAAATCAAAACCACAATGAGATATCACTTCACACTAGTCAGAATGGCTAAAATTAACAAGAAAGGAAACAACAAATGTTGGTGAGGATGTGGAGAAAGGGGAACCCTCTTACACTCGTGGGAATGAAAGCTGGTACAGCCACTCTGGAAAACAGTATGGATGTTGTTCAAGAAATTAAAAATAGAGCTACCCTATGGCCCAGCAATGGCACTACTGGGTATTTACCCCAAAGATACAGATGTAGTGAGATGAAGGGGCACCTGAACCCCAATATTCATGGCATCAATGTCCACAATAGCCAAACTCTAGAAAGAGCTGAGATGTCTTTCATCTTTATCCAGATGAATGGATAAAGAAGTTGTGGTTCATATATACAATGGAATATTACTCAACCATCAGAAATGATGAATACCTACCGTTTACACGGACATGCATGGAACTGGAGGGTATTATGTTAAGTCAAATAAGTGAAATAGAGAAAGACAATTATCATATGGTTTCACTCATACATGGAATATAAGAAAGCACAGAGGATCATAGGGGAAGGGAGGGAAAACTGAATGGGAAGAAATCAGAGAGGGAGACAAACCATGAGAGACTCTGGACTCTGGGAATCAAACAGCATTGAGGAAGGGGAAGTGGGTTGGGGGGATGGGGAACTGGGTGATAGGCATTAAGAAGGGCACATGATGTCATGAACACTAGGCATTATACACAACTGATGAATCATTGAACACTACATTAGAAACTAATGATGTACTATATGTTGGTAATTGAATTTAAATTAAAATAAAGAAAATGGACAGTTTGTCACTAGGGCAGCTGAATTCACAAGTAACTCCTTTAGAGGGGCATTAATGTCAGCTATTATTTTCTGGGGACTCTGCTTAAGTCTGATAAGGGACATTCAAATAAGATTTCTTTCTGCAACTTATTTAGCTCAGATCTTTTTTTTTTTTTAAGATTTTTTTTTTATTTATTTGCGAGAGAGACAATGAGAGACAGAGAGCATGAGAGGGAGGAGGGTCAGAGGGAGAAGCAGACTCCCCGCTGAGCAGGGAGCCCGATGTGGGACTCGATCCCGGGACTCCAGGATCATGACCTGAGCCGAAGGCAGTCGCCCAACCAACTGAGCCACCCAGGCGCCCTAGCTCAGATCTTTTTTTATTTAAAGATTTTATCTACCTATTTGAGAGAGAGAGAGAGAGAGTGACCAGGAGAGAGCACAAGCAGGAGCAGCGGCAGAGGCAGAGGGAGAAGCAGGCTCCTTGCTAAGCTGGAGCTCCTTGCTAAGCAGGCTCCTTGCTAAGCAGGTCATGATCCTAACATCCATCCTAGAATGTTAGGATCATGACCTGAGCTGAAGGCAGATGTTTAACAAACTGAGCCCCCAGGCTCCCCTAGCTCAGATATTTTTAATTTAAAATAATTTTTATACCAACTTTGGAGGACCGAGTGAGTCTCCAGAAAGGTCAGCAGCAGCCATTAGTAAAAGTCAGCACACAAGCCAGGCCCCCACCCCAATTCCATGAGGATGAGTACTCATATTGAGAAGGGGGGGCGGGGCGGGGAAGAAGCTTTGCAGAAGAGAATTCCTGGCAGAGAGAGAGAGAGAGCGGGAGATTGACTAGATTACCAACTGGAAAATTAACATTTGTCTTTCTTCAGTCATTGGTAAAATGATAGCTTCAGAACAAATAAGCAACCACAGAAAATAAATGTGTAAGTAGAAAGAGTTAGGAGTCCTCAGAAAAAGAAAGATGAGACACAGCTTTCATGACACAAAAGAAATCTTTTTAGGCTCCCAGCTGTTTAGATTTAGGCCTTAACTGCTCTATTTTGGGGAGCACACTTCTTGTAGAACTTCTTAGAAGGTGTTACAACAAAGAAATGCAAAATCCTTAGTAGTTGAGGATTTTAAGGGAACAAAGCGAATGCATAAACAATCTCTACCAGGCCAGGAAATAGCCTAACCATATCAGTGACAATAAGTCTATGGTAAAACTCCAGTGCAGTTTCAAGAGTAAAGATTGACTTAACACAAGTTCTTGAGTTGTTTTTGCAGGATTGAAACCATAACTCATAGGGGTAATGGGGTTAAAACTGTCACCAGCAAGACTTCCTTTGATCCCCCTTCTTCACAGAATGTTAACTTTAATCTTTTAGAGGCAAACAACAGGAAGAGCTCCAGTGGCCTAGACCAGTTTGAACTGGACCACTGACTCACACCTAAGCATATGGACCATGGAGTGACTCATAATCACCTCTATCTCAATATAATGTTAAAATCTCCACACAAGGAGGAGCACAAACCTCATTAACATAAATACAATGTGCATATAAGCATGTTTCCTTAAGACACATGCATGACCTTATGCCCACCTCTACATATGACAAAGCTCCAGTTTTTGAATACTCATCCTAACCCTAAATAAAAGGAGCCCACTCCCCCATGCTGTAGGAGTCATGGCTTTGGAAATTATTCCTTGTGGTCCCCTTACTTGCTGAAAATAAAATTTCCTTTGTGTGACAACTCTACCTGGTGCAGTCTCTATCTGTAACTCACCAAGGAAGAAACTTGTGTTAATTCAGCTACGAAGGGATTTATACTTTTTCCTGAAGCAAATGTGAATTCTTGTGAGTAATTTCTATCTTTTCCTACATCACATATCCTTCAGAGTTAGTGAGGAACATGGGCACCTCATGGGCATTACCTTAAAGTAATCCTTTAAAAAAACTTTCAAAGGCATAGTGTCTCCTAATCTGAGACTTGTAAAGCTTTCATGCACCTTGCAGAGCTGCTGGGAGTCATGGGGTGTATGGGAGTGAGAGATGCCAAATGATTTCTTGAATAATTAAAAATATCCAGAACAATTTAAAAATTACTAAAGTATATTTTGTTAGTTAATCTTTGTGTAACTGTGTCTAATTAGAATTATTACTAGAAAGCAGTAACTCACATAATTTCTAGTCCCTGGGAAACGTGAAACCGTGAAATCCTAATGTTAGCCTCTACATACTGCTTGTGGATTTCAGTATACCCTATGGAGGGAGGCTCAGGCCAGACCCTCTCCTCCTCCTTTCCTCTTTCTGACAAAGTCTAATGTGCTAAAACACCAAAATCCCCAGTGTATTACTGGGAGCCACTGCATTTAGGTGTTTAAGGAAAAATAGAAATTATCATGGTCAGAGAAGCCAGCTATTCCTTGGCCTAAGAAACAAACATTAATTAAAAACAACCGTCTTAGCCTCTCTAATGGTTATGAAGGGAAAAATATTGTCATGCGACTTGCATTGGCTGTCTCTACTAAAAACTGATCAAGTCACTTATTGTAGACTGAGCATGAAGTTAGTGTTTAAACAGTAAAATTCCAAGTGGGTGGGGGGGTGGGTGGGCAAAGGAAGGTTACTTTTGGACAAATTCTTTCTCATAATTCCTGGCTGTGATTTGCATGTGACTACAGCTGGCTCTAAAGCAACATGTGGGTTTGGCATTGGGAGTTTCCTGTAGAATTATCTAGCTTGCTGGTTTCTCATACAAAAAGTGCAAAGAGTCAGGCAACAGGCCCCACCAAAATAATTAATTGGTAACAGCTGAAGCCTGCCCTACACATTCCACAAAGACAATGGTTCTCTCTCTCTCTCTCTCTCTTTTTTTTAAAGATTTTATTTATTTATTTGAGAGAGAGAAAGTGAATGAGAGAGAGAGTATGAGTGGGGGAGGAGGAGAGGGAGAAGCAGACTCCCTACTGAACAGGGAGCCTGATGCCAGGCTCCACTCCGATCCCAGTGGGATCATGACCTGAGCCAAAATCAGACACTTAACCCACTGAGCCACCCAGGCACCCCAGGACAATGGTTCTCAAAGTTTTCTGTATATTATAATTAATTGGGGATACTTGACAAATGCAAGTGCCCAGCCACACCTCCTATGAATTAATCTCTAAGGATGGGACACAGGCATCTCTATTTTTAAAAATTCCTCCAGGTGATTTCTATGTATAGCCATGGAAGTCTGAGAACCATTGTCCTAACAGGGACCTCCAGGAATGATGATACTGACTTAGAGATATGGGAATTAAGGAATAGAATGGATTTCTCCCCCAACTCAGAGAGAAATCACAAATGAGAAAGACAAGATCTTCAGCACAGATTATGAGTATAATCATATTATTAGACATAGGTATCTGAGTTGTAGACTAAACCCCCCTCCTCCTCTCAATACAGGGGCAGTTAGAAATCTTAAAGATCTCTAGCTTCCTAGGCTGTTCTGGATTGTTCAGACAGGCAATCAACAGTTATTCAATCCAAGTGTGGAGGGGTTTTAGCCATAGGATGCTAATAGTTTTTGTTTTACTGAATGCAATGGTAGGAAATGTTCCTTGAGCCCTCAACAGAGTTGATAAATTGATAAAAATACAATAGATAAAAGGCTTCTGCGAGTGCTCACTTAAGAAGTGACAGTCAGGGTTATAGGAGGTTAAAGAAGGAACAGGAAGAGTCATTGAGGGCTTCATGGAGAATGGCCTGAGCTGGGCTGGCATACCTCAGTGAAGCAAGGGGTTTTCCTGACCCTGAAGTATTGTTGATGTCCTGGCCTTCTGATGAGCAGAGGATATAATGCAGATTATTTCAACATTTATGGAACACCTCATATGTGCCAGGCATTGTTCTATTGCCTGAGCACACAAAATAAACAAAATAGATACACCCTGCTCTTTGCCTTCAAGAAGAACCTTAGGATCTGACTTTTCCCCACATCACTCTAATGCCCTTGGTCTGAATTACTCCAACACTCCCTGCACTGGGTTGAATAGTAGCTCCCCAAAAATACATGTCCACCCAGAACATCAGCATGTGATCTTATTTGGAGGAAGGGTCTTTGTCAATGTAATTCAGTTAAGGATCTTGAGATTTTCTTGGCTTGGAGTGGGCCTTAAATCCAATGACAAATATTCTTATAAGAGATGAAAAAAAAAAAAAGAAATGGACATAGACACAGAAAGGAAGTCCATATGAAAAGGGCGACAGAGATTAGAGTGATATGTCTACAATTCAAGGAACACCAAGGATTGTTGGCTACCAGTAGAGGCTAAAAGAAAGGGATGAAATGGATTGTTCCTTAGAGACTCCAGAAGGAATCAACTGTATGGTCACCTTCTAGCTTGCAAAAATGTGCAAGAATATATTTCTCTTGTTTTAAGCCACCTAGTGTTTTTGCCTGGTAATTTGTTATACAGCCCTAGGAAACTAATACATCCCCCTAATGGTCTTCCTTCCTCTGTACTTGTGCCCCATAGCAATCAGAGTAATCCTTTTGGAACCCAAGTCAGATTATACCACTGCTTTAGTCAAAGCTCTCCAGTGGTTCCTGTCTTATTCAGAGCAAAATCCAGTGTCCTTTCAAGAACCTTCAAAGCCCTTGGCATTGGGGAGTGATAATCTAGTCCCAGCTATCTTTCCAGCCAATTTCTTAACTAACCTCATGACTACCTCCCCCAATACTGACTGAGCTCTAGCCACACTGAAATATTCCCAGAAATTTTCCCCCATGTGCCTAGAATGCTCTTCTCTGCCAGATACTCCTTTGGCTAATTTTCTTTCTTCTCTCAAGTCTCAAGTAGCATAGTATCAGGAGAGGCCTTCTCAGAACACCCTGTCTAAAATAGTTTCACTCTTCTGTCTTCACCTTAGTCTGTATCTGACATTATATACACATATAGATAAGTATGAATATAGATATGGATATAGATTATTTATTTGTATACAATGTGACTTTCCCAGTAGAACGAAATCTCCTTGAAAAAGGATTTTGTTTTGCTTGCTGCTGCATCCCTGTTGTCCCTTTCTGAAATGTTATATCCTTGTGTTTTTGCCTGTCTTTTGACATACCAAAATTATTTTGCATTAAGGATATTTCTTCATATATCTTATCTCTTCTAGTGGATTGCAAGCTTCTTAAAGTTAGGAACCCTGTTTCAGTCATATCTACCTCAACTTCTCTCACTGCCCAGCCTAAGACGATACTTTATAAATGGTCAATGCTCAAAAGATATTAATTGTTTGGACCATGTTTTTTAATAAAGGTATTTTTTCCAGATCTAGTGTTTTTAAGTATAAAAACTGCATAAACTAAGATTTGAATTTCTTGTTTTCTTAAGAGTTTCAAAAATGAGCTCTCCTAAAGAATCTTGGACTTTTATGAATTCATTTTGGGAGGAAAGCAATCCTATGTAAAAGGTTATAATCCAAGTTATTCTTTTAGTGATCTTAGTGGTGCCTGGGTGGCTCAGTTGTTAAGCATCTGCCTTCAGCTCAGGTCATGATCCCAGGGTCCGGGGATCGAGCCCCACATTGGGCTCTCTGCTCTGCAGGAAGCCTGCTTCTCCCTCTCCCACTCCCCCTGCTTGTGTTCCCTCTCTCACTGTCTCTCTCTCTGTCAAATAAATAAATAAAATCTTTTAAAAAAAGTGATCTTATTCTCTTTGATATTTATTAAATATTGACAACGTATCTAGTACTTGGCCTATTAGATTTTGCTTCCTTAAAAATACCAGGTATAATGTAAATCACATTTGAAAGGACTCTAAAAGCTCATTAATTTGAACTCCCCTAGTTTTGAGATTTTTTTTTTTTTACTAACAATGAAAAGGTATAGCATGGGTTAAAGTATCTTATCTAAGAATAAAAAGAAAATATTTTCAGCATTTTAACAAACATCTCTGGGAAGTTTTTAAAACCATTTAAGTACTCCTTTAAGAGACCTACTTCTAAGAACCATACTTATGACTTCTTTGGATCAATTTTCCCAGAATGAACTGATATGCTAATTAAAAGCATTCTTATTTATTCACTAATCTAAGACCCTAAAAATTTTTCAAAAGCAGAACTCTTACCTCTCGAAATAAAGGTGTCCCCAGGGCAAAGACTTAATCAAGGGTATGGGCTCTCAGAATGATTTGTCCAAGGAAAAATTTGCAATGGGTATGTCTATAAATTATTATTGAAATTCAAACTTTAAATGAACTTTATTTCAACAATCTGGCCTAAGTCCATGTGAGTTTAAAAGATAAGAATCCGATAGGATTCATCCACTTTTCTTTTTCTTTTTTTGTTTTTAGTTTAAAATGACTACAATTTAATTTTTATTTGAGAGGAAACAACTTATAAAACAATGTTCTTGACTTTTGTTTCTGTGTTTAAACACATGGAGAAATAATATACTGAAAAGAACACTGGACTAGAAATTAGGAGACTTGGCTCCAGACTCCTCTCTGTCCCATATGCCCTTGGACAAATAATTTCATTTCCTCTGGGACTCAGTTTCCTTATTTGGAAAATTATGGGTTTAGACTGGTTGAGGTCTCCATCAGTTCTAATATTCTATGACTTTATGTAGTTACCCATGGTATTGTTTCGGAAATCTGACTTCCTATCATATTTGAATACTTTGAAGGTTTGTCTTTTAGGCTTAAGTTTCCACTATTTCCTTCAAAATTCAGATTTAGATTAATCTCTGGATCTATCACTGAACATTTTCAAGATGGCATATTAATCCAAAGATTTGTAATATGCAGGTAAGCCTTAAGTCAAAATAGATAGTAAGATACCCAATATAGCATTTTAAAATTTGATTTTAAGCCAGAAAAAGTGATCTTTGAGCATCTAACCTAATCCTACTGAAACTAAGAGTTTTATTTCAAATATCTATAAGTTTGTTATTAAACAGATAAATAAATAAACAGGGAGGGAGGAGAGAGAGAAAGAGAGAGAGTGTGTTGAACTTTAAGCCCTGTGCTTACAGAAAGCAACGATGTTGACAAATTTTTCTGTATTGTGAGAAACAGCCAGCCACAAAGGCTCACCCTGTTCTGGCATATCCCCTTCCCTACTTCTTCATTACTCCCACTAAGTCTTGTTATGAACTTTCTTGTTTACCTACCCTGATAAAACTCCAGACTCCCTTCTTTTCCTTTGAGACACTTCTCATTAATGAATCTTCTTTCTATTGTAATAGCCTGAATAAAATTATCTCCTTCATTGCGTGCTATCTTTTGTCTTTGACTGTAGATAGCAGGGAGTGCTGAACAATATGATGGAATGGGACACATGGTGTTACTCTAATTTAGGTGGTCAAGGAAGGTCTCTGTGAGGGAATGACATGTAAACTAAGACCTAAATAACAGGAGAGAGCAAGACATGGACAGAGCAAGGCGAAGAGCCCTCTAGGTGGGGTGTGGGAGGAGTTAATGCAAATATCCTAATGAAGGAACAAGATTGGTGTTTTCCAGAAGGGTGGACCTGCAGAGCGGAGTAGGGTTACAGTACAATGGTACTAGAGAAGATTGAGAAAGAGAGTAGACAGAGAAATTATCCTGCAGTCTTTGTAGCACATGGTAATAATGTTAGATTTTATTCAAAATACAGTGGAAAGCACTGAAGTTTTTAAGCGGAATAATAATATGATCTGATTTACCTTTTTAAAAAGATAATTTTTGCTGTTACATGGAAAATGAATTTTATATGGCAAGAGTAAAAGTGGGAAATTTGTAAGCCATTGCAATTGTCCAGTCAAGAGCTGATAGTGTTTTGGTAGTGGTGGCTATGGGGAAAAATAAATGAACATATTTAAGATATGTTTAGAGATAGAGATAATAGACCTTGCTACAGGATTATTGTGTGGTGGGGAATAAAGAACAAAGTGGAATAAAGAATGACTCTTAGATTTTTGTTTTTGGCTTGGGCAACTGGTTAGACACCAGTACTAGTGGGGTCCAAGAGTCTTCTGGGAGGAAGCTGATAAAGATTTATACCCAAATTCAGATATTAGGGGGGGTCTTCTGAGGTAGGTACTAAACTTGCTGCTAGTAAAGGCATGTGAGAACTCAAGATAGTTGAAAAAATAAAAGAAATGTGGCTGTGTTTATACTCTAAATTGGTCAAGCAAATCATGTAGGTTAAAGTGCCTGTATTGAAAATAAATTTATCAGGTACCTACTAGGTATTAGTGCTTCCAGGAGTCTG
The DNA here is from genome assembly GCF_054177405.1 of Leptonychotes weddellii. NCBI lineage: Eukaryota > Metazoa > Chordata > Mammalia > Carnivora > Phocidae > Leptonychotes > Leptonychotes weddellii. The sequence continues at coordinate 34,699,402 of NC_138370.1, forward strand.
TTCTTGATCATTTACTTTTCTAATTCTTTATACAGTCCCTGGGTGATCTCATCAACTCTCATGTCTTCACCTAACACATGTAATGCTAAATTCAATTGAAATCTTTATCTATAGTCAGTGACCTTTCCTGTGCTGTGTGTGTGTGCATGCACTGATGTGTGGGCTCATGCACATGCATGCACAAACCCATACAACTCTCCATTAGATATCTATTGAATGTCCTACAAGTATGTGAAATTAAACAGGACACACACATAAATACATTATCTTCTCTTGAAATATTCTGTTATTCTTCATCCTGTGTTTGATAATTCAGTGAATGGTATCAAAGCACAGCCATTCATCCAGCCAGAAACTTGATTGTCATTCTGGATATTTCCTTATCTTATCTTCATTCACATCTAACTAAAACTCAATCACATTATTCACATTTCTTCATACCCTTTTCTGTGACTTCAGATTGTAGGGGAGAAACATTCTTTATTCTCTTAGGGTCTTTAGGTAGGTCTGTGAAATAGACAACAGAGATTAAGAAAAGGCATACACATTTATTTGATGTTATAAGTTTTATGTGGCATGGGGTGGGTAAGTAGGTCTTCATAGAAAGAAGAGAAAAATTCCAAAGAAATGGCTAATCTTTGAGACTTTTATGCCATTTGAACAAAGTAGGATAAATTTAAAGAGAACTAACAAGACAAAGGAAAAGAACTTTGAGCTTTTAGGGATAATAAATTGCAGGAATGCAAAAATATGGGAAACTAATGGTAGGTAAGAAGTAGTTAGTAAGGTTTGTTTGTGTAGACTCTTTCTCAGTGCCGTCTCATCATTGGTCATAAGATTGTTAATTCCCTCCCTGGTTTACGTAAGAGATGGGGGTACATCTTCACAAGAGGATTTTATTATATTGTTTTCAGGTAGATAGCAGGAAGGCAGAGAGCTCATCTTGTGCCCTTTTTCTCAATTGCCTTGAGTTCAAAATAATCCTTATGCCAGAGTGGCATATTCTGGGATATTCTACCCTTTATCTTACTTAACATATTCTGGGGTAACATATTCTGATTTCCTACAAGATCATGTAATTATTATCCCACACTTGAAATATAACAAGAGTATTCTAACTAGTTTCCTAGGTTCTAATAACCTCAATTCACTTTCTGTACCATAACCAGTGTAGCATATCTAACACATAATTATGATCATGCCACTCTCTAGACTTCCCTTTAAGGGAATCCCATTGCCTACAAGATAAAATCAAAACTCCATGGCCTGTCATATAAGGTCTTCCATGATTTGGGTACTGCCTAGGTCCTCCTCCTCATTCTGTATCACCATAACTCTACAATGACACGATCTCAAACTCTTTCAAGTTTCTCTAATGGCATCCTGCTGCTTTGCTTCTCTTGCCTGGAAAGTCCTGACCCCTTGCCCACCATTGATCTGCTAAATAGCTGCTCATCTTTCAAGATGCAGCCTAAGTATTACATTCTTGACAAAGTCCTTTCTGTTTAATGCCCATTGAATAATCTACCTCTTCCTTTATACTCCAACTCTATTCTGCACATATTTTAACTATAGCACTGCATATATCATTGCCCCTATTTAAAAGTATATCTTCCCCACTAGACTGTGTGCCCTTTGAGGACAAGGGAAATATCTTAGCTACATTTGTACCTTTAGCACATAGCTCAGTGCCTATTATGTAATAGTAGTTAGTAGAATTTTAGAAAATGATTCAGTAAGTTTAGGAAAGGATGAATATCAGGATTGAAACTAGGGATCAAAACTGGAGATTCAATAGAGACAGTCATTTACTTCATGAAGACAAATCAGATAATGGACCTAAAGGCTAGAGAGAGAGAAAAATCATGGGAGAGTTATTATCAAAGAAATAACACAAAAAATTTTGTAGTTGAAGGAAAACATAAGACTTCAAATTGAAAAAGCCTATTATGTGCCAAGTAAGATAAAGGAAAAAGAACTACACCCTAAAACATCACTGCAAAATTTCCAAATCTAAAGAGTTCAAAGACAATAAAAGGCCATCCATTTAATAATTTAGAGTTATAGTTAATGTATAGTTAACTGCCTACCCAGAATTCACAACTCCCTCCTAAGAGAACCCCGATACTCAGTTTTCTAGACTTCTATTTAGCTAATATGATTTAGGAGACAATGGCTCTACCTCCAGCATCAGGAACAGAGCCTTAATGGCATATGCCAATCTGAGTAAATCTTTCTGAATGACAGGTTCAAGAATGGTCAGAGGAGCAATAATCCAAGTCACAAAGGCGGTAGAAAAGATTTGCCTGGGTGATCTGGAAACATTTCTTATTCTTCTGGAAAAGCTTCTGGGAGTTACTCTCTATTTTAACTTGTCATAATGAGGAAAAAAGCACCTTCAAGTGAAGGTAGCCACCCTATATTCTTGAAAAACAACAACAGCAACAAAAACCCCAGATCCCTGAAAAGACATCTTACTTTGGAATTTCAGTTATTTAATTCAGTTTGAGTTGTGCTTTTTGTTCTTTGAGGCTGAAAGCACTGAATACGTACATCCATAACGATAGAAAAATCAGACTGAATTAATAGGAAAAAAAAGTTAAGAACAAGGATGTATTTAGGAGGCATGGGTTTCTTCTAATGATAAAAAAAAAAAATGGGCAATCAAACTCCAGAGAAGTAAAAATGACACAGGAAGGGCATGGTTTATATAAATAAGAAATTAATAAGTGGCATAATTTTGATCACTGTTGAGTTAGAAGGAAGTGGAATTGATTTAAACTTAATTTAAGCTAAGTTTTGGGGCAATTATTTAAGTAACAATAGAAAACTGATACAGACTTTATTACTAGAAGTGAGGTGATGCCATAACATATACCTAAAGTGTGGGCATGGCATGGGAACTGGGGTGGAAGCTGCAAGGACTTTAAAAAGTGTTAGTGAAAACCTAAAGTGCCTTGAAGTGACTTTAGTCACTTTAGTGAAGTGACTTTAGTAGACCCTGGATAGCCCTGGATACTGGTGAGAGCTTAAAAGAAACTAATGAAAATGTTACCGAAAACAGGAAGGAGAATCCTTGTTATGTAGTGACATAAAGTAGCAATAGTGCTGCCTGACATAATATGGAAAACAGAAAATCTCCCTAATAACCTGAATGATCTAATGAAGATTTCCAGACAGGGAGTTGATGATGTCATCTGGTTTCTTCTTACAGCTTATATTAAAATATCAGAGGAAAGAGATAAGCTAAAAAAATAACTACTATACAGAAAGAAACCAGGACTTGATGAAAGCAGGTTTTGAAATTTTCCAGCCTCTTGATGTGGAAAAAATGCTAAATTAAGATATGACTTCTAGGAAAAGATGCAAGCTTGATCACTGTCATGAAAACAGTTTCTAAAGGTAAAAACCCAGGGTTTGGCTCTAAAATCCTGTTAACACCCCAGAAAGATCTATGGTGATGTTTTAAGCAATAGAACTTTCTAAGAAGTTTAGGGTGCTGTCTCTCAACAGTGTTAGCTGAAGATCAAGATGAAGAACTTATGATAAAGAACCCCCCGAGGTGTGTGTGTATCTTCTGTCCAATGGAGTGAATCCCCAAAAAGAAAATTATATCAGAAAAAAATATTGCTAGCTTGTATTGAAAGGGATAGGAACCATATGGGGAAAAAAAGAAGGACCCACAAATTTACAGGCAGGAAGCAAGCAAAGAGATTATTCAGCTGGAAACACAATCTTATATGGAAAATGTAGAATAATCCAAAGGATGTCTACAGTAGCCCAGGAGGCATATTGCCACAAGCCATGGAGAATCATTCCAGGAAAAGAGTAGGACTAAGACAAGGAACTTTTAAGTCAAGAAAATTCCAACTGGATTTTGGAATTATATGGACCAACGATTACTTTTACCCCCTTTTCAAATGAGTCTATCGTGATTATCCTATGTCTGTCATTGTATGTTGGATGTGTGGAGCAATAACTTGTCTCCTCAGTTCACAGTTCTTCAGATTAGCAGGAATTATACTCTAGAACTTGTACTCAAGTAACCACACCTACACCTATACCTGATTTAAATGGGAAGATCCTGGACTTCCAGCAGTCTATAAAGGGATAAGTCCTGTATAACATCTTGAGAAGGGTTAAGTGTTTTTGTTTGTTTGTTTCATGTAGGAGAGATATGAATCATGGGAGACCAGAAGGAAGACTGTGGAGGCAATTTCCAAGATGATCCCATTTCTGTTATCTTTGACTTGACCTTGTGTCATCTTTAAACCAGGCTGACTTGTATAAATCAAGATGATATTGTAGAAATAATGGTGTGTGACTTTCAAGGACAGGCCATAAAACATGTGGAGGATTCTACCTGGTGTTTCCTTGGATCACTTGCTCTGGGGGAGCTAATGTCCTGTAGTGAAGACAATTACATAGCCCTATGAAGCAGTCCACATGGCAAGGAACAAAGGTCTTCTGATAATAGCACCAACTCACCATCCATGTGAGTGAGCCATTTTGGAAGCAAATTCTCAAAGCCCTGGTTAAGTCTTTGCATTTCCAGCTGACATCTTGATTACGATCTCATGAGCCAGGACCACTGAGATAATTTGCTTCTGAAGTCCTGACCCACAGAGACTGTGTGAGATAATAAATGTTTATGGCTGTTGTAAGTCACTAAAATTTAGTGTAATTTGTTGCATAGCAATAAACAACTAATACAAGAATAATAAATAATAACAAAGTAATCAATAAAAAACTAAATAAAGAAGGTAATGATATAGGGAGTATAGAGTGGGTTGAGGGAACTGTGTATAAATGAACAAAATCCTCATTTGCCACAATAAAATATCAATTGATAATGTCTAAAATTAATAAACAAAGAAACAGCTGAGTGAAGGTATTGTTTAGAAATGTGAATATATAGTTATTAAACAATTAAAAATAAAAATAATTCAAAGTGGCCGCCTCTGAGGCAGAGAATTGTCATTTTTCATTTAAGTCCTCTGTTTCTGTTGATTTTTAAGCCAAATTTTATACTTTGATTTAATAAAAATTAAATAAGATGTGAAAATATCTGACATATTTGTTGGTATTTATGTTGATATATATATATGTATATTAGATTTTATTTGATCCATTTTAGAGACTTTTATATATTTAGCTTTGTTTTAAACATGAGACAATTGAACAGGAATATGCCTCAGAATTCTTGTATCCAAATACATCAAAATTGTTCTTCAGTACTCTTGGGTAAAAATTTTAAAACTGGTCTGTCATACCTTCTATAGTGCAAAAGTTTGAATATTTATATAGGAACATTTTTAAAATTAACTACAAGCCTATCTTCCATATGTTGTAACTTCAGTAAAGGCAAATGTTTGATATAAACTCACCTATTAAAAGCAAGTGACTCAGCTATGACCAAAAAGAAATATCCAACTTTGTACAGCATGTTTGAAAAATATTTAAAACAAAAGAATTCAGTCAAGCTGAGAACAGAAGTTGAAAAAGGCATATATGCAATTAAAAACAAAAAGCAGGGGCCCTTGGGTGGCTCAGTTGGTGAAGCCTCTGATTCTTGATTTCAGCTCAGGTCATGATCTCAGGGTCCTGAGATGGAGTCTGCTTGAGATTCTCTCCCCCTCCCTCTGCTCCCCCCACTTGCTCACTAGCTTTCTCTAAAATAAATACATCTTAAAAAAACAAAAACAAAACAAAAAGCATAGTTGTAAGGTTAGTAGTAGACCAAATTATTTTCAGAGCCAAAACACTGAGACAAAGATGTCTTTTCATAATAAGATGCACAATCTAAAATAAAAATCCAATAGTTGCTAATATATCAAATAATAGAGAATCACTATTCACACAGCAAACTTCATAGGAAATTAAAAAATAGACTATCAAAGGCTTTGAATCACTTTCTAAACCTATGAATATTTGAGTGGTCAAAAGTTAGGTAATGGAATAAAATGCCTAAATAACAATGAGATGAAGCCAAGAATAAGACAAATTCTGAAAAATAATAAAAATAATGTCTAAGGACAAACTGTGCCAAATATTAAGATATATTAAAAAACCACAAGCCATTAAAATAGTGTTGTCTGGTGCATGAAAAGAGAGATCAATGGAGAAAAAATAGACTAAATACATATATAATTTTAGTGCATATGTGTATATATTTAATATGTACATATACATATATTATAAATGAACATTTCATGTCATTGAAAAAGAATTGATTATTTAACCAATGGTATTGGAACAACAGAGTAGCCTTCTGGGAAAATAATTGATCACTATTTCATATGTCACATCTAAATAAATTCCATAAGGTTTAAAAATTTAAACATAAAGAAAGTAAACACAAATCACAGAGTTAAATTCCTTAGCACCACAAGTCAATACTGAAGAGTCTAGTGAATTATTATAAAAGTGGGCAAAGATATGACCAGATAGTTACATGTTAAGAAATACAAATGGTTTTAAAATTTATGAAAAGATATTCAGACTCAGTCATAATAATAAAAATGCAAACTAAAATTGCAATGAGGTGATTAAAAAAAGAAAGAAGAAAGAAAGTTTCATAAAAAATGGTGCCAGTGAGTGCAGGGGGACTGACTCTCCACTGCAGGTGGGAGGGAGTACTGTTACAACTGTATCTTTCAGAATTGAAAATTGATATATATTTTAATCCAGCAATACTTTTAAGTGTTTATCCTACATAAAAATTCTTACATATGTGAAGTGGTAAATATACACAGATACTAATTACATTGTTGTTTGTAATAACAAAATATTGAAAATGAATTTAATATAGTGAAAAACTAAATAAATTATGCTGTATCACTATATTGCTATATGTTGTCATTTCAAAGATGTAGCTTATCTATACTGACTTGGGAAGATCTAAAAATATATTAAATGAAATAATTATGGAACAGTGTGTTTGTTACCATTTGTGTGGGGGGAAAATATAGAATCATGTAAGTTTTGTAATGCACTGACCATTTCTACTAGAACCCTCAGAAACTAGTGATAGTAACTGCTTCCGGTTCAGGGAGCTGGGTTGTTGAGGGACGGAGGTAGGAGAGAGACTACCTTTGCACTCTATCCACTCTTGCACCTTGTAAGTTTTTGCACATATGCATAAATTATTTATTATAGATAAATAAAAATAACATTATCTAATTTGAATATCTGTCTCTGAAAAAATACATTGATTTTAAATCAATTACCCAAATGAGATGTTCACACTGAAAATTATTTGGGTTGGAAAATGGAACATGGAGGAAATATTTATAGATTTGGCATTATTTCATCTGAGGAAGGAAAGTCTGGAGTAATTGTTTTCAATTTTGTGGACAGTAGTGGTGGAGAAAATAATGACAACCAGCTGTTTCATTTCTGCTGAGCCTGCAGCAAGGAGGAACTAGAATAGAATGGATGGAATTATAAAAAATAACACAGGCCCTGGGTCTAAGCTCCTAAACTATGTCAGTAGACCATGTTCTTCTAGGGGAGTTGCTTAATGGTCTCTTTATGATCCTCTCTGGGTATCATCTTCAATAAACACACAACAATTGTTTCCCTGACACAAGAGAGCTGGATGGGGTTATTGCAGGGCAGTGAAAGATGTGGAGTCTTACAGGTTACTGTGGGGCAACAGGAACTGGCAGGCCCACTCTCCTGACTGGGAAAGACTCACACTTCTGATCCAGTCACAAGGGCCTCCAGATGGAAGGCACAGTCCAGGCAGAGCATCACAGCGTAGAGCTTGGGATGCCTCTCTGAATGTTCTTCCAGTGAACTAGAGAGGATCTCGTATGGGAATGTTTGAGAGATGGAGCCAGGACCAGTACTAGATGGGTGGAGAAACTAAGGGAACACTCTCAAAAGGAAGGAAAGGAGTGAAGAAGAGCTGGCAGAACCATCAGAGAATTAACATGAAGGTAAAGTAAATCAACTTCTTGATATTTGGGGTTATTTCAGTTTTTTCCTATCAAAATACTGAAAAGAACTTTCATTTACTTTTAAATTCTTTAAAGGGTTACTTATTTCCCTGTGTTTTTTTGGCTTGCTTTTCTCTAAGTTTCTGGGCACACAGACTGCCTGGGTGTTTTGTCCTTTGCTTAGAATTCCAAAAAAAGAGTTCTGATGGGTCAGGGGCTTCTGCAGCCTCTTTGGGGATGATGAGGACAAGGCAGCTCCCTTCTGTCAGTGGAATAGGCTAAGATTATATGATGTGATTTAAGAGATGAAATAACCTTAAGGGAAATAAATATTTGCGGGGGACATAGTTATTCCTCAGCTTAATAAATTATACTCTAGGGGGGCGGAGCAAGATGGCGGAGGAGTAGAAGACCTGGATTTCGTCTCCTCTCAGGAATTCAGCTGGATAGGGATCAAACCATTCTGAACACCTACAAACTCAACAGGAGATCGAAGAAAGGA
>NC_138370.1:34708346-34727903 GCF_054177405.1 Leptonychotes weddellii
TGTAAAGTTAGTTGATGAATTCGGGATTTTTCTATTTTTTTGAGTGAGGCTTGGATGGCTATGTATTTCCCCCTTAGGACCGCCTTTGCAGTATCCCATAGGTTTTGGACCGATGTGTTTTCATCCTCATTGGTTTCCATGAATTGTTTAAGTTCTTCTTTGATTTCCTGGTTGACCCAAACATTCTTGAGCAGAGTGGTCTTTAGCTTCCAAGTGTTTGAATTTCTTCCAAATTTTTTCTTGTGATTGAGTTTCAGTTTTAAAGCATTATGGTCTGTGAATATGCAGGGAATAATCTCAATCTTTTGGTACCGGTTGAGACCTGATTTGTGACCCAGTATGTGGTCTGTTCTGGAGAAAGTTCCATGTGTGCTCGAGAAGAATGAGTATTCTGTTGTTTCAGGGTGGAATGTTCTGTATATATCTATGAGGTCTATCTGGTCTAGTGTGTCATTCAAAGCTCTTGTTTCTTTGTTGAAATTCTGCTTAGATGGTCTGTCTATTGCTGAGAGTGGAATATTCAGGTCTCCTACAATTAACGTATTATTATCATATGACTATTTTGGTAAACAGTTGGCTTATGTAGATGGCTGCTCCCATGTTGGGGGCATAGATATTTATAATTGTTAGATCTTCTTGTTGGATAGACCCTTTAAGAATGATATAGTGTCCTTCTGTGTCTCTAACTACAGTCTTTAGTTTAAAATCTAATTTGTCTCATAGAAGAATTGCTATCCCAGCTTTCTTTTGAGGTCTGTTGGCATGGAAGACGGATCTCCATCCCTTCACTTTCAGTCTGGGTGTATCTTTAGGTTCAAAATGAGTCTCTTGTAGACAGCATATGGATGGGTCCTGTCTTTTTATCCAAACTGCAACCCTGTGCCATTTTATGGGAGCATTTAGGCCATTCACATTGAGAGTGATTATTGAAAGATATGAATTTATTGTCATCATGTTGCCTGTGAAGTCTTTGTTTCTATAGGTAGTCCCTGTAAATTTCTGTTCTATATCACTCTTGGGGTCTTTCTCCTTTTATAGAACTCTCTTTAATATTGCTTGCAAGTCTGGCTTAGTGGTCACATATTCTTTCAGTTTCTGCCAGTCTTAGAAGCTCTGGATCTCTCCATCCATTCTAAATGACAGCCTTGCCGGATAAAGTATTCTTGGCTGCATGTTCTTCTCATTTAGTACCCTGAGTATATCTTGCCAGCCCTTTCTGGCTTGCCAGGTCTCTGTGGATAGGTCTGACATTATTCTGATGTTCCTCCCTCTGTACTTAAGGAATCTCTTCCCCCTAAGTGTCCTTGGTTCTAAGATTTGTGAGTTTTATTATTACATGCCAGGGTGTGGCCTGTTTTCCTTGATCTTGGGAGGGGTCCTCTCTGCCTCTAGGAAACGAGTGTTTGTTTCATTCCCCAGATTAGGGAAGTTCTCAGCCATCATTTGCTCAAATATATCTTCTTGTCCTCTCTCTCTCCCCACCCCCTCAGGGATCCCAATAATTCTGATATTGGAACATTTCATGATGTCACTTATTTCTCTGATTCTGTTTTCATGGATTTTGAGTTGTTTCTCCTTGTCCTCCTCTTTATCCTTCTTTTCTATCATTTGGTCTTCTATATCACTAATTCATTCTTCTGCCTCGCTTACCCTACCTGTTAGGTTATCTAGATTAGACTGGATCTCATTGATAGCATTTTTAAGTTCTGTGAGTTCAGCTTTCATTTCTGCCCTTAGAGACTCTATGTTGCCATTAATCAATTTCTCCATTCTAGCTATTGTCTTCACAACTGCTACCCTGAATTCCATTTCTGACATCTTGGTTTTATCTGTATCCATTTGTCAATCTGTGGCAGAAGTCACAGTCTCTGAGTCTTTCCTATTTTGGGGGTTCCTCCTCCTAGTCATTCTGTTGAGGGATGGTTGAGTCCAAATTATGGACCACAACCAAAGCAAGATGCATGTGTTTTATAGGGACCTTAGGGTTGCCAGCCTCTTGTTCTCCCAGCCTGTCTTCTGGGGAAGAGGCCTGCCTTGTTGTTACTCAGGTAACCCTGTTTGGGCAGAGTTGCCCTGCCCCCTGTGGGGGGGATGGGCTCAGTGAAAACCGGTTTTTTGGGGCTTTTGTTCTCTGGCAGCTTTCCCTGGTGGCTTTCTGCATCTCTTCCGAGAGTCAGAGCAGAAGAGATCATTTCCAACCCTCTGCCTCAGAAAAGAGAGATCACAATCGTTCTTCAGTGAGCTCTCCAGGACACACTATCTCTGTTTCTGTCTGTGCTGCTATAAACTGCAGTGTCCTGAGTTGTGTGCCCCTCAACAGGGCCCCCAGTCCTCACCTCGAGGTCGGGGCACAGGGGCACGTCTCTGCCCTTTGTGCTTCTAAAACCACCCACTGCCCCCAGTTCCCATGCAAGGCCCTGCCACTTCAGGTTTCAGTCTGAGGGGGCTGCCCTAAAGTCCTTTCTCTGCTGCTACTGGTCTGCGAGTCTGTGCCCTGTTCCCAGTGTGGGAGGCTATTGCTCACCAGTGCTGTAGGATCCCCATGTCTCCCTCCCCCTTCCATTTATCTTTGGTTATGTGCCTGCAGAATCACAGCTCCCTGCTTCATACCTTGAAACCAACCGCCTGCGATATTCTGTTTGCAGAGTTCCAGATATATCTTCTTACATCTCAGACTGATTTCGTGGGTGTTCAGAGTGGTCTGGTGGACATCCAGCTCAATTCCGGGGACCGGTTAGAATAGGGTCCCCTACTCGTCTGCCATCTTTTTCTCCCCCCCCTTTCATTCTCAATTATAATGTCTCAGATCCTATTAAATATCTTTTTCTGGATAGAAATACAAATTGGTAATTACCACTTTTAAAATACATTTTTTTAAAGATTTTATTTAGAGAGAGAAAGAGAGCAAGAGAGCACAAGCAGGGAGAGTGGAAGAGAGAGAGGGAGAAGCTCCCTGCTCAGCAGGGAGACTGATGTGGGGCTTAATCCTAGAACCGTAGGATCATGACCTGAGTCTAACAGAGATGTTTAACCTGATGAGCCATCCAGGCACCCTGGCAATTACCACTTCTTAAAAAACAATTTTATGCTTTCACTTTTTCACACTGCAATATCTCCAAAATCTGAAAGCATTCCAGAATTTCTTTTGGAGAACAGACACTTGTGATGCAAATTGTCCCTGACAGATCTTAAGAATCAAAACTAGAATAAATGTCAGAGATGCAAAGAACTTTGTGAAGACAGGTTAAGAAATGCTGTATCACCCACGCTCTAATTGGCACCGGGACCAACATGAAGTGAAAAAATATGGAACATCAGCTTCTGAATTGAAAGAGGTAAAGACATTCTAAGAACATGTTAGTCCTTGACTTTTTTACATGTATAGAGTAATATATAATAAAAATTGACATCTATGGGGCACCTGGGTGGCTCAGTCATTAAGTGTCTGCCTTCAGCTCAGGTCATGATCTCAGGGTCCTGGGATGGAGCCCCACATAGGGCTCCCTGCTCGGCAGGAAGCCTGCTTCTCCCTCTACCACTCCCCCTGCTTGTGTTCCTGCTCTCGCTATCTCTCTCTCTCTCAAATAAATAAACAAAATCTTTTTTAAAAAATTGACATCTAAGTCAAAGAGTTCTTTTTTGATAAGCATAAAATAAAAATTATTTGTGATAACAAAGCATAATAACAAGATTTAATTGGCAGCTTTATTTTCTTTAATTGGTACATAGAATGCCATAAAATTATACCCTCTAGTCAGTAACATCCTGGATTTCATAAAATATGATACATTGCTTTTATTTAATTCATAGTTCCTGACTAGGGATTTGTTCTGTGACACCACCTTTGATATTCCCATTATAAATCCAGGGCAGGAATGAGCTCCAAATTATCATTAAAAGATCTTGCTTGGAGGTCTAGAAGGCCAAATGGAAGCAGCCACAAACTTGTTAGACAGAAAGAGGTAAGCCCAAATTTACTTGGAGCAAAAGAGAGAAGAAAAACGTCTCCTACTCAAAATGAGCCTGTCACTCATCATCCCAAAACTCATGACATTTAATAAAATAGACAACAGACACAAAAATCAGAAAAGGAATTCTCTCCAGTAGGAATTCTGTTTGTAGAGCAATATGGAAAATGCTTAGCAGCAGCTAAAAAAAGAATGATATAATAAAAAATCATAGGGCAAAAAAAGAGAGAGAGAGACAGAGAGAAGCAAACCAAGAAAGAGACGTAACTATAGAGAACAAATTGATGGTTACCGGACGGGAGGTGGGTGGGAGAATGAGTGAAATAGGTGATGGGGCTTAAGGAGTGCACTTGTGATGAGCACCAGGTATTACATGGAAGTGTTGAATCACTAAACTGTATACCTTAAACTAATATTACGCTGTATGTTAACTAACTGGAATTTAAATAAAAACAAAAACAATTTAAAAGAATTTTTGAAGTATGTTTTCTCATTATTTTATTTTTTAAAATGTTTTTATTTAAATAGAGTTAGCTAGCATACAGTATTATATTAGTTTCAGGTATACAATATAGTGATTCAACACTTCCATATATCACCTGCTGCTCATCATGATAAGTTCACATCTTAATCCCCATCACCTATTTATTCCATCTCCCTAGGCCCCTCCTCTCTAGTAACCATCATTTTTTGAAATTTATAATTAAGATTCTGTTACTTGATTTGTCTCTCCCTCCCTCTCTTTTTTCCCCCTTTGCTTGTTTGTTTCTTAAATTACATATTTGAGGAAAATCACATGGTATTTGCCTTTCTCTGACTGACTTATTTTGCTTAGCATAATGCTCTGTAGATCTATCCACGTCATTGCAAATGGCAAGATTGCATTCTTTTTTATGGCTGGATAATAATCCATTGCATGTATGTACCACATCTTCTTTATCCATTCACCAATTGATGGATACTGGGGCTACTGCCTTTACTTGGCTATTGTTAAGTAATGCTGCTATAAACATAGGGGTATATGTATCCCTTTGAATTAGTGTTTTTGTATTCTTTGGATAAATACCCAGTAGATCAATTGCTGGATTGTAGGTTTGTTCTATTTTTAACACATTGAGAAAACTCCATATAGTTTTCCAGAGTGGCTGCACCAGTTTGCATTCCTACCAACAGTATAAGAGAGTTCCCCTTTCTCCACATCCTCACCAACGCCTGTTGTTTCCTGTGTTGTTAATTTTAGCCATGTTGACTGGTGTGCAATGATATCTTGTTGTAGTTTTGATTTGTATTTCCATGATGGTAAGTGATGATGAACATCTTTTCATGTGTCTATTGGCCATCTAGACATCTTCTTTGGAGAAATGTCTGTTCATGTCTTCTGTCCATTTATTAATTGGATTATTTGTTTTGGGTGTTGAGTTTTATTGAATACTGACCCTTTATTGGATATGTCATTTGCAAATATCTTCTCCCATTCAGTAGATTGCCTTTTAGTTTGGTTGATTCTATCCTCTCTTGCTTTTTATTTTAATGTAGTTACATTAGTTTATTTTTGCTTTTGTTTCCCTTGCCTCAGGAGATATATCTAGAAAAAAGTTGCTACTTTGATGATGTCAAAGAAGTTACTGCCAATGTTCTCGTCTAGGATTTCGATGGTTTCCTGTCTCATATTTAGGTGTTTCACCATCCATTTTGAGTTTATTTCTGTGTATGGTGTAAGAAAGTGGTCAGTTTCATTCTTTTGCATGTTGTTGTCCAGTTTTCTCAACACCATTTATCAAAGAGGCTGTCCTTTTCCCATTGAAGATTCTTTCCTGTGTTGTTGAAGATTAATTGACTATATTCTAGGTCATTCACTTCTGGGTTTTCTAATCTGTTCCACTGATCTATGTGTCTATTTTCATGTCCATACCATACCGTTTTGATTATTATGGTTTTGTAATATAACTTGAAGTCTGGAATTGTGATGCCTCCAGCTGGGTTTTCTTTTTCAAAATTATTTTCCCTATTAAGGTTCTTTTGTGGTTCCATACAAATTTTAGGATTGTTTGTTCTAGTTCTGAGAAAAATGCCGTTGGTATTTTGATAGGGATTGCATTAAATGTGTGGATTGCTTTGGTTAGTATAGACATTTTAACTATATTTGTTCTTCCAATCCATGAGTATGGAATGTCTTTCCATTTCTTTGTGTCATCTTCAATTTCTTTCATTAGTGTTTTATAGTTTTCAGAGTACAGGTTTTTCTCCTCTTTGGTTCAGTTTATTCCTAATATCTTATTATTTTTGGTGCAATTGTAAATGGAAATGTTTTCTTAATTTCTCTTTCTGCTGTTTTATTATTAGTGTATAGAAATGCAACAGATTTCTGCACATTGATTTTGTATCCCGCAACTTTACTGAATTCATATATCAGTTTTAGCAGTTTTTTGGTGGAGTCTTTGGGTTTTCTAGACATAGTATCATGCCATCAGCAAACAGTGAAAGTTCTGCTTCTTCCTTACCAATTTGGATGCATTTTATCTCTTTTTGTTGTCCAATAAATGTGGCTAGGACTCTAAATACTATGTTAAATAAAAGTGGTGAGACCAGACATCCTTGTTTTGTTTCTGACCTTAGGGGAAAATCTCTCAGTTTTTCCCCATTGAATATGATGTTCATTGTCGGTTTTTCATCTATGGCCTTTATTATGTTGAGGTATGTTCCCTCTAAACCTACTTTGTTGAGTTTTTTTTTTTTTATGAATGGTTGTTGTACTTTGTCAAATGCTTTCTTTTCATCTATTGAAATGATCATATGATTCCTACCTTTTCTTTTATTAATGTGATGTATCACATTGATTAATTTGTGAATATTGAACCACCTTTACAAACCAGGAATAAATCGCACTTGACAGTGGTGAATGATTTTTAAAAATTTATTGTTAAATTCAGTTTGCTAGTATTTTGTTGAGGATTTTTGACTGTATGTTCATCAGAGATATTGGCCTGTAGTTCTCTTTTCTTGTGGTGTCTTTATCTGGTTTTAGTATCAGGGTAATGCTGGCCTCATAGACTGAATTTGGAAGTTTTCCTTCCTTTTCTAGTTTTTAGAGCCTTTTGAGAAGAATAGGAATTAATTCTTCTTTAAATGTTTGGTAGAATTTGCCTGTGAAGCCATCTCGTCCTAGATTTTTTTGTTGTTGTTTTGGGAGTTTTTTGATTACTGATTCAATTTCTTTACTGGTTATCAGTGTGCGCAAAGTTTATATTTCTTCCTGCTTTGGTTTTTGGAGGTTATATTTCTAGGAATTTATCCATTTCTTCCAGGTTGCCCAATTTGTTGGCATATAGTTCTTCATAATCATCTTTTATAATTGTATTTCTGTAGTTTTGGTTGTTATTTCTCTTCTTTCATTTGTCATTTTATTTCCTTGAGTCTTTTTTTTTTTTTCTTGATAAGTCTGGCTAGAGGCTTATCAATTTTATTGATTTTTTTCAAAGAACCAGCCCCTGGTTTCATTGATGTGTTCTATTGTTTTTTTATGGGTTTTGTTTGTTTGTTTTTTAGTTTCTATATCATTTATTTCTGCTCTAATCTATATTATTTCTTTCCGTTGGCTTTAGGTTTTGTTTATTCTTCTTTTTCTATCTCCTTTAGGTATAAGTTTAAGTTGTTTGAGATTTTTCTTGCTTCTTGAGGTAGGCCTGTATTGCTATATACTTCCCTCTTAGAACTGCTTTTGCTGCATCCCAAAGGTTTTGGACCATTGCATTTTCATTTTTGTTTCTATGTAATTTTTTATTGTTTTATTTCTGGCTGACCCATTCATTGTTTAGTAGCATATTATTTAATCTTCATGTATTTGTGGTCTTTCCAGATTTTTTCCTTTAGTTGGCTTCTAGTTTCATAAGTTTGTGGTCAGAAAAGATGCAAGGTATGACTTCAATCTTTTTTAATTTGTTGAGGCTGTTTTGTGGCCTAATATGTGATCTGTTCTGGAGATGTCCCATTTGCACCTGAAAAGAATGTGTATTCTGCTCTCCTAGAATGGAATATTCTGAATATATCTGTTAAATCCATCTGTTTCAGTGTGTCATTCAAAGTCATTGTTTCTTTGTTGATATTCGGTTTAGATGATTTGTCTATTGATGTAAATGGGGTGGTAAAGTCCCCTACTATTATATTAATTCCTTTATATTTGTTATTAATTGATTTATATATTTGGGTGCTCTCATGTTGTGTGCATAAATATTTATAATTGTTATATCTTCTTGTTGGATTGTCCCCTTTATTATTATATAGTGTCCTTTATCTCTTGTAAGAGTCTTTACTTTAAAATCTATTTTGTCTTATAGAAGTATTACTACTCAGTTTTTTTTTTCATCTATTTGCATGATAGATATTTCTCCATCCCCTCACTTTCAATTTGTGGGTGTCTTTAGGTCTAAAATGAGTCTCTTATAGACATCTTATAGATAGTCCTTGTCTTTTTTTTTAAAATCCATTCTGTCACCCTATGTGTTTTGATTGGAGTGTTTAGTTCATTTACATTCAAATTATTGAGAGAGATGTATACAACTGTCTTCTTTTGTCTTGCTGCTTTTAAGGTTTTTTCTTTTCCAGGGATGCCTGGGTGGTTTAGTCAGTTAAGTGTCTGCCTTCAGCTCAGGTCATGATCCCAGGGTCCTGGGATTGAGTTCCACATCAGGCTCCCTGCTCAGTGGGGTGTCTGCCTCTCCCTTAGCCTGTGGTTCCTTCTGCTTGTGCTCTCTGTCTGTCTCTCTCTGACAAATAAATAAAATAAGAAAAAAGATTTTTCTTTATCACTATATTTTGCCATTTTAATTACCATGTATCTTGGTGTGGATCTGCTTTTGTTAATTTTGTTGAAGGTTTTCTGTGCCTCCTGGATCTGGATATCTGTTTCCTTCCCCAGATTAGGGAAGTTTCAGCTATTATTTCTTCAAATAGATTTTCTACTCCTTCACTTTCTCTTCTTCTTCTGGGACTCCTATAACACTAATGTTTTTACCTTTGATGGGGCAACTGAGTTCCCTAAGTCTATTCTCATTTGCATAATTCTTTTTTCTCTCTTTTGTTTAGCTTGATTATTTTCCATTACTCCTTCTCCTAGGTTACTAATTCATTCCTGTGCTTTTTCCACCCTATTGTTTGTTCCATCAGGTGTGTTTCTCATTTCATTTATTGAGCTCTTTTATCTCTGCTGCTATTCCTTATCTCTGTGTTAAGGGTCTCACTCATGTTATCCACTCTTTTCTCAAGTTCAGTGAGTATCCTTATTATCATTGAATTAAATTCACTATCAGCCATGTTACTTATGTCTGTTTTGCTTAGATATTTGGATGTGGCCTCATCCTGTTCTTTCATTTGGGATAAATTTCTCTGTCTCCTCATTTTATCTTCCTCTCTGTGTCTGTTTCTCTGTTAAGAAAGTCAGCTATGTCTTCTGCTCTTAAAAGTATTGACTTTATGAAGAGGAGTTCCTGGAGTGCCCTGCCTGCAGTAAACCCTTGTTCACCAGATCCTGGCACTTCAGGAAACTATCCTTCAGGAAAATGTATGTTTTTTATGCCCTGCTTTTTTGTCTGAGTCACTTTTCCTTTTAGTGTAATTGTCTGCAAAGATTCTCTGCCTGTTGTGGGCTCTATTTGTTGTTTGTGTTGTTAGTGGGCTCCAGGGAGGCCAGCTCTGAGGGGGTGTGTTCACTGGGTAACTTGGGAGTTGGGCAACAGTGTTAGCAAAATTTGTGCTGGGCCACTAGTCTTATGCAGCACTATGGTGCTGTGGACTGTGCACAGGGATAGCCAGGGGTACAAGGTTGGGTGCAGAAATGGCTGGGCCATGCTAGGTGAGAAATGGTGGCTGGGCACTGCACAGAGGCTGGGTGCAGTGTGACAGCTGGGTGCAACATGCCATGGCAGCAGTGCACTTGGTGGCTGGGCATGGCACGTGGAGACAGCTATGCATCTGGTGGCTGGGCACCATGTGTACACAGCTTTACTAAAATTTGCTCTGAGCCCAGAGATGGAGCTAGCAGGCTTGGAGTGGGTGAGTCCTCAGGAGAACTTGTGGGTGTGGCATGCAGCTTGCAGGTTAGGTAGCAAGTGTCTGTACAATCCTGCCTCCTGCAGATGGCCCTTTGTTTATACTAGGGGGCAGGGGAGGAAAATGGTGCCTGCGATCTTCCTTGTTTTTGGAGAAGTCCCCTAACATACTCTGTAATCACTATGAACAAATCTGTTTCCCACTTGCCCCCAGCATTGTAAAAAACTGCCATTTTTATGTTCTCTATCTGTGCAGGCTGCTGTCTCTTTAAGGGTGGCAACCCAGCTATCACTCACCCTCCCCTCTAGCCCAATGTTGAGTCAGCCCACTTTTAAAACTCCAGGCTCCAAGTCTCACTGGTTATACAAACTCAAAGAATTCAGCGTCTCTGGTTTTCAAAGCCGTACTTCATGGGGATTAGTCTTCCCCATGTGAGCTGTCTGGTGTGAAGACCTGTTTCTCTGTGTGCACAGCTCCCTCCCTCCTACAGGCAGCCACCCTCTACCTTTCTGACTGTACTAACCTTTCAGATGAAGCTTCTTCTCTATATTTAATTGTGGACTGTTTTCTGTCAGTCTTTTGATCTCTCTGGTTTATTGACTTGGATGTGAGTGATATCTAGTTGTAAATGTGGGATGGGGTGAGATTAGGGTCCTCCTACTCTTCCATGTTCCCTAAATTTTTTGAAATAAATTTAGATATTAATAGAACAATATCAATAAAAGTTAGTATTTATTGAGCTTTACCATGTATGCTAAGAACTATTTTAAGTGCTCTACATGTATTGGCTCTCCCAATATTCATAATTACTACAAAGTAAGTACTATTATCCACATTTTACAGATAAGGAAAATGAACTCCAGAGAAGCTAGTAATTTGTTTAATCCCACTTAGCTAATGAATGGTAGAAGTGGAATTGAACCTAGACAGATTGGAAGCAGAACCCTAGCACTTAAACACTCCCTAATTCTGCATAAATCTTGAATGGACTGTTGAAAAGAGAATTTTTAAATTGGAAGATTAGCGATCTGAAATAAATTTAAACAGAATTTAACACAAAATTCACAAAGATATAAACAAAGAAATAGCAGGTATAAGACATACAGTATAAATAGAGAGGGCCCAACATTTGTCTATTTAAAGCTCTGGAAGAACAATATAAAAAAAATGGTTAAATTGGGGAACCTGGGTGGCTCAGTTGGTTAAGCGGCTGCCTTCAGCTCAGTTCATGATCTCAGGGTCCTGGGATCAAGCCCCTGCTCAGTGGGGAGTTTGCTTCTTCTTCTCCCTCTGCCACTCCCCCTGCTTGTGCTCTTTCTCACTCTCTCTCTGTCAAATAAATAAATAAAATCTTTAAAAATTGGTTAAATCAAAAGACCATATTTGGAGAAATCATTGAGAAGAATTTGCCAAAATTAAATGAAGATATAAATCTTGAATGGACTGCTAAAGAGAGAATTTTTGAATTGGAAAATTAGAGAAATGAAAGAAATTAAAACAAAACAATGTGGCAGAAACAAAGGACATATCACCCATGAAGAATTGGACATAGAACATACTTCTCACCAGCTAAAATAGATGACAATGGAGTAATATTTTAAAGTGTTGAAGGAATATAATATTCAACAGGATTTTATGCTCAGTAAATATGACGGACAAGAGAATTAATCAGCCATAGATCCTTACTAACATATCTACAAAATATCAGCCAGAAAAAAGTGAACCCAGGTACAAGAAACAATAGTAACACAAATTGACAACAAATGACAATTTAATTAACTACTGAATAAAAGAATGTTTTATTTTAGGCTAAAATTAACAACACAAGAAACAATAGGTATTGGCAAAGATGTGGAGAAAGGGGAACCTTCTTACACTGTTGGTGGGAATGCAAACTGGTGCAGCCACTCTGGAAAACAGTATGGAGTTTCCTCAAAAAGTAAAAAATAGAACTACCCTATAATCCAGCAATTACACTACTAGGTATTTACCCAAAGAATACAAAATATTAATTCAAAGGGATACAAAGACCCTGATGTTTATAGCAACATTATCTACAATAGTCAAATTATGGAAAGAGCCAAAATGTCCATCAACTGATGAATGGATAAGGAATAGTATACATATACAATGGAATATTATTCAGCCACAAAGAAGAATGAAATCTTGCCATTTGCAAAGATGTGGATGGGCTAGAGAGTATTATGCTAAGCAAAATAAATCAGTCAGAGAAAGACAAATACAGTATTAGTTCACTCATATGTAGAAATTAAGAAACACAATGAATGTGGTGGGGGGCGGGGAGAGGCAAACCAAGAAACAGACTCTTAACTATAGAAAACAAGCTGATGGTTACCAAAGGTGGGGTGGATGGATTAAATAGGTGATGGGGATTAAGGAGTGCACCCAGGGTTGTATGGAAGTGTTGAATCACTAAATTGTACACCTGAAACTAATATTACACATATTTTAACTAACTAGAATTTGAATAAAAACTTAAAAATGTTTTATTTTTTAAAAAATGAGTAGAAATAAAAGCATGTAATGAAAATCAGATGGGAGCCCCATGTCAGGCACCTTGCTTCACTGGGAGTCTGGTTCTCCCTCTCCCTCTGACCATCCCCCCTGCTCATAAATGAAAAATGTTTTAAAAAAAATCAGATGAGGAGGGGCACCGGGGTGGCTCATTCAGTTAAGTGTCTGCCTTTGGCTTAGGTCATGATCAGGTCCAGGGATTCAGCCCCAAATTTGGCTCCCAGCTCAGCAGGAAGTCTGCTTCTCCTTCTAGCTCTCCCCCTCCCCCTGCTTGTGCACTCTCTCTCTAATAAATAAAATCTTTAAAAAATTTCAGATGGGGAAGTATTCTAACGGTAAAGTGCTCCAAGTTCCTTGCTATAGTCAGCTTTATATTTTGTTAGAACAATAATAGCAGAACATTTGTATATTATAAATTTAAGCATAGCCCCTGTAGTGGGCTGAAAATGTCTTCTAAGATGTCTATGTCCTAATTCTTGAAATTTATGAAAATTGTCTTATATGGCAAAGACTTTGCAAATGTGATTAAGTTAAAGATCTTGAGATGAGGAGATTATCCTGGATTATCTGTCTGTGCTCTAAGGACAATCACGAGTGTCTTTATAAGAGAGAGGCAGAGGGAGATTTGATGACAAACTGAAGAGGAGAAGGCAATGAAGGCAATGGAGGCAGAGATTGGAGTGCTATGGCCACAAATGAGGGAATTCTGGCAGCCACCAGAAGTTGAAAGAGGCAAGGAAGGGATTCCCTTAGAACCTCTGTAGAGAGCTCAACCCTGCTTGCAACTTGGTTTCAGACTTCTGGATTTTAGAACTGTGAAAGAGTAAATTTCTGTTGTTTTAAGCCACAAAATTTGTAGTGATTTGCTACAACAGCCACAAGAAACAAATATAAATACTAAATTAAAAGTAATAAAAACCAAGATATCTTTCCCTAGTTTTAAAACAAAAGAGGTAAAAAGAAGCCCATGCACAATAGCAGCAACAATTACAATGTGCCAATGAATAATGCTGGCAGATACACAGATATGGAAGACCTCAACTGAGAAAATTTCAAAATATTATTAATTGTATTCTAGGATGGGAGGAGGAGGGACAGAAGAAAATGAAGGAAATAAAGTCAGGTCTTGAGAATATCTGTAAGGTTTTAAAACTTTCAAAAAAACATCTGAAGAAAATATGGCAAAATGTTGAGTCCTTTAAATTCAGTTGTGGGTGTTATTCTCTGTTCTTGTTTTTATATTTGAAATATTTTACAATAAAAACTAAAAAATAAAATACCATGAGTCTCTATTATATAAAGTGGAAAGAGAGTTCAAAAGATAGGGTTGTGTCTTCCTGCTTGATTTTTTTTTTTAATGAAATCTTGGAAGCTGTTGACAGAAATAGCTTAGCATGAGCTTGATATAATCAAGGGCACTGAGATCTGGACAATGACCATGATGGAGTTTGGCAAAGATGGAACCAATAATCCCCAAGTATGAGGGAAGGTGGATATGCTCAACCTGAGGTATCATGTGTTCCTCTCTGTTTAGAAGAGATTCCAAAGCATGACTCAAACAATCGCAACAATTGTTTTCCTTGTTTATTTGTTTGCTTTTTATTTTTTTTCTTGTCATAAATCATTTTATTGATTAAACCAAAATCAATGATTATAAAAATTATACTTCATCATTTGACCCCAAAGTGCAAGTGTGAAAACAAGTCCATATATACCAATACATGAAATAGCATAAAATAAGAAAATATTTTTCTTATTTATTATTTTATTTTTTAAATTTAATTTAACTTTATTATGTTAGTCACCATACAGTACATCATTAGTTTTTGATGTAGTGTTCCATGATTCATTGTTTGCATATAATACCCAGTGCTCCACGCAATATGTGCCCTCCTTAATACCCATCACCGGGCTAACCCATCCCCCCAAACCCCTCCACTCTAAAACCCTCAGTTTGTTTCTCAGAGTCCATAGCCTCTCATGGTTCATCTCCTGCTCCAATTTCCCCCTTTCATTTTTCCCTTCCTTCTAATTTGCTTGCTTTTTAAAAATTGCACTTATTTTTCAGATAACTTAGAGGAGATAAAGATATTACCTGAACTATAGTAACAGCCAGATATGTGAGGATGAAAAATCCAACTCTAAATCAATTAGAGGTTGCATGACATGGAGGGAAAATCTGAACCAGAGTCAGGAAATCTGGTTCCAAATCTCAGTCTACAGCTAACCAACTCTGAGGCATCTACAGTTTGTATCACCTATAAGTTGGGAAAATAAAAACAACCTCTAAGTTCATTTTTTACATTATCATGCTATAGCTGCTTTTCAGTGTTTTTGTGTTTTTTCATACATGTTGTTCAAGCATCAACTGTAACCATTAGAGTTTCAGCTGAGCAGTTGGCTTCCCAGCTACAAATTGCCTTTCTCAGCCTCCTTTATGTCTAGATGTAGGATCTGGCCAATGGGTGCAAGTGGAAGTTTCTAGGTCTGATCCTTTAAAAAGAGAAATTACATGTACTTTACACTCTCTTTCCCCTTCCTACAAGCTGAAATTCAATTGTGATGCTAGTAAGGCAGCTTCGACTTTGTGAGGAACAAATACTTGAGGATGACAATGCTAGAATAACAGGATAAAAGGAACTTGGGTCCCTGGATGTCTTTATGGAGCAGAACCACTCTCCCATAATGGCAGACTTCACCTTTGGACTTTTATGTGAAAGAAAAAATAAAATCCATCTTGTTTAGTTGTAGCTTAACCAGTGCTTGGATTAATGCAGTGATTAAAAAGGAGCTTCAGATTTTAATAGAAGTCCCAGAGGAGATGGGAACTTTTATCAAGGGTCTGTGACTACTAGTATTACAAGAACAAATACTAGCTTGAATCTAAATATGAGAAAATGATAGAAAAAAATCCACATAGAAAGAGACATTCTGCAAAACAAATGACTGGATTCTTAAAAATTGACAGTGTTATAAAAGGCAAAAAGAGGTTGTGGTATTAGATTTGAAAAGTCTAAAGAACCATGACAAGTATATGTAATCTGTGATCCTTGATTAGAACCTAAATCAAAAATAGAACAAAATTATACAGAATTATACATAATTTTTAAAAAGTTCTGAAGACCTCTACCCAGAGAAGAAAACATCTGAATAAGTGTTAGAAAGAGAACCCAAGGAAATGATTAGGTTAATGAGCTGAATTCATTTATTCATGTATTGAGTCTTCACTAAAGGAAATAACAACTTAGCGCATGGCTATGGTAGAGACCACTAATGGGGGGCGCCTGGGTGGCTCAGTTGGTTAAGAGACCACTAATGGCCCCTGAGTGCTATATATATATATACATATATATATATATATATATATATATATATATATATATATACATATATGTTTTTATACAGCTGTGGAAATTAGAATATAAAATGCATATTGGATAATAAAATAGTGTTACATTTCTTGAGTATTGCAGTTGTATTGGGTTTATAGGAGAATACAGAAAAAAATGCTGGACTATTTAGGGGTAAAGTGTTTAATGTCTGCAACTTATTTCCAAATGGTTCAGTAAAGTAATAATAATAGTAGTAGTGGTAGTAGTAATTTTTGTGTATGGCCAAATATTAACAATTCATGAATCTAGCTGAATGTAGGTGAAGAGTATATTGATGTTCTTTGTACTGTTCTTACAATATTTCTGTAGGTTTGAAATTGTTAAAAGTAAAATGTTGGGGAAAAACTATAGTAGAAAATACACATGGATATCTTTTAAATTTTAAGGTAGAAAAACATTTTTAAATGATACATATAAAAATTGATCATATAAGAAAATATTTATATATTTAACTATATTAAAATTAGAGTTTTATTTATTGAATGAAACCCTAATTCTATTTATTATATTTTTGTTAGCTGCCTAACTCTCCTCATTAGAAATGTAGATTTTGTGAAAGCAAGAATTTTTGTATATTTTGTTCACTGGTTTATTTCTAGTTCCTACAACAGTGTTAGCACATAGTGGAAACTCCATAAATATATGGTGATGAATTACTGAAGGAATAAATTAATGAGTTTTATAATTAAATTCTAATATTAATTAGTAATCCTTTTAACTAAATTATAAAGCACTGTGGCTCACCAGGTGTGGCTAACATCTGGTTTTGGTCAACAATTCTAGAACTCTGACTTGATTATGTCATTTAATCCTGAAAATTTGCTGATGACAGACTGCCTGGGTTCAAATTCTGATGCTCTCACTAACTATAGAACAGTGATCACAAACAAGTCATATAAATTCACTAAGTCCCACTTTCTTTATCTTTAAAATTGGTGGGAATAATTGTACTACTTCCTAGGGCAGTTGTGAGTAGTAAATAAAATCATACATATAAAACAAAGTGTTGGGGGAGGAGCAAGATGGCAGAGGAGTAGGCGACCTAAATTTCATCTGGTCCCAGGAATTCAGCTAGATAGGGATCAAACCATTCTGAACACCAATGAACTCAACAGGAGATTGAAGAAAAGAATAACAGCAACTCTCTGAACAGAAAAGCAACCAATTTCTGGAAGGTAGGACATGTGGAGAAGCGAATCTGAGGCAATATTCAGGAAGACAGATGGCGGGGGGAGGAGGCCTCTGTTAGCCGCTACTGGCAAGTGATAGAGCAGCAGAGCACAAAATCAGAACTTTTAGAAGTCGGCTCTGCTGAGGGATGACACTCCAGTGGCTGAGCAGGGGGTGGAACACTCACTGGGACAGTGTGGTCTCAGGACCGTCGGGGTCACAGAAAGACCGGGGGTGCCTGAGTACAGCAGAGCTCCCAGGTATCAGAGCAGGAAGCCAGCTGCAGAGACGGAGCCGAGGAGTGGGGTCTCACCTCGGGGTTGCCATAAACCATGATATGTGGCACAGTGAGGCCACTGCTCTTCCAGCAGGGACACAACAAGCAGCAGATCTGGGGAGACTCCCCTTCCTCCCCTGGGAGGAGCAGCACAGGAGTGCACCACAGGAATCTGCTGCGTTTGGAGATTCCAGATGGGGCCATGTGCCAGAGATAGAAACACTCGGTCACAGGCCGGGTGAGCATGGAGTGCGGCCAGAGACCGGGGAGATAGGAATGATTGATTGCTTTTCTCTGGGGACACACTGAGGAGTCGGGCCCTGAGTTCTCAGCTCCTCTGGGGTGGAGATTGGGAGGCCGCCATTTTCACTCTTGTCCTCCAAAGCTGTATGGAAAACTTGCAGGGAACAAAAGCTACAGAGAACAAAACCGAGCAGATTACTTAACCCGGACCCGCCAAGGGTAGGGCAATTCAGCCTCCGGCAAAGACATCTGAGAACCACTGTGACAGGCCCCTCCCCCAGAAGATCAGCAAAAACAGCCAGCCAAGACCAAGTTTACCGACCAATGAGAAGGCAGAACTCCAGCACTAGAGGAATACTGCACATAGAATTCATGGCTTTTTTCCCATAATTCTTTACTCTTTCAAAGTTAATTTTTTTAACTTTCTTTTTCTTTTTTTTTTTGAATTTTTCTTTTTCCCTTTTTCAACCAGCATCTTATCAATCCCTTTTTTAAAAAATCTTTTTTATTTTTCATTTTTAGAGTCATATTCTAACCCTTCATAGTAGTTAACTTTATTTTTGGTGTATATAAATAAGTTGTTCTCTCTTTAAAATTTTGGGATACAGTTTCTTCTACCAGACCAAAATATACCCTAAATCTCTGGTCCCTTGCCTGGTCACATTCTCTCTCTCATTTTTTTTTTAAAATCTTCTTCTTTCTTTTTTCAACCAACTTCTTATCAATTCCTTTTATAAAATCTTTTGTAATTTTCATTTTTACAGTCATATTCCATCCCTTCATTGTATTTACCCTTATTTTTGTACATATATAAGTTTTTCTTTCTTTAAAATTTTGGGAGGCACTTTCTTCTAACAGACCAAAATACGCCCAAAATCTAGTGTGTGGCACTGATCTATGCACCAGCCTAATCATATCTGATCATATTCTTTTCTTTTATCTTTTTCTTTTTTTTTTCTTTTTTCTTTCTTTTCCTTTCTTTTTCCCCAGTTTCAGGTCTCTTCTGATTTGTTTAGTGTGTATTTCTCTGGGGTCATTGTTACCCTGTTAGCATTTCGTTCTCTCATTCATCTATTCTCCTCTGGACAAAATGACAAGATGGAAAAATCACCTCAACAAAAAGAACAAGCAGCAGTACTGACTGCTAGGGACCTAATCAATATGGACATTAGTAAGATGTTGAAACTAGAGTTGAGAATGATGATTTTAAAGATACTAGCTGGGCTTGAAGAAAGAATGAAAGATATCAGAGAAACCCTTTCTGGAGAAATAAAAGAACTAAAATTTAACCAAGTTGATTTCAAAAAGGCTCTTAATGAGGTGCAATCAAAAATGGAGGCTCTAAGTAGTAGGATAAATGAGACAGAAGAGAGAATTAGTGATATAGGAGAGCAAATGATGGAAAATAAAGAAGCTGAGAAAAAGAGTTAAACAACTACTGGATCATGAGGGCAGAATTCGAGAGATAAGTGATACCATAAGACAAAACAATATTGGAATAATTGGGATCCCAGAAGAAGAAAGAGAGAGTGGGGCAAAGGTATAGTGGAGCAAATTATAGCAGAGAACTTCCCTAATTTGGGGAAAGAAACAGGCATCAAAATCCAGGAGGCACAGAGAACCCCTCTCAAAATCAATAAAAATAGGTCAACACCCAGACATCTAATAGTAAAACTTATGAGTCTCAGAGAGAAAGAGAAAATCCTGAAAGCAGCTCGGGACAAGAGATCTGTAACCTACAATGGTATAAACATTAGATTGGCAAGAGACTTATCCACAGAGACCTGGCAGGCCAGAAAGGACTGGAATGATATATTCAGAGCACTAAATGAGAAAAATATGCAGCCAAGAATACTACATCCAGCTAGGTTATCATTGAAAATAGAAGGAGAGATAAAAAGCTTCCAGGACAAACAAAAACTAAAGG
>NC_138370.1:34728403-34765474 GCF_054177405.1 Leptonychotes weddellii
CTGGAGTGGTGGGGGTGGGAGGGATGGGGTGGCTGGGTGATTGACATTGGAGAGGGTATGTGCTATGGTGAGCACTGTGAATTGTGTAAGACTGTTGAATCACAGACCTGTACCTCTGAAACAAATAATACATTATATGTTAAAAAAAAAAAAAAGAAAGAAGATAGTAGGAAGGGAAAAATGAAGGGGGGGAAATCGGAAGGGGAGATGAACCATGAGAGACTATGGACTCTGAGAAACAAACTGAGGGTTCCAGAGGGGAGGTGGGTGGGGGGATGGGTTAGCCTTGTGACGGCTATTAAAGAGGGCATGTACTGTATGGAGCACTGGGTGTTATAGGCAAACAATGAATCATGGAACACTACATCAAAAACTAATGATGTAGTGTATGGTGATTAACACAACATCATAAAAACAAAAAACAAAGTGTTGGATTCATACCAATACTCTGCTGATGTGAGCTGCTAAACTTATGTGGCTTACAGAGCTTGATCTGGCCCTTTCCCCCCTCCACCATCATCCATACTGCTCTTACTTTATGTTTTATGCTCTAGTCACTGTGAACCTCTTTTCCGTGAATATTCATGCTCTTATTCACCTGTATGCCTTTGTATATACTACAGCAATGGCATAGAACAACTTTCCCCTAGGTTTTTTGTTTGTTTGTTTTAATTACTACCATTGTGAATATCATATCTCAGAAATCTTTCCCTTGGGGAGGAGACCTTCTCTACACCCCACCTTCATTTTAGTTTAGGTGCCCTCCTATGTGATCACAGAGGTCTGCCATGACCAAACACTATTGAATAAGGGCTCAATATTTGTTAAATTAATGAATTGAAGCACCATTCCCAACATGACATGACTAGACAGCTTTCTAAATGCACTGACCTGGCACAAAAGTGCTCTATGGGGAAGTTTAAAAACTAGCAGTGACTAAGAGTTGCTAAGGAGTGCTTTCTTTCCTTCTCATCCTTATAACATTCTCTGTGCTACTACTGACTTTTTTTTTTTTAAAGATTTTATTTATTTATTTGAGACAGAGAGAATGAGATACAGAGAGCATGAGAGGGAGGGGGGTCAGAGGGAGAAGCAGACTCCCTGCCGAGCAGGGAGCCCGATGCGGGACTCGATCCCAGGACTCCAGGATCATGACCTGAGCTGAAGGCAGTCGCTTAACCAACTGAGCCACCCAGGCGCCCACTACTGATCCTTTTTTATCAATGATCTGTCTTACCCAAAGTAGAGGGAACCATTAAATCACTCCTTGACCAATCCCCAGGCATAGGCCTTATTCCCTGGTTTGGAGAAATGTACATTTTTTTCATGACTCAAGGCAGGCCTTCTTGAAAAAGAGAGCATAG
Source organism: Leptonychotes weddellii (assembly GCF_054177405.1). Lineage (NCBI taxonomy): Eukaryota > Metazoa > Chordata > Mammalia > Carnivora > Phocidae > Leptonychotes > Leptonychotes weddellii. The sequence goes on from NC_138370.1 coordinate 34,729,768, forward strand.
TAAAACTTTCCTGCCCACTCAGAGCAGGTACTCCCAGCTCTGGGATTTGTACTGTTGGGAAGTTAACAACTGCCCAACATACACCACTGTTTTGTTCTCTTGTGACTCACAGAGCCTGACACCTGGACTGATTATATTCTATTGATATAAAGTATCAGTATACATTGCATGAAGAGGTGAGGCAGGATCTGCTTTCTATCACTGTAACCTTGATAAGAAGTAGCTTTGAATATGATTGCTTGCCCAGAAGTAGAAAAATGTTGGCAAGACAAAGTGTTTCCCTCTGGCCATTCCATTCCATCCACTGCTCTCTGACTTGATTCTTATTCCCTGTATCATTAGCACATTGTCCTCTCATGTTTGAGGTCAGCTGGTGTCATCTCTGTCCAGCTTGCTTTCCAGGGCAGACATCCAAGCTTCAAGGACTCACAGTCTGTACTCAGACCATCTTAAAGGCATCTGAGGTGGGACACACAGGTTCCCTTGGAACTGAGCTCTGCTGACTTTGAAAGGTCTGCAAATCAGAAAGATATGAACTTGTCTTCTCACAGGGAGTTTGTGAGAGTAAGCCATAATAACTGTTAGCCCCATAAACTGAACACAGTATCAAAGACAAATGTGTTGTAGAAGAGAATATGCATGTTAGAGGAGAATGAAGCTGCTGTAATCCAAAAATTGACTAAAATGCCACATTGTATTATCTATTCTATTATTGTAATTATTTCATTAGGATTTGTGGAGTCAGAAAATTCTTACATTTGGTTCATTTCATGAAACAACTCATGAACAACAACTGTATGCCAGTAATATGCAATGTGCTGTAGGAGATTAAAAAAACAAAACAAAACCTGGTCCTGTGTTTGAGAAAAACAGTGACCAGTTACTCTAGTCACAATCCTGCCTTTATTATCCCATTGGCAAAAACTTGCATATTTTTTTTCTCCTTTTACCTAAAGTTTATCTATTTCTTAAATAAATTTAGTTTCCCATGTCTAGGATCTTTCTATACAGCTATTTTAAGACTTTCTTGAGGTACATTCTAGAACTATGTACACAGTCTTCCTGCTTTAGACAAAACATAAATTTCCATAAGATGAAGTCACATTTTCTGCTTATTTTTCACTGCTTATAGGTGGTATCCACCTAGGTTGATGCTTCTTGACTTTAGGAGTACTTTGGAATGATTTCTTTAAGGATGTCCATATCCATTTCTTGGGTGACGAACTATTGGATACAGCTTAACAGCTTCCAAATCTGGTTTACATTACTTATGCTTAAATGTGATAGGGTATATTTACACATAATCACACCTAAGCTCCTTGCCATTTTTCTAACAACTTAAAGAAACCTTCACCTTGGTAGTTTATCATACTGTCTACTTAAATTTTCAGTAGCTCAATAATAATTCTGCTCTTTGTTGAATGTCCTTTTGAAAGACTTTTTGAAGAGAACGTTCCATGATGAGAAACTAAAATCAAGAAACATGGGACAAAAAGAGGAAAAGGGGCTCAGGAACTGGACCAAATTAAAGTTGTGCACCTCTGCCACTTTGTACATGAACTTGGCCGAACCACTGAATCCCTCTGAGATTTGGTTTCCCTAGCAGCAAAAGTGAGGTAATAATATTTACTGCAGAGATGTGTGAAGATTAGGAATAATGCCCATAAGGAATCTAGAAAGTGCCTGTACCACAACCTAATAAAACTTTCTGCAATAATGGAAATTCCCTATGCTGCCCTGTCTTATATAGTAGCTATTAGTCATATGTGGCTACTAAGTATTTTCAATGTAGCTAGTCTGACTTGAGGGACTGAATTTTTCATTTTTAATTTAATTAAATTTAAATTTAAATAGTCCCATGCTGATACTGTCTTAGAAACCACAGGTCTAGACTATGATAGGTCCTCAGTAAATGAGTCATTGAGATGATTATTAATGGGAAATTTGGATTTTCTGAAAAATGGCCTAACCTGGAGAAGAACAACAACAAAAACAGCTCCAACAAACCGATGAAAATTCTCATTGCAGTTTTCTGTTATTTTCTTTGAGAACTTATGTCATATTAACTTAAGAACATCTAAATATTGCCTTCTAGATGCCTATGGCCTCACATCTCTAAGTCCCTTCCCTAGTCCTGAGAACAGCAAGACTTTCTTTCCTCCTCACTACTGACATGGCTACCTCTGCTACTATTATGTCCAGTAAAGAAGAGTCCTCCTGAAATCCTTTATTGAGAATCCTGTACCGCTGATGCTGCAACCCTCAAGTTACCAACGACATTCTAAAAGCCCCTAAAAAGAGTGTGCATTCTTTAGGTATTTGCGATCAGCTTCATTTAGAAGCTTATGAAAAAAAATCTCTAAGTTTATTAAATACCATACTCTTACACATTTGTTCACCTTGTTATCACAACACAAACAAGCTTTAAGATTATTCAGTTCAGCCAAGAAATACTGCTGGAAGTAATTTTATCACACTCACATTTCTCAATAGAAACTCTATACCACTTTCTAAAATTACCAACTATTCTGGGCCAGGTGACCTTGGACACCTCAAGGTCTTAGTAACTTTGGCTTCAATAGTTCCAACCTCTCCAAACTCATGTGAGTCCAGCCCTGAAGAGATGGTACTAATTATGATAATTCTTTTGTTTATGATTTAGAGACTTGATCTTATAGTCTGGATAAATAGGGTTGATTCTGAAATATAGCAGTTGAAGCAGAGTAAACTAGAGATTAGTTGCATGCTTTATAAACCAGACCTGAAGGAACTGTGAGAAATAAATTTCTGTTGTTGATAAGACACCCACTTTGTAGTAGCTAATTTTAGCAACCTGAGCTGACCAAGATAGGCACGTACAACTACCTAAAGTTGTATACCCTTCCCTTCAGAAGTTTTTAATACCTTGTAGGGCCCAGGGAGGGGAGAAAAGATAAATATAAATGTAATCCAATGCTAAGTTACACTGAGAAATAAGAAATGAGTTACATATGAGAAAATGCAATAATCCAACGCGGTATTTGGTAAAGAGAGAGAGCAGTGTAGCTGAAAAGACATCATGAGAAAGGACCTCAGCTGGGCCTTGAATGATTAATCAATGAATTGGAGAGAGGGTAAGGTAAATTAGGTGACAGCATGAGGGAAGTCAAAGAAACAGGAATGAAGAGGAATTGAGTCTAACCGAAGTGAAGGGTAAGTGTTAATTAAGTACTAAATAAAAATTTGTTTTTACCACGTTTGCTAATTTCTTAAGTGCAACAGAAGTCAGATTGGAACTGTTTTCTAAATCTACCTGCAATTCTGGTTGTACAAAATTATTATTTTTTTCAATAGCTAATCTAAAAGTATTCTATTCAGGCCCCTACTAGTCAAAAGAGGTAATTGGGGAAGGACTTTGATCTTCATTGTGGGAAATTGATTCTCAAACTTTAACTTCCATCAAAATCACCTGGCGAGCTTGTTAAAAGAAACTCCTTGACAGTTTCTGATTCAGTAGGTTTGGGTTGGGCCTGAGAATATGCATTTCTAACATGTTCCTGGTGATGCTTATGTTGCTCGTTTGAGACCACCTCTACTGGTTGAGAGCAAAGCTAAGTGGGATCTTCTATCCTGCTTATAAAACTGCATAGTGAGGCCAACCACAGGCACGGGGAAACTTCAGATCAACAAACTAAATATAAAAATAAGGTATCCAGTTAAATGAACTGAGCTTGTTGTTTGAGATTGTGGGACATAAAAAATAAACTTCACAACATGACTTTTAAGAACACTAAGACTTTTTTCCCCTTACTACTGCATCTCCTTTTTAAAAAATTCAATTTATTTTATTTATTTAACTCAAGTATAGTTAACATACAGTGTTATATTAGTTTCAGATATACAATATAGTGATTCAACAATTCCACACATCATCCAGTGATCATCAGGACAAGTGAACTCCATAATTTCCATCATCTATTTCACCCATCCCCCCACCCACCTCCCCTGTGGACAAACCATCAGTTTGTTCTCAATAGTTAAAAGTCTGTTTCTTGGCTTGCCTCTCTCTGTCTCTTTTTTCCCTTGCTCATTTGTTTTGTTTTTTAAATTTCACATATGAGTGAAATCATATGGTATTTGTCTTTCTCTGACTGGTTTATTTCACTTAGCATAATACCTTCTTGTTCCAACCATGTCATTACAAATGGCAAGATTTCATTCTTTTTATGGCTGAATAATATTCCACACGTATATGTATTACATCTTTATCCATTAATCTGTCAGTGGACACTTGGGCAGCATCCATAGTTTGGCTATTATAAATAATGTTGCTGTAAACATCAGAGTGCATGTATCCCTTTGAATTAGTATTTTTGTATTTTGTATTAGTAGCATGATTACTGGATCATAGGGTAGTTCTGTTTTTAACTTTTTGAGGAACCTCCATACTATCTTCCATAATGGCTGTACCAGTTTGCATTCTCACCAACAGTGCAAGATGGTTCCTTTTTCTCCACACCCTCACCAATACTTAGGAATACTAAGCCTTTTTAAAAAATTTTTATTTTATTATGTTAGTCGCCATATGATACATCATTAGTTTTTGATGTAGTGATCCACGATTCATTGTTTTCGTATGGAACCCAGTGCTCCCAGTCCTCACCTCCAGGTCGGGGCACGTCTCTGCCCTTTGTACTTGTAAAACCGCCAGCTGCCCCCAGTTTGCACGCGCAGCCCTGCCACTCCAGTTTCCATCCAGGGGGCTGCCCTAAAGTCCTTTCCCTGACGCTACTGGTCTGTGAGTCTGTGCCCTGTCCCCAACAGAGGAGGCTATCACTCACCCATGGTGCAGGATCCCATTGGCTCCCTCTCCCTTCTGTTTATCCTCCAATATCTGCCTGCAGAATCATGGCTCCCCGCTTCATACCGCGAAACCAACCGCCTGCAATATTCTGTTTGTAGAGTTCCAGATATATCTTCTTACATCTCAGGCTGATTTTGTGGGTGTTCAGAGTGGTCTGGTAGATATCCAGCTCAATTCAGGGGACCAGTTGGAATAGAGTCCCCTACTCTTTGCCATCTTTCCCCCTTTCAGGAATACTAAGCCTTTTAACTCAATAGTGAGCAAATCCATATCAAATTTAGTCAAGTTAAAAAAAAATCAGTGTTTTTGCCACGGTTTTGTGCTTGGCCTTTGGTATAGCATGGGTGCATTAGTCAGAGTTCTCCAGAGAAACAGAACCAATAGGATGTGTGTGTGTGTGATTTATTTTAAGAAATTCACTCACATAATTGTGGAGTTTTGGCAAGTCCAAAATCTGATTGAGGAGACCAACAGGCTGGAGTCTCAGAAAAGAGTTGCAGTTTTAGTAAAAAGGCAGTCTACTAGCAAACCAGGAAGAACTGATACTGAAGATGAAATCCTAAGGCAGTCTGCTGCCAGAATTCTTTGCTTGGGGAGGTCTGGCTTTTGTTTTCTTCCTGCCTTCAGAGACTCACTCATATTATGGAGAGCAATCTGCTTTACTCCAAAGTCCATCTATTTACTGCAAATCTCATCCAAAAACACCCTACAGAAATATCCAGAATAATGTTTAACCAAATGTCTGAGCACCAAGGCCTGGCCAAATTGACACCTAAATTTAACCATTACAATAGGTTTATTTCATTTTGTATATTTGTCTATTTCATTGTTGTTTTCAGATTTGGTTCAATTCAACTCACAAATATTTCATGTGCCCAATAAATTCAGTAGGCTGTAGTTTAGTAAGGGAGGTTATAAAAGATTTGATTATAATAGAAACATTTTATAGTTTATTCATTTCTTCATTCCATAAATATTTATTGAGTACTAATTTTGTCAAAGCCTCTTGGTGTGCCTTAATTTTCGACAGAAACAGTCACTTACATTTAGGTTTAGGGATACATCTATGGTTGGGGATGGGAGGGGGTGGAGAGGAGGTCCTGGCTTTGCCTCAACTGTGTTCATTCTGGGAAAACTGTTATGCCTAGGCATATGGCTAACACTGGAGAAACACCAGAGTTGATGTGTTAGCCAACTTTATGAGGGTTTGGGTGGAAGAGGTGTGAAGCAGCACTAGAGAAGGTGAGTGGGAATATTACTCAGCCATCAGAAAGAATGAATACCTACCATTTGCACTGACATAGATGGAACTGGAAAGGATTATGCTGAGTGAAATAAGTCAGAGAAAGACAATTATATGGTTTCACTCATATGTGGAACATTAAGAATAGTGCAGAGGACCATAGGGGAAGGGAGGAAAAACTGAATGGGAAGAAATCAGAGAGGGAGCCAAACCATGAAAGACTCTTGACTCAGGGAAACAAACTGAAGGTTGTGGAAAGGGAGGTGGGTGGGGGGATGGGGTAACCAGGTGATGGGCATTAAGGAGGGCACGTGATGTGATGAGTACTGGGTGTTGTACACAACTAATGAATCCTTGAACATTATGCCAAAAACTAATGATGTGCTATATCTTGCTAATTGAATTTAAATTTAAAAAAAGAGAGAAAAAGTAATGTAAAGTAAAATAAAAATTAAAAAAGAAGAAAAGATATAATCTCAGGGACTGATCCTTTAGTCCAGCTTGGAAATTATCTGGGGCCTGGGAAATAAAGTCTTTTGGACTAAAACTAAAAGGAGTTGTGGGTTTTTGTTTGTTTGTTTGTTTGTTTTCCATTTTACTCTAAGGCCAGGGGACCACTTTAATGCCCAGGTGAAAGCAAAACTATAAGAATGCGTGAAAGGAGAGTACAAAAGGCTGAATGGTGTCCTCTACACATACACACACACACACACACACACACATGCACACATGCATGCATACAAGATATGTCCATATCAATCCTTGGAACCTGTGAATGTCAAAAGGGGTCTTTTGCCAGCCACATGCAGAAGAATGAAACTGGACTACTTTCTTATACCATACAGTAAAATAAACTCAAATTGGATGAAAGACTAACTGTGAGACAGGAATTCATCAAATTCTAGAGAACAGAGGCAGCAACCTCTTTGACCTCAGCCGCAGCCACTTCTTGATAGATACATCTTCAAAGGCAAGGGAAACAAAAGCAAAAATGAACTATTGGTACCTCATCAAGATAAAAAGCTTCTGCACAGCAAAGAAAACAGTCAACAAAACTAAAAGACAACCTACAGAATGGGAAAAGGTATTTGCAAATGTCTTATCAGATAAAGGGCTAGTATCCAAGATCTATAATGAACTTATCAAACTCAATACCCAAAAAACCCAAAAAATCCAGTCAAGAAATGGGGAGAAGACATGAACACACATGTCTCCAAAGAAGATATACAAATGGCCAACAGACACATGAAAAAATACTCAACATCGTTTGGCATCAGTTAAATCCAAATCAAAACAACGATGCGATCCGATCCCTCCTCTCACCAGTCAGAATGGCTAAAATTAATAACTCAGAAAACAACAGATGTTGGCAAGAATGTGGAGAAAGGAGAACCATCTTATACTGTTGATGGGAATGAAAACTGGTACAGCTACTCTGGAAGACAGTATTGAGGTTCCTCAAAAAGTTAAAAATAGAGCTACCCTATTACCTGGCAATTACGCTATTAGGTATTTATCCAAAGAATACAAACATAGTGATTTGAAGGAGCACCTGCACCTCAATGTTTATATCAGCAATGTCCACAATTGTCAAAATATGGAAACAGCCCAGACATCCATCGACAGATGAATGGATAAAGAAGATGTGGTATATGTATATTTACAATGGAATATTATTCAGCCATCAGAAAGGATGAAATCTTGTCATTTGCAATGACAAGAGGGTATTATGCTAAGTGAAATAAGCCAGTCAGAGAAAAACAAACACCATATGCTTTCACTCATATGTGGACTTTAAGAAACAAAACAAATGAACATAAGGGAAGGGAAGAAAAAATAAAACAGAAACAGAAAGGCAGACAAACCAAAAGAGACTCAACTCTGGGAAACAAACTGAGGTTTGTTGGAGGTGGGTGGTCGGTAGGGGGGATGGGGTAACTGGGTGATGGGCACTAAGGAGGGCACTTGATGTAATGAACATTGGGTGTTATATGCAAGTGATGAATCACTACCTCTGAAACTAATAATACACTATTTACTAATTAAATTGAATTTAAATTAAAAAACAAAAAACAAAAATAAAATAAATCTTTAAAAAGAGGGGTCTTTTACAAAGGTAAAGTTAAAAACCTCAAGATGAGATCATTCTGAATTATCTGGGTGGGTTTTAAATCCAATGACGAGTGTCTTTATAAGAGACATGCAGATAATAGGCACACAGAGGAGACAGTGATGTGAAAATGGAGGCAATATTGGAGTGATGGGGCCAGAAGCCCAGGAATGCTTGTAGCTTCTTCCCTGAGCCCCTGGAAGAAGTACAGCCTTGCAGGATTTCAGACTTCTGGCCTCCAGAACTGAGAGAATAAATTTCTCTTGTTTGTGATAATTTGTTATGGCAACCTAAGGAAACTAACACAGAGAATTTTCTTACTTCTGCTCAGGATACCAGTTGGCTTTGGATTTTCAGGGTCCTGGGAAGTGCAGCACTGAAACATAGCAGAAGAGCTATGAATGCAACCTGTGGGAGGCAACAGCCCTTCACCAGAGCAATTTGATAATGGAAACCAAAAGCAGCGATGAGGCCTCTCATGCTGCTTCCTAGGCGGCTGGTGATTCTGCTGCTCCTATTGCTTCAGCATTGGAAGTTTATTAAGGGGGCCTTTGAAGCAATACTAAAAAATGAGTTCAGACAATTCCTACTCCTAGATTCTATCCAGGCCAGGGATAGAGAACAACACCGTTACCCCTTTCACCTGAGACTGCATTGATCCACATGGAGATGAATTTGCCACATGTCTGACTGCACAAACTCACATCTACTCAGTCTTGAGGTCCTACTGACAAATGCATCTAAGTAATAGTCAATGTACCCAGGCCCGAGCAAGCCTTATTGAACACATTCTGTTTACCTAATCTTGGCCACTCTGGGTTACCTAAGGCTTGATATGAACAGTCAGGATGAATCGACCCAGCCCTGGAATCTATATGTGATACCTTGAAAGGACTCAATTAAGACAACATTCTAGAATAAAAATAAACATTTACTATATATATACACTGACTTAGCTATGTATATACAATAAATCCTCATTGTTTATGGTTCCATATTTGTAAATTTACCTACTTGTTAAAATTTATTTATAACCCCAAATGAATAAACGTGCCACTTTCACAGTCTTTGTGGATATGCACAAGGCATAGGGAAGTTTGAGTCATCTGGCATGCATGCTCCCAGCTGAGGTCAAACAAGGCAACACTGCTTTCTTGCTTCAGTTCTCATACTATAACCGACTGTCCCTTTTGTGGTCTATTTGGTGTTGTTGTTTTGGATTTTTTTTTTTTTCATTTTTGTGCTTTTTGTTGTTGATTTCATTGTTTAAAATCCCCCCCAAGCATAGTTCTGAAGTGTTATTTAGTGTTCTTAAATGCAAGAAGGCCTCTCATGCACATGTGATGTGCCTTACGGAAAAAAAATATGTGTGTTAGGTATGTTCCATTCTGGCATGTTTTATAGTGCTGTTGGATGTGAGTTAAGTATTAATGAATCAACAATATATATTAAATGAGGGGTGTTTAAACACAAACACACATAAAACAAGGTCATGTACTATATCAGTTGATGAAAATGTGACTAGAAGCTCACAGGAACCTGCCCCTGTATTTCCACTAAGTGTAATTAGTGTTTACTAATTGTGTTGACTTTACAGAACATAACTACTGTGAATAATGAGAAACAACTGTATGTGATTATAAAAATTAGTTAGTGTAATTCTGACATAATTTTCCAAGTGTTCTCATGAAACTTCCTTAGCCAAACTGCTGGAATTTATCTGGTGCCCCCTCTCTATATCTTGTCTCAATACTACTAATCCCCCCACCCACACACCCTGGGGCCTATTTTGTTAGGTTTGTTCTCATCCTGTTCAGGTTGAATTTCATGGTCTGCTTTCAGGTCCCTTATTATCATGGGCATAGCATTCTTGCTCTTTTCATAGACACATATTCAAAGTTCACTCTAAAAATTGTACGGAGGCTTAACTATCTTTAATTTCTTTTCAAAAATGCTAACTTTCTGCTTTACTTGTTGACTTAGAGAAGCTTTTCTTTGTGCCCTCATGTCCCTTCTCTAACCTGAGGAATCTTACATTGCAGCTGAATTTTCTACCACTTCAGCATTCCTTCTGTTAAAAAGGATGATTTTGCATGTTGGCTTTGGAGCCAGAAACACATATTTCTTTGTGAATCACTATGACACGCCTTGTGTAATATTAAACTTCCCCTCCACATCCTTTTTTCTCCCAATCATCAGCATATGGATAGATAGATGGTAGATCGATGATAGATAGATATAAAATATATATGTACACACATAATATATATATGTTAATACTGAATAGTTATACTATTATTAACACAAAGTATTGTTAATTGTTAATACTCTGAGATGGTACTTAATACTATTTCATATCCTAACAATACATGACCACTTGTAGCTTTTAATAATCTTTTAACAATAGAGTAAGAGCTTCAACCCAGGGTCTTATTCTGAGTAATTTAGATTTTACACACTTCTATCCTTGGAGGAGAAAGTAGCTGTTGCCCACCATTTCAGAAATTCTGTCTTGTGACAATATCACAAGAGTCAGCTTAGCCTGCTTTGTGAATGTTTTCTTGTAGAGTATGTTCAAATCTCAATTTGAGGCTCATCTCAAAGTAAGAAATGAATTACAATAAAGATATTTCACGCATGCTTAATTCACTGGAAAAATTGGAGAAAATAGTTCTTTGGGAGAAATCAGGGAACCGAAAGCATGCATGGAGAGCAAGAGAATTTGGACTGCCCTATTGTGGGAGTTTCCTGTGATGACTCATACTTGTCCTGTGGTATACTCGTATTGTATGTAATTACATTCTAATAGCTTTATTTCATATGTTAAGAGATAAAGGATGCCTCTGTTTTCTCCAATGGAGGCTTTTTGGCTCTAGGTTAAGAGAACAGTATGATCAAAGGGGATCTAGGATTGGACGGTTAAAGGAAGGAAAAAGAGGTCTTTCTCAATTAGAGAAAGAACAGGGCAACCTCAGTGGAGAAATAGGATGCAATGTCAGAAACCAGCTCTTATGGTGACTGAGACATAGAAGCAATCTGTTGCCAGAGGTCTCAGTTCTGTAGCTTCAAGGATTCTCACATCATTTACAAACCCAGAAGTCAGGACATGGGGCATGGGAAAGTACATGGCTATGGGCACTGTAAATTGCAGCAGTGACTAGGGACCCAAAGACCCTTGAGAAAACAGCTGCTTTCCTTGCACAGCTCAATACCGTGTGAGAAATTTCCTTAGCTTATAAACAAGGTTTATTAGCTTAGCAGATCTGTTTGTTTAATGAATGTCCATTTCTGAAAGCTCCAATCATCAAATTGGCTCAAGCTTAGTTATCTGTGAATAGACTGTCAAAGACCCTGCAAAGATAGCATAAGGAAAAAAACTCACAACCCAGGGCTTGGGGAGGTTTGCAATAAACACAAGAATCAAAGATAAATCTCAACTGTCTAAGATTATGAGATGATTTTCTCAAGCCTGGATAGATGGATGTAGAATGGAACTACCCCGTATCTTCTTGGGCATGGGAGTGAGGACAGGAAGGAAAAGGAACAGCTAATATGCCTACCAGGCAAATCATTCCAGATGAGGCTCAAGGCTGGGCTGGGTTTGGGCCAGTTATTTACCAAAATGCCTGTGCAAACCATGTTTTATCTAGGGGATATTGAGTCAAAACTGGGAAGATGGAATTCTGCCATTGAGTTCAGAGGGCAAGTGTGGAACTAGAAATAAGCGATAAAGTCAAGATAAGGAAAGCTGATAGATAATGGCAGAGCCAGCACTTGGCTCAACTCCAGGGACCACCATTCACACTGTAGTCTATATGTATGTAACCTGCACTCCTTTGCAGCGGTGGATAGTAAAATGCACCATGGCACAAGAGTGAGACTGTATCAAAGCTAAAAATGACCTAGAGTTGGGGCACCTGGGTGGTGTGGTTAGTTAAGCAGCTGACTCATGGTTTTGGCTCAGGTCATGATCTCAGGGTTGTGAGTTTGAGCCCCAAGCTGGCTCTGTGCTCAGCGCAGAGACTGCTTAAATTTCTCTCTCCCTCTCCCTCTGTGCCTTTTAAATCTTTTAAATAAACGACCTAGAGTTTTTTTGTATTTTTATTGGCTCCCCATTTTAAAAGCATAGATATCCTGGGAAAAAGTCAAGATATGGTGGAAAGAGGAAAGATCTAGAAATGAGGAGACATAGGGTCAAATCCAGGTCAAACAACTTTCTGAGAAGCTGATAATTTATTCAATATTTTCTGAGTTTGGTTATTCATTTCTAGTTCAGTGATATCTGCTACACTTTTCTACCCCATCAAAGTAGGCTCAAATTTGATCAAGAACATAAATAAACAGAAAATGCTTTGCTAATGATAGGGATTACAAATGAGGCTATAGTTGGTGTAAGCATGATGTTTTGATGGCCTACAAGACCCCACACACTACCTGTCTCCCAACACTTCACCTCACCTCCTTCCACCCTCACTTCCTTCTCTCTGCTCTAGCCACTCTGGTCCTTTCATTATTATATGCTCCCCATGCCACTCCAAGGCCTTACCAGCTACGCTTTCCTCTGCTTGGAAGGTTCTCCCCCAAGATATCCTTTTGCCTTTCTCCCCCAACCTCCTTTAGGTTTTGTTCAAATGTCAACTCTCAGTGGAGTCTTCCCTGATGACACTCTATTTAAAATTGCCTGCCAGCTAGCACATCTTTATTTTTTTCCAAAATGTATCACTCTCCAATAGCAATTTAATTTACTTGCTATTATGCATAAATTCTTCTTCCCACAAAAGAATGTGAGCTATCTCCAAATTCCTATCAGACCAATACTTTTTGAGTCTTCTAGGATTCTCCCTGCAGTGACTGGCTGAATTTCTCACTACCTTTATATTCCCCTTTTCTTATCTATTCCACCCCATTCATCTTTCATGTTATGACTTTGCTCTTTGTCAAGAATTAGGAAGCTATCCAAATATGCCACAGTTGGCTCAATTAGTTAAATAATATAGCTGATCTTTGCTAAGAATTTAGTTCTTTCAATCAGGTGTTTATCATGTCACATGATAGTTTATGTTCCTGTGCAGGAAGGAGACTCCAGGAAACTTGATTTGCAATAGGATCAGCACATGAATCTGTATCATCACTCAAGAGAATCAGGATGGACTGCATTCCACAGGACAATGGAGTATAGCCACTCAAGCAAGAGCCAAGGCCAAGTGCCACAAGGCAGCATAACATGGTAGAATAAAGCAAGGAGGCCTGGGTTTATGTTCCAATCTCTGTATTAGTGCATGTGAGATTTGGGGATTTGTAAACCTTGGAGGCTCAATTTTCTCAGCTACTACTAAATGGGGACAACAAAACCAACTTTGTAAGTTGTTTTAAGAATTAAGGAAGAAATAGTACAGCTCAAGGAGATCAAAGAGTATAAGAAAATACTTTATAAATGTGCAGGCTCTACAAATGTTAGTCATGTAATTATCTTCGTTGGAGTTTTAGCACATGGAAAGCCTTGAATTTGTGAATTTTCCTTAAAAGACAGGACCTTTATTTTATTTTTCTTATTTCTTTGATGTTGTTTTAATTATTACTATTTTTGGCTAAGCAATATAATTATTTCAAAAAGCAAAAAAAAAAAAAAATGAGAAGGTATAACAGTGAAAGGTCTTCCTTCTCCATCCCCAATTCCCACCCTCTTCCTGTTACTATACTAGTCTGTGTGTGGGTGTGTGTGTGTAAGCTCCCACAACTTTTGGATGCATATGCTGGCAAAGATATTTATACATTTCAAAATACATTCTCTTATGCCCACCCCCTTTTTAACCACAAATGGTGACACACTATACCCATTGTTCTTTACTTTGCTTTTTTCTTAATAAATCCCAGAGAAACTTCCATTTCAGTACATAAAAAGCTTTCTCATTTCCTTTTTCTCTTTAACCACTGAATGAGTTCTATTGTACAAAGGTACCACAGTTTAAGTTGCCTATTGATGGAAATTTAAGTTGCTTTTAATCTTTGCTATTACAAATTATTTTGTACATATGTGAATATATTTATAGGACAAATTTCTAAAAGTGTAATCTCAGGGTGGAGAAGTATAAGCATTTATAATTTTAACATTTATTGACAAACTGGCCTTTATAAGGATTGTACTAGCTTATTCTCTCAGCAGAAATGTCTGAGAGTACCCATTTCCCCACCACATTCTTGCCAAAAAATCTTGAAGGTTTTGCCAACAAGTTTGCTCCTAAATGGACTATATATAAGGATCATTTATTATTTTATTTTTTCTCAATTATTTCTTTTTTTTCTGTTAGGTTTTCTTTTATTTTCTTTCCTTCTTTTCTTTTTTTTTTTTTAAGGGAGATTAACCTTACATCTGTGATATGGTTTGAAAAATATTTCTTCTCAATTTGACAGTTGTCTTTTGGATTGTCTATGGCATGTGTGTGTGTGTGTGTGTGTGTGTGTCTGTTTTATCATACACAACTCTCTAAACTTCTATGTTGTCAATTTATCAACCTTTTATCTCTATTGATTTTGAGTCACAGTTAGATAGGCTTTTCCACTTGAAAGATGTAAAAGTAAATCTTCCATATTTTCCTCTAGTCTTTTAATAAAATTGTTTCTTACATTTTAATATTGGATTTATGTGGAATTTACGTGAAGGTATGGTTGGAGCATAGATTTAATGCTTTTGTCCCCAGATGGCCACCCAATTGTCATTTATCAAGTAGTACTTTTCCCTACTGATTTTGAGACACATCTTTATCATATACAAAATTCCCATATGCACTGAGTGTGTGTTGTTAGATCTTTGAGGACTGTAATTCCCAACAAATGAATCCACCAGAAAGTGTAAAATCATTGGAAAGGAAACAAGAAGAGCATGATATCTTGTCAGGATCACTATCATCAATATGACCCTGTTTCTTGTGTTCCTGCTGTTTACTTTAATATCTATTTTAATACTCTGGAGGAACTGTGCTACAGGAAGTGGAAGTTTCTGGGCAGGAACTGGTTCTCCTTTTGTAGAGAGTAAATTCATTATAGAATCACATAAAAATAAACATAAAATCTACCAGTGATGGGACTGAGACTCTGTGTCTGTCGAGGGTCATAAAAGTCATAGAAAGAGGCCTGACTCAGATATGGAGCCAGATTCAGCCTCAGTTCCAAAGCTTCTAGTGTCCCTAGGAGAGAGAGCAAGAATCTATTCAATGCCATTCTTCTTTACTTTTCTCTCTAGTCACCCCTTCAAAGTTCAAATCACAGTTATAATAATAACTAAATGTACTGAGAGTTTCTTATGGGCCTAGACCCTGGTAAATGCCTCATTTACATGATCTCATTTGATCCTCACAGCAGCTCTCTGAAGGAGCTTTTCATATCAGGTTTTTTAAATGTAGACAATGGAAACCAACTCTACCCAAGTCAATCACAGGAGAATTAATAACAAAGACATGGAGGGGTGGTCACAGAATCCAAGGAATAGCTGAAGAAACAGGTTTGGAAAGGGCAGGAAAGAGTATGTAGGATTTGGGTGAGCAGGAACTAATTAAGATACTGTCTTGTTGGAATTTCCCTTATGAAATGAATTAACTCTAACCCTTTGTGTCAAATTATTTGAGTTTCAATTAGATTGTGAAGCTTTCAAGACTGCCAGGCATTTTTGGTGATGGGTATTAAAGAGGGCACATTCTGCATGGAGCACTGGGTGTTATGCACAAATAATGAATCATGGAACACTACATCTAAAACTAATGATGTAATGTATGGTGATTAACATAACAATAAAATATTTAAAAAATAAAGACTGCCAGGCATTTTATTCATTCTTATAGACCCAGAAGTTAACAAATTCTCAATAAATGTTTGCTGACTTGATAGAAAAGGAGAGGATCTTCTACATGATTTACTATGGCAAAGGACTTTTAATTTATTGTATATTGGGACCCTTGGTCATCTTGACTTCACATTTGCTTGTTCCACATCATTAGTATTGGTTGAAATACAGGTCCAATCCTTTTTATTTCTCTCAATTATTGTACAGCAAACTGCACACCAGGAACCACTATTGACTTAGCTAAGATTGAACCAAAATCTCAAGTGACTAGAAGTTCCATCATTCCCCCCACCACCACCTATCCCCATTCTACGTTTTCCAAAAACTGGAACAAAAAAAATCCCTAAACAGCAAAAACTGCACAAGATGAAAATGGATTCTTTATTTTAGATATCTTAGAACAGTGCTTCTGAAACTAGATGTACTTCTACTTCACCTTGGGATCTTATTAAAATGCAGGTTCTGACTCTGTAGATCTGGGCCTTAGTGAAGCTGATATCCTGCATTTCCAACAACCTCCTGGAGGAAGTCAAGGCTACTGTCCATACATCACACTTTGAGCAGCTTGAACCTAGGGAGACCAACTGATAAGGGGTTTAGAAAAACGTATGAGCAAAAAAGATCAGAAAGCTTGGGATACACTTATCTCAAAGTTAATGGATTTGCTTTTGGGTCATCGATAGCTGGTTTTCCAGCTTATTTGCCTAACAGAGAGTTTGCAGCTGTTGTAAGTTGAGAAATGGGAGAACTTGTCTCCTATGCCATCTCTCCCATAGGCCATTCAGAGCAGAGGCATTGGGAACTCAACCCTAACATGCTGATAACTTTCATAAAGCTACAAATATGTGAAGAGAGCAATGGATGGCTGATTGTGTGTTTTTTACATCAACATCATGTGCTAAAGCCCACATTTTTGACAATTGAATTTAATTTCTTAACTCAATTGGGAAACCCTTGACCTGTTGACATTGTTCTATATGATTTTAACCCAAAGATACATCAGATATTATAACTGATTCTATTTATGTGAGTTGATAAAAGACAAGACTACAACATTATCTATGCATTTGATGAGCACCTACTATTTACTCATACTGTGAAGGAGAAATAGAAGTCTCTACCCATAAGAAGTTTGAAACCAAAATGATGAGAAGTTAACTCTAGTGTAGAGGGATCCATGGTGACCAGTGTAAAGTAGAAATAATTCAGTGCTGAATTGTGTGGTACAATCCAAACTAAAATCCCAGTGGCCTAGCATTAATTTAGTCTTGAGACTTAGAATTTCATAATAAGATAATTAGAGCCAAAATGATGAAAAAATAATAAATGAGTCACTTTCAAAGAGCACAGCCCAATCTCAAGGGCAAGAATAGTTTGACCAACGTAATAACTAGTCCCCACCAGCACTGTACTCTTTTAGATCCACATCCTTCATGGTGTAGATAGCCTATGTCATTAGCTCTTGGTAGTGGTGGTGGTGGGGGGCGTGTAGTAGTCATCTACTTTCCCACCCACATTTAACTTATTTTGCCTTGACCAGAAGCAAAGTCCTTATCTCATCAGCCTGTAGGCAAGAGTGAGTGAATAAAATAAACACATACGCATTGTCACCTTCTAATAGTAATGAGGAAAATAACTTCAAACCTCTGAGAGATGATTTCCCCATATGAAGGTAGTTTCTTCATGTTGCTATCCAATATCTCAAAGGAGTAAATGAAGGGATATTAGTAGTAGAAGAAAAGTTAGATTCTGCCTTTTAGAATCAAAAGAATACAAACCATCATGCTGTATGTTAAATTTATATAGTGATGTATGTGAATTATCTCTCAATAACTGGGGGAAAACTCCATATTAGATGTACAGATCATAGATTATAGTCAACACAAATTTTTAATCAACTTAGCAAAAAATAAAATTAAATAAAATTAAAAGGATGAGCAGGTGGTCACCAGGTATTTTTAAGTTGACAGAATTGTGACATATGGTACATATGGTTCTGAGAGTTCTTTTCCTCCAATTTGGTAGGTCCTTTCGCAGAGAAGCTAGACACATTGAGCTCTGAGTAAACAAGAGGCATTTATTATTTTTTTTTAAAGATTGCATTTATTTATTTGACAGAGAGAGAGAGAGACAGAGTGCATGCAGGCAGAGGGAGAGGGAGAAGCAGGCTCCCTGTGAAGCAGGGAGCCTGATGCCAGACTTGATCCCAGGACCCAGGGATGATGACCTGAGCCGAAGGCAGATGCTTAACCAACTGAGCCACCCAGGCGCCCTACAAGAGGCATTTAAATATAATTATGGGAATGAAGAACCACATTTTGAAAAACATAAATGTCAACTTTGCATAATGAATTAAAGATGAAAAATTTTCAAAAATAGGAAGGATAAATTTCATTCTTTTAAAAAAATATGGAATCACTTAATGACAATGTATAAAATAAAAGAAATATCAATTGCAGTAAATAAAAAGGAAAAAGAAAAAGAAATGCACCCTCACAACCAGCCTCAGAACAATAGAAGGAAGAGGCTCTTCCTAGTTCAGGATTTAGTATTCCAGGTAGGGTACAGCATTGTTGGGGTGGGAGGGGAGGGCATTGCAGTGTAGGGAAGAGGCAACAAGGCCACCAGTGGGCCTCAGTGTAGAGCAGACAGAAAGTTCATCTTACTGATGTGGGAAACAAAGGCATGAGAAATGCAGTTGAAATTAAATCTTACAGCTTGCAGCCACTGGTAGACACCTGAAACATGAAGAGTGTGACCTTCCTCAGGGAACTCATGGCTGCTTTAGTGCCTTAATGTTTATGTTTTATTAAAGACTAAAAGTAACCTTATCTTAACAGCAGCTAGCCCCTCAAGGTCCTGAAAGCCTTGCTTCCAAATTCCTTAGAGACTTACTATTCCTAACCCCCACTAATTAAAAAATATATAATCAGTCACTCCTCATAATCCCAGTGCAGCTCTTTCTGCCCACAGGTCCTGTCCCCGTGCTATAATAAAATCACCTTTTGCACCAAAAACTCTTAAGAGTTCTTTCTTAGCCATTCACTTAGGAACCCCAAAACTTCCAAGTTTCATCATTACCATCTTGGAGAGATAGCCATGGGGCTCTCCCTGAAAGATAGAGTGACCAGGCACTATGTCTTAGGTAATTTTAAATATAGGTTTTATTAATACTTATTAATATTTAGGTACAGCAAGGTCAACAGATCAGTGTCATTGAAAAGATAATTTGTTACACACAGATCCCAAGAAAAGAGGGTCCATCATCATGCTACACAAGGTCACACAGGGAAGCACCAGGGTTGGTCAAGAGACACAGGGAGTGGAGGGAAATGGAAGCAAGAGCCTTTCCTGTGGTTTCCATGGGGAGGAACAAGCAAGGCAGGATGAACAGACTTTAGATTGTCGGGTTTGAATAACTCCAGCAGGCAGTGGTGCATAGGGGCTGACCCTAGATGTCTGGCACCTGGCCTGGGGTAATTAGGACATGTGGATTGTGGCTCAGAGGGAGAGCCTGATGGAAAAGGTGGTTGTGGGTGTGGGCTCTGCATTGGCTCATTTGCTTTTGAAAGGCCCTTTCAGAGTGAGTTGTTTCCTACATCTGATGGAGCTGGGAGGGGCAGTATGCTGTTAATAGGCTACCAGATGGCTTGGCAATTAAAATATCTGTGGCTGAGGTTGGAGCTAAATTAGAAAGGCAGGCTTTCTAATTTAGCCAGTAGGTGTGGGCCCTTTTCCTCAGTGGTTGGTTTCATCAGTGACAGTCTTTGGATTATTTATAGGGTTTGTCTTACCCAAACTAGAAAGCACATGGGTCTCAGTAGTTGCCATGTCTGGTTAAAATAATGGCTTACTTGGAAGATTTGGGCCTCCAGATTGCAAACCAATGAATGCATCCAGATCAATAACAATGAGACCAACAGTCAAGAGAAGGGTGTTCAGCTGCACTTGACAGTTTTTGTTTTGCCTTGATTTTGTGAGGTGGAAGTTTATGCTCAAATGAGTTCCATATTAGATGAGCAGCTACTTGAGTCATGGGGCAATTATGGTCAATGAGTCCCAGGTTAATAATATGCATTCTCCATCTGGTCTTTAGCCTTTCTGGAACAAAAGCAAGATCAAACATGTATAAAGAGAGAGGAAGACAAAGAATCTCATATATCCTGAGTCTTTATATACACGGATGTGAGACATACCCTCCTTTACATATAGGGAAAGATGACATGAAAATTTTTAAAGTTGGTATTCAATGCAAATCATTCAAGACATCTTGGATTAAGAGAGATTAAAGCCTGGGGCAAGGTGGAGATCTTTTTAGGGGTATCCAATGCTAAAATGACTGAATGTCTAAAGTTGGCTAATTGTGTTGATCTTTGTATCCTATTCGTTATCAGGGACATCATGGCTAAGGAATGGAAAGCAGCAACATTCCACTGAGCTCCATTATTTTTGATGTTTGGCAGTGCAATCTGTATAGTCTATCAACTCCCACTGCTGTTCACTAATTTAATCCCAAGTAGCCAAGGAGTCTAGGGCAGGGGTGACCTCCTCTAGCATTATGGCATCTGGCAAAGGATTGAAGACAAAGGAGGCCACCCCCTCCAATAGATGAAATATGCCAGAGACCTCGGGTTTGGCTCCATTAGTATTAAAGAGATCTTGATAGCCATGCTGAGCTTTTGGGTACTGTGTCCATGACCCAAAGTAAAATGGGCAACTAGATATGGAAAGAACAGAGGTTTAGTGTCTATGAGAGCCTCTACTTCCAGCAAAACCCAGTAAGTAACCAGTCATTTTGTTTTTTGTTTGCTTGTTGTTATTTGTTTGTTTTTAATGGTGTATAGCATGAGACTGAGGAGGGCAGTTTCTTGCATCAGAAGCCCTTGGGCAATTTATGGCTCATTAAAAGTGGCCCAAAGATTTAAGTGAGAAAAGTTTGTCAAAGCCTTTATAGTGAAAGAGACTCTGAGGCACTAATGGGAGTGCCCGTTGATTTCAATCGGGACAGATTTTAAGTCTTTTGTTGGAGGGAGCCCCACTTAAAGTGGGCTGATTTGTGGCAGCATTAGTAAGATTAAGTAAAATTGGAAAATGGGGAATATGTTGCCACCAGAACCCAAAAAGGACTGAAAGATGTTGGACTTCTATGTCCTTAATAAGGCTGTCAAAGGAATCTCTTTGGAGGACAATGTCATCAATGTAGTGATATTCTTGTGCTTCTGGAGAGAGGTGGGTACAATTAAGATCTTGTTTGCAAAGATTGTGTGCTATGCAAAGTTGTTGAGTACCTGAGGGGTAGCCTTGAAATGTATTGTGTGCCTTTGAAGCTGAAGACAAACTGGCTGACCACCTGTTGAAATGGGCATTGAATAGAACATGTTAGCCAAATCTATATTAGTAAGATGTGTACCAGTTGTGGATTAGATGAGGCCAGTAATTTTAATAATAGTGAGTATTGAGTATGGGGACCACATTAGGATTTTAGTAATTTACTATGAGGCACCATTTATTTTTTCCATGATTAAGAACCAGAAAAATTGGGCTTTTGACTGGAGAAGCAGTGGGGATAATCACCCCTTTATTAATGAGAATTTATATAAGTTTTAATTCTTGAAGGCCCTATTTTAATTTAATTTGGGTCATTTTAGCTGGGAGTCCATGGAATTCCATTTTATCAAGGCAACTGTAAGTGCCAAAGACTTGATCTAATTTTATAACTCATGGTGTTGAGAAAGACCACGCCCACTATATGACATTTTAGAGCAATAGTTACTATGAATATGGGAAATCTAGGCAAGGTTATCATTAAAGTGAGTCATACTTATTTTTCTTCTATTTTATACTTAGTTACTTTCTTGAGATTATAGAGGGTACAGTGTTCAAATTTAGTGGTATCCCCAGGTATAACTATAATTTGAGGTTCAGCATTGATTAAGTCTATGATGCTGTGTCAGTTGAGTGCATTTTAACAAATGCAAGAATTATTTAGAGGCTATGCTATAGACACAAACATCAATCAGCACCCTTCTGTATTTTTTGGTTATTCAAATTATTTTAGTATATAAACTTTGTTATATGTAATTATTATATATAATTTGTTATACATAAATTTTAGTATATAAATTTTAATATAAAAATTTTGAATTTCCAATTGGGTCATATTGTAGACTTTTGTTATTACATTTATTTGTTTGCTTATTCATTTATTATAAAATTTATTTATTTACTTTTATTTTCTCCCTGTATTCAGGTATTTGCTTTGTATTGTTTTGTTTTTTCTCTTTTCTCTCTTTTTGTTTCTGGCTTTTAGTTTTTGTTTTAAGCTTTTAGTCATCTGAACCATGGTTTTTAGTTTTTGTCTTCTGCTAGTAAATCAATGTGGGTCTTGTAGATGGTTATAGGGAGAAGGGGAGGACAAAGGGGCCTGGAGGCATTCCTCTTAGTCAGCAACCTCTCACTTCAAGGCTTCCCAACCCAGGGACATGGATTTGTACTTAAAGACCTATAGCAGCCTCTTATTCCCCACCAATCCAAACCACCGTCCCTTTCACTTTTTTTTTTTTTGGTCTCCTATCTGTCCCCAGTTGTCCTTTAAGTGTTTATTGGATAAACTCCTAGTATTCCCTAGTGGCCTTGTTCATGATTAGAGGCCTCCCTCTCTGGGTGTCCCCATTACCTTATAATGGATCTAGATCCATTCCAAGGAGAGTGACAGTGGCCGTCTTAATATTTTTGAGGCTCTGTGTTTTGAGCATAAGGCCCTTGGTGTGCTGATAAGCAGTAGTCCATGCACATGATCCCAGCATTTTACATCCCTGAATCAATTGCATAACCTCTTCAGGGGTCTTACGTAGGGCAAGGATAAAGTGCTCCCTCTTTATCTATCTATCTATCTATCTATCTATCTATCTATCTATCTATCATCTATCTATCATCTATCTATCTATCTATCTATCATCTATCTATCTATCTATCTATCTATCTATCTATCTATCTATCTATCATCTATATCTATCTATCTATCTATCATCTATTAAGCATTGTGCCATCTGTCTCCAAGATTGTGATCCTTTATATCTCCCTGGTCAGGGGACAAAGTGCAACAACTGCAAGGTAAGCAACCACACAAAATTTAAGTCCAAAACAATACCTTTTGCAAGGTGCCATGGTTTCTGAGATAGATGCCCTCACACTGACCCTATGTGTAGCTCACAACTCACAAGTACCTCTGAAGAGCACTCTCTCTTTACTTGACCCAGCAGGCGGAAATGCATGGGAAAATAGCAACTCAGTTGCCCTACCATATATTACTGCTGACTGCTTGACTGATCAGGCCCTTTTTCTGGCACTTGGACGGAAGTCATACCTTGCTTCCTTTGGAAGAGGCTTTGGTAAGCCCAGTATAAAAAGGGGTGCCCCTGAGGCATCATCCCAGAATCTAGGTGAGTAGCTCAGCTCAGCTCAGAATTCAAGGAAGTCTCAGCTTTTGAGTTCTGAATTTAGGCAACACCCCTCAAATGCAACAAATAGCATTTTCAGCCACAACACAAATGTACACCAGCAGGCAGGGGTACCTTCTCAGGCTGCCACTGCCATCTAGTGAAACCAGTTAGCAAGGCAAGAACAGTCTAGTGCTGTCATTGCAGTTTGAGGCCAAACCTCCCTGCTCATTGCACCAATTGTTTTAAATACAGGTTTTATTATTATTTAGGTATGACAAGACCAACAGATCAGGAAGTGGCCACCATTGAAGAGATAAGTTGTTGTACCCATAGCTCCCAAGGGAAGGGGCACACAACACATTAGAGGGCCACATGAGTAAGCACAGCGTCAATCAGAAGGCACTGGGGAGTGGGGAATGTGGGCAAGAATCTTTATTGTGTGCCAAGTTTCTATATATCTTTCATTAGGACATCTGTCATTGGATTTAGGACTCACCCAGATAATCCAGGATTATCTCTTTATTTCAAGATACTTAAATCAATTACATCTGTGAGGCACCTGGGCAGTTCAGTTGGTTGAGTGTCCCAACTCTTGATTTTGGCTCAGGTCATGATCTCAGGGTCCTTGGATCAAGCAAGCATCAGGCTCTGTGCTCAGCAGGGAGTCTGTGAGGATTCTCTAACTCTCCTTCTGCCCCTCCCCCTGCTCATGTGTGCGATTTCTCTTTTTCTCTCTCTATCAAATAAATAAATCTTAAAAAAAAATTTAATTACATCAGCAAAAACTCTTTTTATAAATAAGGTAATACAGGTTCCAGGGATTTGACATGGATTTTTTTTTTTCTTTTGCAGGGGGATTCCATTCAACTCACTACAACTGCCTTTTAATTATATCACAAATCTGACCAAATCTCACCATCTCTACTGCTACCTCCTTGGTCCCAGATACCATCATCCCTCCCTAGACAAGAACAAAGCCTCTATACTTGTCTCTCTGCTTCCAGTCTTGCCCCTGGAGTTCAAAACAACCCCCCCACCCCCCAAAATACGCCACTTTGGCGGGAGGCTTATTTAGAGCTAAAGGAAATAAAAACCTGTCAGATTCAGGGAAAGCTCTTTACCATCTTTTGAACTGCCTAAAAGAAATACAAATTTCCTCATATGTGGGAAAACCTTCAATTATAAAGGAAATTTACACTGGAAAGGAAGAAATATACATGTTACCAGGAAGAAAGCTATTACCAAAGATAACTTTTTTTTTTTTTTTTTACCTTAGAAACTAATCTGCAGCGCAGGGCAACCTTTGTTTGTGGAACATTTCCTCCTCTCACCTTTCTATGAATTACCCTCCTCCTCCGTAGCCCCAGACCTCTACTCTTTTCTTTAGCTCAGGATGGTATAGAAGCCTCAATTGTTGGCCTTTTGAGTCTTATATCTTTATGGGGCTCCCCTACATGTAATAATTTTGTTTTTCCTGTTATTTTGTCTTATGTCATTTTAATTGTTAGACCAGCCACAAAACCTAGAAGAGTAGATGTGAAAGTTTTTCTTCCCCTACATCCCCTAACTATGTATTCTCCAAAATGCAGCCAAGATTATCCTTTTAAAACCTAAGTCACATCATATCACTACTCAGCTGAGAAACTGCATGGGCTTTCCTCGCATGTAAAATAAAATGCAAAGCCCTTGTTCTTGCCAATGTAATTTGGCTTCTGGATTCCTCTTCAACTTTTATCTTCTACAACTTTTCCCCCCACTCTAGCTTGTTTGCTATCCTCTCAAGCAAACCAAGAAGCTCCAAGGCTTTCACATTTACCCACTCCAGCTGGACCCCTCTTCTCCAGTATGTATCCCTGGCTTGTTCTCTCACCTCATCCTGGTTTCTACTCACTTGGGTCCCATCTTTTCATAAAAACCTCCACTGAATACCTTATCTCACTCTAATTCTGTATCTTGTAACTTTTTCTTAGCACTGTGGTAAATGATGCTTATGTGTTCACTGTCTATGTTCCCTAAAGGCAAGAGCTTCTCTATTCCATGATAGTACCTAAAACAGTGCCTGGCACACATTAGACACTTAAGGAATACTTTTTGTTGGAAGGAATGAATGGGTGAATGAATGAATGAATGAATGAATGAATCTGTTGAGGGTTTTCCTAATTAGGGTCATCTTACCATTTGCCAAATTATACTCCATTTCTGAACTAAAGGCCACATAAATGCACTATCTGTATTTATTTATTTTTTAAAAGATTTTATTTATTTATTTGACAGAGAGAGAGAGAGAGCACAAGTAGGCAGCGAGGCAGGCAGAGGGAGAGGGAGAAGCAGGCTCCCGCTGAGCAGGGAGCCTGACGCAGGGCTCGATCCCAGGACCCTGGGATCATGACCTGAGCCAAAGGCAGCCGCTTAACCAACTGAGCCACCCAGGCACCCCAGCACTATCTGTATTTAAAGGGAACAATGAAATCGAAGCATTAAAAAAAATAATTTTTATTGAAGTATAATTTTATTTGAATTAAATAAATTAAAGGGAAGAATGAACACATTAAATAATAATTTTTATTGAAGTATAATTGTTTTTAATTTATGTTTTAAATAGTAGGGCTTATATTGAGGAACTGTGGCATGAGAATTACATAGTTTATTGCTTAGGAAAATGTTCAACTGATACTGTCATTATTCTCACAAAGACAAGGAAGAAAGAACCATAGGATAATTCCTTTAAAATCCTGCTTTCCAGGGATATGGGAAATGTCCATTTCTGACAAGTGGTTCGAATTCTCTATAATGGCCAATCCTGTTGAAATTAATTATTATTAATTTACTAAGCATTTACCGAGTTTGTAGGTACTAGGTTGAGAAAGAAAAAAGTGTGTATCCTATATAAACAGTTATGTAAACAATATACAAACTAAATAAAGAAATGAAAACATAAGCGAATGTTAAGTGATACAGTAAGCACAGTTGAGAGAGGCAGCTGGAGATGAGCTGCTCGGAGTCAGGATAAAAGTATTCAGGAGTACTGGGTGTTATACGCAAACAATGAATCATGGAACACTACATCAAAAACTAATGATGTAATGTACGGTGATTAAGATAACATAATAAAAAAAATAATTAATTAATTAAAAAAAAAGTATTCAGTATCATGCAGTGATACTCAGTGGCCCTCCTTAGACCCAGACCCTTCCTGCCACGCTTCTCTATCAGGGTACTGCATCCTGGTCCACATTTCTCCAGCTATTGGCTGAGAATAGACACAGTTCTTAGAATAACAAGGTACTTTCATATGATGACTCTCTTATCACCTACTGCTTGGAATCCCTTGCCAGCTTTCCCACTAACTGGACTGTCCTCCCAATATGCTTTTCTAAGCAATGCCTGAGTTTAACATCTGCCTGGACAAGGCCTGGGCTCTCTGACCACATGTGCTAGGACTGGCCTCTGCAGTTGCATGGATTTCCCTGGCTGCTCTCTGCCCCTACCTGGCTCAGTCCTCCTCCTCCCAGACCCCTCCACCTCTCTCGCTCATCATGTTATTGGCCCTGAACAGAGCCAAACTCTCTCTTGGTCCTGCGCCCAGCCAGTCTCATGTGTTCCCCAAGAGGCAGCCAAGGACTGGAAGTCCCTTCTTTCTGTGTACCTCAGACAGACCTGCAGGCAGACTGTAGGCAGGCAAGTGTCCCAGGGCATCCTTCTGCCCTGGAAGCTCCTACTCATAGCATAGTTTGGTGGAGGGGGTGGGCAGCTGGGTGAATTGGGGCAGGCATAGACACAGGATTTCCACTTTTTCACTTCCCTTTCATTTCTCAAAACTCTCCTCTGAAATGCCCCTTACTAAGGCCTCTAATGACCATCATGTGCCCAAATCTACCTACCTTTCAGTCTTGATTTTTTTTTTTTTCTTTCCTTGGCTGCCATAAACTGAGTGGCTTAAAACAACAGAATTTTTTTTTTCTACCACTTTTAGAAAGTCTTTTATTCATATGATTGTGTATATTGTGATCCGTGAACCACACTGTGGTTAACACATTGTATAAAATTACACTGAACTTTCTAAAAAATGCAATGAACATTCTTAGAAACATTTTTTATATATGTACATGTGCCATTACAGAGTATTTTAAATGTAGTGCCTTCTGGTAAATACATTCATTCATTGAAATAACATTCTTTTTTTTCTTCAAGTTTTCATTTAAATTCCAGTAAGTTAATATACAATGTAACATTAGTTTCAGGTGTAGGATCTAGTGATTCATCACTTACATACAACACCCAGTGCTTATCACAACCCATACCCTCCTTAACCCATCACCCATTTGACCCCCCACCCCCCCACCTTCCCTCCAGCAACCCTCAGTTTGTTCTCTATAGCTAAGAGTCTATTTCCTGGTTTGCCGGTATTTTTTTCCCCATGTGTTCATCTGTTTTGTTTCTTAAATTCCACATATGAATGAAATCATATGGTATTTGTCTTTCTCTGACTTATTTTGCTTAGCATAATACACTTCAGCTCCAACATCCTTGCAAATGGCAAGATTTCATTCTTTTCTGATGGCTGAGTAATATTCCAGTGTGTGTGTGTATGTGTGTGTGTGTTCTTTAGCTAATCATCAGTCAGTGGACATTTGTGCTATTTCCATAGTTTGGCTATAGTTGATAATGCTGCTATAAACATCAAGGTT
The DNA here is from genome assembly GCF_054177405.1 of Leptonychotes weddellii. Lineage (NCBI taxonomy): Eukaryota > Metazoa > Chordata > Mammalia > Carnivora > Phocidae > Leptonychotes > Leptonychotes weddellii. The sequence continues at coordinate 34,757,931 of NC_138370.1, forward strand.
CATGTATCCCCTTTGAACAGTATTTTGCATCCTTTGGGTAAATACCTAGTAGTACAATTGTTGGATTGTAGGGTAGTTCTATTTTTAACTTTTTGAGGAACTTTCATACTGTAAAACAACAGAAATTTATTTGCTCACAGTTCATGGCCCAAAGTCTAAAATCAAGATATTGATGGGGTTGGTTCCTACCAGGGACTCTGAAGGAGAATCTATCCCATGCTTCTCTCATAGCTTTTGGTGGTTGCCAGCAATTCTTGGCTCTCCTTGGCTTGTGGAGGCATCTCTCTAATCTCTGCCTTTGAGTCTCTTTGTCTCTTCTCCTCTCCTCATGGGGACCCCAGTCATTGGATTTAAGGTCTACTTTAATTCAATATGATCTCATCTCAATTCTTAATTAATTATATCTGCAAAGACCCTATTTCCAAATAAGGTCACATTCTGAGGTTCTCGGTGGACGTGAATTTTGGGGGCACACAATTCAACCACTACACCTACCTAGTAGCATTTAACAAACTTTCCCCACTCCTTCCCCTCATCTTTCTGGCCAATCCTCTCAGTATATTTTCAATCTATAAGAAACATTAAAAAAAATCACACATACAGTTTCTCTTGAAAAATCTCAGAGCATGTATTTCTCACAGTTGTTCCCTTTAGATGATGGGTACTTGCCTAACCCTATGAGCATCTGAGTTTGTGATTCCATCATATGTAAAAGACTCTCTATAGTTAGTATAAGATGAACTGAAATAGAAGTAACAACACAATAAAATTTCTATCATGCTGGAAAAATCTATTTATTGATTTATTAATCTATTAGACAATGCCTAAAAAAATGAATGTCCTCTATAAGGTAGAAACTATGCTTGGCACCAGATACACCATTTTCGGCAAATATAGATATACCTGCCTTTATGGAGCTTATTGTCTAATGAGGAGGAAAGATATGAATTACACAAATAAATGAAAAATACACTTATGATAAATCTTATAAATGAGAGGTCCATGGTGCTGAGAAGATAGAATGGGAGAGATTTTAATTAATCTGAAAAGTTAGGGAAAGCCAAGATATGAAGGATGTGGGATTTAACTAGATAAGGAAAGGAAGTAATCCACGCAAATGAAACTATGTGCAAAGGTCCTGTGGCTGTAGGGAATATTATATGCAACAAGACTAAAAGAAGAACAATATAGTTGAAGTGGGAGGAAAATGTGGAAGAAATTGAGAGAGAGAGGCAGCAGCCAGATCATGCAAACCCTGTCAATCATACTAAGGTGTTTGTATTTATGCTAAGAGCAATGGGAAGCTGTTAACATGTTTTAAGAAACAGAATATTTTTAGATTTGTCTTATTAAAGAGGTTACCCTGTATGCAATTTGTACAGCAGATTTAAAAAGTGTGAGGGTAGATAAGGGTAGGCAAATTAGGAGGCTTCTGCTAAAATCTAAGTGAGAAATAATGGTATTTTGGACTGGGGTAGTCTGATAGAGATGGACAAATATGAACAGATTTGAGAGACGCTTAGGAGGTAAAATCCACAGAAATTGGTGATGGATTAGAAATGGGGAGCCAAGGAGAGGAAGGTGTGGGTAACTTCTTAGTGTAGGAAGTATGTAATAGGTGCTATTCACTGAGGTGAGGAACAAACACTGGTCTGAAATGGTGGGGGCAGGGGAGGGCATGTCAGCATGTGCTTGCTTTAGGAGTTGTTGAACTTGAGGTGCCATTGAAACCCTGAAGAAGAGATATTGAAGCAAGAGATGGTCATTTGAGTCTAGAGCTCAGAGAAGTTTGGGTTAAATTAGATGATATGTAAAATGCTTAGTTCAGTATCTCTTCATAAGTTCTGGCCATCACTATGACTTTCCAATATCTTTAATGTGGTCAAAACTGAGATGATAAAAATTTGTATGATTAAATGTGTTAACACATTTTAAGTACTTAAAACAGTGCCCAGCATATATTAAGGGCTTAATAAAAAATAGAGAGAAAATAAAAGAGATTATATCTCTGAAAACCCTTTTTATTTATGTCAGCACAAGAAATTATTATGTATTCACAGTCTGACCCAGTTTTGGAAACTTCACAGAAAAGGGATAAGTCTCTGAACCCATTATTTAGAAAATCTTACTTTGCTTTCTAGATAGGAATTTAACATTTCTAAAAATAGCTCTTCATTCTGTTATCAGTATAAGCACTGAATAAAGAGACAAGAGACCTAGTTCTAATTTTTAGTCCAAACCTCCCTACTTGTGTGAACTCCTTTAGCTTTCATGAAAGAATTGTATAAGATGACCCCTTTCAATTTTAAAATTCCTTATCTGATTTCTAAACATCACACTTAAAAGACAGCCTTTTACCACTCAGATGGGGGGAGCCCACAGGAAAGCCACAGAAAAGCTGGACTCCAGCAAAGAAACTGGTCCGCGTGCTCCATTACTACATCTCCAGTTGTGATGATGATACAGAGATGGCATGATCATCTGATTAACAGGCATTTTAGACCTTGTATGTCAAAGGTCAGTGATTTCCCCACTTCCTCCCCCTGAGACTGACAGAGGAAGATAAGAAACACAAATACAGCAGGGTTCAGAACTCTGGCGCCTAGAGACACATCAGTTTGGGTAGTAAGGATGTGGGTGGACTGAGGCACTACTTTGGGTTCCCAAACCCTTGGGACACTTGAGCCCTGGGAAATGGGTGTGGCAGCTGCAAACAGCTGAAAGCAGATCTAACTGAAGATCATCTTTACCAGACAACTTTTTCCAAGAGGAAGGAAACCCTTAGGAGGATACCTGGGGACACTGACTCTCACAGTGACTTACTGACTACTGTATTTCAGAGTAAGACTGCAGATCACTGAATTTAGGGGAAAGGAAAGGTCTGTTGGTGGAGGAGGTGAGTTGAAATCCCAGCCGTGCCACCAAATCTGTGGCCCTAGTCAAGTCACTTTCTGAGCCTTACCTCCTTCATCTATAAAATTTTCATTACTCACCTGATTTACTCACAAGATTGTTATAAAAATAATAACATTCAGGTGATAGAGCAAAGCCACAGTACCTAGCATACAGTAAGGACTAATTTCTCAGTGAATATCTTAGATTATCTCCAAAGCAGACATAAAATTTCCCTTATGGTATTCAATAAGAAATGTAATTTACTGTTTGAGATGTTCATCAGGATACATTCTTTTCTTGGCCTTTATTCCCATGGAGTGATTCTTTCACAGAATTCTGTTGGGATAAAGGAAATAAAGGAAGAGGAATAAAGGAAAAAGAGAGAGGCAAAGAGAGACAGGCTCTGAACCAGTAAACCCCAAACTCGAGAGCCTGAAAGGGTTCAGTGGAACATTTTTTGGAGTGTTCTGCCTGTGTTTTCAACAATGTCAAGTCCCAGAAATGCTTTCTGGATCATGGGTCTTTTGGAATGTATTTGTAGAAAACTTTTTGGTATAAACAGAGCTATTCTGAGAGTGTGCCAAATCATGGAATCTTCCCAGGGTCCCAAGAGATCCAGGAAAATAGATCTAATGGGTAAAAAGGTGGTTTTGTCAATTGCATATAAACTTTGAAGACATAACAACTTCTCACACTGATACACAGGAAAAAAATGTGTTTTGAAAGTCATCATCTTTTTATTTTCCCTTTAACCTTTATTAAGTTCTTACTATGTGCTAGGCACTGTTTTAAGTACTAAAAATGTGTTACTGTATACATCATGTAAGCTTAATTATATTAGTTTCCATTACCACATTCTCTCTCTCCCATTATTATTAGAGGTAAAGGGCAAGATATTCCTACTTTCCTCAATTCCTCTGGTGGTTGATTTGATAGAGAACATCCATCAAACTCCCTGTGCCTCCCTTGCCAACCAGACAGCCATTACAGTAGCTTAGGGGAAGACCCATAGAGCTCTGCCTGCTTCTGTCAAGAACCCTGCCACCTCCCCAACACCAACAGCCTCAGTGCTACAATCTGAAAAAAAAAAAAAAAAAAAGCATCAAGGCTAATCTCCTGATGACCAGTCCCAGTTAGGCTGCAAAAGAAATGCCACTGGATTACTTCTCACTGCCTCTCGCCCAGACAACCCTCACACTCCCTAGTCTGGCCCAATGCCCTCTGCAGCTTGTTGCCACCCATCAGAAAAATACCATCTAATCTTAAAATCTTCCTGAACTTTACCTTCATTTTCTTGGTCTAACTCAGTGGTTTTCATCCCTAGCCGCACATTAGAATTACCTGAATGTGTAGAAAAAATTTTAAATTTAAAAATCCATCTCCTCTCCCCAAAAGTCAGATTTGGGGTGGATGGGATGGAGTATGGGCACTTTTTAAAAGTTCAAACAGGAAGGGGTTTATTAAAGGATATTAGGTAGTGTACAGGATCTCCAAGAGAGTCAGAGCACCAGATGGATTAGCTGGACAGACAAAAATAAAGCTCAACCCTCCTCCCTGTGAGCTGCCCTGGAGATGGGGATGTCTCTGTTACCACCTTCACCAGAAAGTTGAGCCTGCTCACTGCTGGCTCCCCCAAAGCCTACACTACCAGGAAAGTATTTTTTTTTTTTTTTTGGTAATTAATACACAGTAAAGTTGACATTTTAAATTGGTGTCCAACTACATGAGTTTTAACACACATACACAAAACTGTTCCATCACCCCAAATAACTCAGGACCCTTCTATAGTCACACCATCCTCCCACTATCACCTGCCTTGTCGCCATGACTATAATTTTGCCTTTTGGGCAATGTGATATAAATGAAATCATACAGACTGCCTTTTTTTCACTCAACATAATGCCCTTGAGATCAATCCAAGTGGTTGTGTATCAACAGCCTGCTCCTTTTTATTACTGAATAATGTTACATTGTATGAATATACCAGTTTACTTACCCATTTGTCTATTGAAAGACATTTGGATTATTTCTGGTCTTTGATTATCAGCAATGGAACTGCTATAAGCACTCATGTCTAGGTTTTAGTGTGAAAAAAATCTATTTTTCTTGGGTCAATACCTGGGAGTGGGATTGCTGGAGCATCCACACACTGGATTTTGCCTCTTCTTCCCTGTCCAATGGCACTACTTGTGTAGTTGTTCCCTTTATTTCTTAACATTATCATTTCTTCCTACAGCTGGATCACGTTATCAACTACAATTTCTTTACCTCACATCCGTCTCTAGCTACCACTCCACTTTCTCTGCTCCCCTTCAACAAAAGTCTTTTGAAATAGCTGTCCATATTTACTATCTCTACAACCTTCCCCATTCCATTTTTTTTTTTTTGGCATCTTTTATATCTACTGCAATTAGACTTTCACCTCCCTCCTGCAGGCCATAAAAAACTGCTTTTGTCAAACTCACCAGCAGCCTTCATGAGTCAAATTCAAAGTTCAAGCACTCTCAGTCCTTAATGTATTCAACTGTAATCTTCAGAATTGATCACTACTTCTCTTTCTTCATTTTCTTTCTACCCGGCATGTAGGCTACTCTCCCATCTCAGTAGTTAATCTGTCTCCGCTTCTTTTTCTGGTTCCTTCTCATCTTTCTGACTTCTACAATTTGGAGTAGCTCCGGGCTCAGTTTTCAGATGGCTTCTCTTAACATTCACTTTCTAGATGATCTTATTCTATCTTATAGCCTCAAATACCATCTACAGATTGGTGACTTCCAACTATATATCTCTTGGCTTGTGCATTTGGATGTCTAATAGGCATTTAAAACAATATATGCATGACTGAATTCTTAATCTCCCAATTATCTTTCTTCCATCTGGTCTTCCTTATTTCAAGAAAATAGCAATTTCATTCTTCCAGCTACTCAGGCTAAAAACCTTGGAATCATGCTTGACTTCTTGCTCTCATACCTTACATCCATTCAACCAGCAAATCTTGTTGCTCTATCTTTAAGTAGATACAGAAGGCAAGTAATTCTATTTCCATTGCTACATCTTAGTATAAGCCACCATCAACTCCCATGGAGTTATTGCAATACCCTTATAAATAGTCCCCTTGTTTCCAGTTTCCTCCTTCAGTTTATTCTTCACACAGCTCAAGAATAAACATTAAAAACATCCACACTTTAAAAATATTAGTCAGACAATATTGCTCCTCTACTTAAGAAGCTCCAGTGGCTCCCCACTTCATTGTGAATAAAATGCAGAGCCCACTGATCTTCCCATGACCTTGCCTTAACTACCTTGTTAACCTCATTGCTACCCCTCCTCCACCTTCCCTTCCCACTCTACTCATAAGCATTCACTATGGCTGGTAGTTTACAACAGATACAACTGCAGTTGTGTTCTTAGTGAGTCTGATTTGGGGGAACAGGAAAGAATTTGTATTAGTGTAATCATTGGACATTCTGAGCAGCCTTCCACTTTGGAGGGCCCGTACTTGCTTTTTCCTCTGCTCAGATGCCCTTCCCACAGATATCTGCTTGGCTCTTCCCTCCCTTTATTCAGGTCTCTGTTCAAATGCCCTCTATCAAAGAGGCTTCCCTGACCATCCTTTCTAAAATAGCATCTCTCCTTTGTCACTCTCACCCAATTTAGTTTTTCTTCAAGGCACTTAACACCACCTCACATAGAATTAACTCTCCTTGAAGTCCCCTCTACTTTCCACTTGAATATAAACCCCAGTGAGACAGTATTTCAGGTTTTGTTCCTTGATTTATGCCATGTGCCCAGTATTAGTGTGTAGTACATTGAAAGGGTTTAATATGAGTTGAATGAGTAAGTGAATGAATCTTCCCTCACATAACCATTTAGTGATAATTTTTTTTTTCTAAAGCTTCCCTAAATTTCATTAGAGCTGGGTTATAATGTGTTTTTCCTAACCAAATTTCCTAGTAATGACTTTCAGAGCCTAAGTCACGCTGGGGATGCCCTAGGTCTAAATCAGTTTATAATGGCATCACTTCAAAGGAGACTCCTAGCTACCCTATGACCAAGCAATTGCACTCTGGATATTTACCTCAAAGAATACAAATGTAGTGATCCAAGGGGGCACCTGCAGAGGGAGGTGGAGGTATGGGGTATGATGGGCATTAAGGAGGGCACATGATGTAATGAACACTGGGTGTTACATAAGACTGATGAATCACTGACCTCTACCTCTGAAACCAATAATACATTATATGTTAATTAATTAAATTTAAATTAAAAAATGGAAAAAAATTATTATCAACTTCAAGGAAGATAAAAATACAATGCCCTTGAATAATTATAACCTATCTTATATTCTAAAGAATAAGAATTATATGCAAATTCACTTTATAGGGATGGGAATAATTTTCATGGAATAATATAACTATTTAAGTTTATTTTATAGAAAAATAGTTTATAAAATGCTTGATACAAAGTTTCATATATAAAAATAAATAAATAAATAAATAAAATCTTAAAAAAAACAAACAAACAAACAAAGGAGACTCTTATTTGGAAAATTCACCTGAGTGGAAATTAACCATAAATGGAGTGCCCTGGGACAAGCGTTCACATACAAAAATGTATGCATAAATATTCACAAACATTCACCTACACACACA
>NC_138370.1:34765974-34798526 GCF_054177405.1 Leptonychotes weddellii
GGTGGGTATTGAGGAGGGCACATTCTGCATGGAGCACTGGGTGTTATGCACAAATAATGAATTATGGAACACTTCATCTAGAACTAATGATGTAATGTATGGGGATTAACATAAGAATAAAAAAATAAAAAAAAAAAAGATTTAAAAACAGGTTATCCACAATGTAGAAATGACTAAACACAAAACAAAATAGAAAAGAACTAAAAATGCATGCCTTCGTGTAATACATTTATACTTTCAGGACATAATTTGATAGAATTTTAATCATGTTGATTTTTTTCAAAATCCTAAACTGCCATTATAGCAAGTTACAAGATTACTTGCCTACGAACATGTTGTCTGTGGATAGCAACTCCATAACTGATTCGATGCTATCACTTTCATGTGTTTCTATATGGAGTTATATTTTATAAACTTAGCCCATCTTGAAAATCTGCATCTACTCCATAACTCAGGGAGATTATTCATGGATACAACCACAGTTACGTCTATTGTATTTATATTTTAGAGGAATGAAGGTAAAAGTAAAGTAGTCTGAACATTTGCACATTTCTGGCTTCTGCGTATTCTTTTCTTCCTAAGTTGTTAAAGTGTTGCTAAGAATTTGGTACCATTCTAATATCCATATTCCTTTCTTCATCCATTCAACAAATATTTATCAAAGACCTACTATGTACCTGTTCTGAAAGTTTGAGGTATATCAGTGAAGATAACTAGAAAAGATTTCTGTTCTTATGGAAATTTTTATTAAGGAGAGACACTTAAGAGTGTATTATTTTCCCAATGTTGCATAACAAATTATCACAAACTTGGCAGTTTAAAAAAACACACGTATCATCTCACAGTTTGTGTGGGTCAGGAGTCAGTGCACAGCCTGCCTTTTAGGAACTTTCAATCTCACTACAGAAAAGAGTCATGTGAAAGTATTACTAACAGTTCATTAGATACTAAAACCTCTTAAAACAACAGCAACTTAAAAACTAGGTACATCAACTTAAGACCATTCAATTTTAGTTTAGGGATGAAAAGACCATCACTATGATTTCAAATGTATTTCTTAGGGTCTGACTGTAATCACTGTCTTTAAAGTAATTTACTAGGACTAATATTTGTGGTGATGACCCTTAATCATATGAAAAAGTTAGCATCTCCTCAGGGTGCCTGGGTGGCTCAGTGGGTCTCAGGTCATGATCCTGGAATTCCAGGATCAAACCCCACATGGGGCTCCCTGCTCAGCGGGAAGTCTGCTTCTCCCTCTCCCTCTGCCGCTCCCCTTCACTCATTCTCTCTCTCAAATAAATAAAATCTTTAAAAACAAAAAGAAAAAGTTAGAATTTCCTCAATGTCATCTGTACAAAAGTCTGCAAACATCTATTTTAAATTGATTTCTACCCAAAACAGCTAGAATGTATTCATATTTTGGTGCTTAAAGGCATAGGCCCTCACCCATTAAAATCAAAATTGGCCTTCAGAAATGACTAATTTCCTAATGTTGACTATTCAATATTTGACTACACTTTGTAGTTCAAGAGGAAAGGCCATGAAAGTTTCCTTGGGGGATGATCAGAGGGGACTTTCCTCCAATCTAGGCAATTCTGAACAAATTTAGCTTGTACCTCTGTCCCAATTTCTGGTGGACATGTGTAGTTTCAAGGCACTATTTTCCCATTTCTCCTTAAATTATTTCTCACTCTTTTTTTTTTTAAGTCAAGTAGCAGCATGATTCATACAATTACTTCCTCCTCCCACAAAGTCTTAGAAAAGGCCTTCCAAATGAGAACAACAACAGCAACAAAATGATTACTATGGTTTTTTACAGCAGGCCAGGATTAGCTCATTGAATTGCAAAATTCCTCTTTCTGCTTTTAATTCTGTGTTTTTCTTTTAAAATGGAAAGAATTGGGTGGGATTTATGTAAGCATTTAGTTTCTGGCTCATGTCCACCCCCAATAACTCATTCCTTGTGACCTAAAGAACAGAGTTTCATCCAGTACAGTTATGAGTGGCAACTTTAATTAGGATGTAGACATTCTAGCATTCACAAAATATTTTCCTTTCTAATTGCTGAAAGTAAATAATTATCATAAGTTAGACTACAAAAGAGAAAAAGATAAATTAATAGTAAAAGGACTGTTGGAGCTCAGAGATGTTACTTACTCTATGATTAAGGGAAAGTCACCTAAACTCAGTGAGCCTCCCTTTGCTCATCTGTAAAATGGTATTTAAGAATATATATTTTGCCTACCTTACAGACTTGTTTTGAGGATGAAATAAGCAGTATTTTGTAAGCTTGCTTAGTCATAAGAACTACTTGAGCTGCTTATTTAAAAAAATAATAATAACAATTTACCCAGATTCCTATGTTTTCCAGAGAACTGAGTAATTCTTTTTTTTTTCTTTTTTATTTATTTATTTGAGAGAGAGAATGAGATAGAGCATGAGAGGGGGGAGGGTCAGAGGGAGAAGCAGACTCCCTGCTGAGCAGAGAGCCCGATGCGGGACTCGATCCCGAGACTCCAGGATCATGACCTGAGCCAAAGGCAGTCGCTTAACCAACTGAGCCACCCAGGCGTCCGGAGAACTGAGTAATTCTTATCACTAGATAGGTTTGGAAAACAATGAGATAATGGAAAATGTAATTAGCCAGCTGGAGAAGATTACAGAAATAGAAGATGCTTGCTTTTCTGATAGTGTCTTATAACTGTACAAAAAATTCTTTTAAAATTTATTTTACATTTGTCCTTTGTGTATCTGCTCAGAGTTAAGATTGTTTTGCTATTGTTACTGTTGTCACTTCTGTTGCTTAAGACCTAGGTTCTAGTCTCAACCCTGCTACTAACTAGTTGGGTAATTTGGGTGATTTGTTTCACTTCTCTGGGCCTCACTTTCTTCTCTACAAAGCTACTAGGTGGTATCCATGTCTGATGTCCAATTTTCCCTTGATAATCTTCTTTCCAACTGCTAGATTCTAAGTGCTTAGTATTGTGAAGTATTTGATTATTTCAGAGTTTAACATACCATCATTATTAAGAAGCTGTCATAATCCTTCAGACATGTACACACTTTTCCAAAGAAGAGCTCCAAATGGCTAACAGACACATGAGAAAATGCTCAATATCACTCATTATCAGGGAAATACAAATCAAAACTATGATAAGATATCACGTCACACCTGTCAGAATGGCTAAAATCAACAACCCAGGAAACAACAGGTATTGGTGAGGATATGGAGAAAGGGGGACCCTCTTACACTACTGGTGAGAAAGCAAACTGGTGCAGACACTCTGGACAATAGTTATGGAGGTTCCTCAAAAAGTTAAAAATAGAACTATCCTATGATCCAGCAATTGCACTACTAGGTATTTACCCAAAGGATACAAAAATACAGATTCAAAAGGGCACCTGCACCCCAATGTTTATAGCACCATCATCAACAATAGCCAAACTATGGATAGAACCCAAATGTCCATCCATCCATTGATGAATGGATCAAGTTGATATATATATCAATATATGTATATATGTGTATATATTTGTGTGTATACACACACATACACCTGTGTGTATATATGTGTGTGTATAATCGAATATTACTCAGCCATCAAAAAGAATGAAATCTTGCCATTTGCAACAATGTGGATTGAAGTAGAGTGTATTATGCTAAGTGAAATAAGTCAGTCAGAGAAAAACAAATACCAAATGATCTCACTCATATGTGAAACTTAAGAAAACAGATGAACATATGGGAATGGGGGAAGAGAGAGAGGGAAATAAAGCATAAGAGACTCTTAACAATGGAGAACAAAATGAGGGCTGATGGAGGGAGGAGGTGGGGGATGGGATAGATGGGTGATGGGTATTAAGGAGGGCATGTTTTGTGATGAGCACTGGGTGTTGGATGTAAGTGATGAATTTGATGAATTACTGAATTCTACTCCAGAAACCAATATTGCACTGTATGAACAAGTTTAGCTTGTACCTCTGTGCCAATTTCTGGTGGACATGTGTAGTTTCAAGGCACTACTTTCCCATTTCTCCTTAAATTATTTCTCACTCTTTTTTTTTTTTAAGTCAAGTAGCAGCATGATTCATACAATTACTTCCTCCTCCCACAAAGTCTTAGAAAAGGCCTTTTCTAAGCCTCTAAAGCTGCTAAGCACCCTATAATGCAACGAACTGCCTACCACAACGGGAATGATCCAATGCAAAACTAAGTAAAATAAAGTAATAAAATAAAAAAAATAAAAGAAGAAGAAAAGGAAAGAAAGAAAAGAAAGAAAAAGAAAGAAAGAAGGGATTTGGGCTCCTGGGTTCCTTAGTTGGTTAAGCCTCTGACTCTTGATTTTGACTCAGTTCATGTTCTTAGGGTCATGGATTGAGCCCAACATCTGGCTCTGTGTTCAGTGTGGAGTCTGCTTGAGATTCTCTTTCTCCCTCTCCTTCAGCCCCTCCTCCCACTCATTTGGCTCTCTAAATAAATAAATAAATAAATAAATAAATAAATAAATAAATAAAATCTTTAAAAAAACAAAAAGAGAAAGTAGGGATTTATTTTTTTCCAGATGGCTGGCTAGCTTATTGTCCCCAAACTATTTATTGAATACACCATCATTCCTCCAATGACTTGAAATACTTCTTTTTTATTATATATTAAATTCACACATACATTAAGTCATACTGGAAAACATCTATTTTATTATATTGATTGATCTGTAATTTTATACATCACACCAAGAGTATCTTGATAGTCTTCTATTCAAATTTTTTTCTAGGTATTCTAACTAGTTTATTTTCTATATTAAAATTTAAGAGAAGCCAGTCTAGAAGCTAAAAAACATTTACCTTGGTATTTTTACTGAGATCATACTAATTATAAATGATTTTGAGGAGACCTTACAATATTGAGGGTTTTTTAAATCCAAAACAAGTTATATCTTTCCACTTATTCAAATCTTCTTGGGTAGTGGGAGCAGAGACAAATGGAAATATAAAGAAAGGACAGTAAGATTGAAAAGCTGTAAAAGAAACACTCTGGGAACCTGAGCAGATCTATTGTTTGGAGTCAAAAGGAGAGTAATAAGACTGGGTGGCATAGGAGTCAGGTTGCTGAAGAGCCTTGAGTGCCAAGTTAAAGAGTGTGGACTTCATTCAGGCTGTTAAAAGACTTGCTTCAGGAAGATTCTTAAGAGCTGTCAGTGGTTCTCAACCAGGGGTGATTTTGCACCCAGGGCACATTTGACAACTTCTGGAAACTTTTATGTGTCAGAGTGACACAGAAGGTGCTACGGGCATCTAGAAATATTGGCCAGGGAAGCTGCTAAGCACCCTATAATGCAACGAACTGCCTACCACAACGGGAATGATCCAATGCAAAATGTCAATAGTGCCAAGGTTGAAAATCCCTTCACTAGAAGGATTAAAAGGCAAACAGACTCCAATCAGGGAAACAATTTAAGAGGCCAGTGCAGACACAGTGGGCTCTGACCATGTCTTAATGTAGTTCCTATTGGCATCTCCCCTTCCAGCATCTACTATTCAAAAGCAGAATGGTACCAGTGAAGCCTAGACAGTCCTAGTGGACCCCACCCCTGCAAAGGAATTGTTATTTAGTGGTTTGCATACTTCATACTTAGCTACATTAATTAAGACATAGAAAAACCTCAATCCAGAAAATGCTTTGAAAAATTCTTACTGTAAAACTTTCAAAATAAAAGCTTGTTTAGAGTTCAAATGCTCAGAATTATGGAAACTACACGAGGCTAATTTTAGAAATTTGAGTAGTTATGGGTGGCTTTTCTGGTCTTGAGAAAAATGAACAGCATTTCCTGTTAAGGAACCACATCCCTGAAAATGTTATACCTCCCACTGTTCAAAGTGGGCTCAGTTTCTGGGCCTCTAGAGCAACACTTAGCATAATACATGCAAATAATAGGCACCGATAAATAAAAGTGAGTGAATACATAGGGAAAAGTAAACATATAACTATATTATTTGAAATAATTGAATATTATAATTGAATAACAACTAAGTTTATTTTGAATTTAACGTGTGCAAACATTCTGAGTGGATTATCTCACTGACTTCTCACAACAAAGAAATGATGGTAAGTGTCATGATTACACATAAGAAAATAAGGCCCAGAGGGTAAGTGGATTGCCATGGTCACCTAGCTAGTTTGTAGAGAACAAGGATATAGGCAACCTGTCACTAGAATCCATCATGTTAAGCACTCGGTTGTAGTGCTACCTGCCCTTTGGGGTGCTGGGGAGAGCTGCTTACAAAGAGGTTCCATGCCTCAGAACTCATTGCAAAGCTTCCCAAGGAGTTGCCAAGGAGTAGGACCAGTCATTGGACCCTGTTACTTCTCTTACTACTGATACACAACTCCCACCCTCTATCTGATTGACCCTAACAATGCCCTTGAGGGATAAACATATAGGATCCCATTTTGTAGTCATGGATTTTGAGGCTCAGAGTTAAACCTGCCTGAGGCCCTACATTCAGTGAGTCACAATACTAGGTCTACAGCAGCTTGATGTTTCTTATAATATGTCACAGTCTGTATCAGTTATCAATTTATTGCCTCTCAGCTCAAAATTCACCCTTCGTCGCTTTGTGTAAATGGAGCTGGATCCTGCAAATACATCTCCTTTGCCAGTCAGCACAGTGTTAATTTTTGTTAGTAGAAAATGCTGGAGAGACACTGCCAGAGGAGGGGGTTTTTCTCTTCTTGGTTCCAGAGTGCTCCTTTCTTGAAGCTCTGGCAGTGCATGGTCTGTCAAATATCCAACTCCTGCAGTGAATGACCTCTTTAGCACCCAGCTCCTGCAGAGTCCAATGACTGGTCCCACTCCCTGGCAACTCCTTGGGAAGCTTTGCAATGAGTTCTGAGGCATAACACCTCCTTGTAAGCAGCTCTCCCCGGCACCCCAGGGGGCAGGTTTCCAGCAAGTTCAACCAGCATATTACCTGAGCAATGTCATGGCCATCCAGTGAGTCAAGGCTGTGCCCTCCAGGAGGTCTCAATCTGAGCCTTAGGGAGAGTGACTGCTCTTTATATCTGCAATCCTATATTCTTTTCCTCCTCCTTACTAACAAATTCCCCATAAATTCAATGTCCCACTCTTTATTTTAAACTTTATCTATTCAAATACGGTGTGATCTGTCTCCTGGTTGGTTGCTTCCCTTCAGAACATCTTATTAAGAGTAAGACCAGAAAATTACCTGGCACTCCATAACATTAGCAATAGAATCATGAAGCCAGGAGTCAAGAGAAATTTGCTTTTATCTTCTTTTCTTGGTCTGTTATTTAAGTTTCAGGGAGCACAGAAGAAAAGGACAGACCATATTGCACTTTTTATAACTGATATCTATAAAATATACAAATATTAATTTTTCAAAATTCAAAAACAATTCAAAATCCTATTTATTTCTAAACTTATATTTCAAATATATCTCTAAGTACAATAGCCAGCATCCAATTCTCCAACCATGGGTTATCAATGCTTATCATCATTTGTAATCTCAGTATGTCTCTTCTCCCAGGAACAAGTGCATTTGATCACCAGCTCTCATGAGAACAATGTCAACTCACATGCACACAGCAACTTCACATATGTTAGGTCATTAGGCTATCAAAGAAACTCCTGGGACCTCCACAGCAAGTTTCACTCTCCCCTCTTTAGACAAGCAAAACCTGTCACTGGAAAAGTTAAATGACTCTCAAAAGGGCAAGTGATAAACATCAAAGCTGCAAGCTAGGACTAAAATCCAGAACTTCCAAGTTTGTTATTCTTTTTCTATTCTTTCCCAGTTCCCCATCTCCCCGTTTCTTAGACAGAAGCTTTATCCTTTGTTAAGGAATTTCAAAGATAAGCATATGGGAGTGTGTGGAGGACTATTTGGGGGGCTGCAGGGTTCTTCTAGCACCCCTCATATCACTGTTGAGCAGAAGGCATCTCATGTACTGGACCAGCTGCACTCCCGGCCCAAAACAGAGGCAGGGATTGAGGGTATGCAAGGGCTGGGTAGGAGTGGGGCCATGAAAATGGTATTGCATAATCTGAATGGAACTTTAAGGTCCTTTCCAAGCAGAGCGCCAAGGCTGCACAGAGAAGGAAGTGAGTGTGTGTGTAGGAAGGGTGGGGGGAGGATAAACAGCCATTTTGTCTGTCCTGCTTGGATGCTAGCAAGGCTTTGTGGAAGAAGTTGCCTGCCATCTGAAGGGGCATGCAGGCTGCCCTCACGTGGTGACTTAGGATTTGTACACTAGCAGAGAACTAGTATCACTTTTTAGATAAGGTTTGGGTATATCATGTTTGTACCAGACTACCTTGGTTTACACTTACTCTAGAGCAATTAATTTCTGCTGATTATTTTTAGTACCCTTTTCACTGTCAAAATCAAATTACACAGTCACCCTGTTAGGTCTACTGCAGACAGTGGACACTGGGATGCAGGACTAAGGGTTGTGTAATGATGCCACTACTTTGAATGTGAATGTTCATTCTCTCTGGAGAAGCACTTTGGGTATAATTGATGTTCTTTGAGGTTCCCTCATTTTGTGGAAAAATTCTCTCCTCTTTTCACTATCGATTCAGCTGTTTCTCTGCTTATCAGCACCTCCATCCAAGGTTTAGTAAAGTCCAATTCATTCTCTAATTCTGTATCTTGCAAAGTAGCTAAAGACACATTAATAAATCAATCAATCATATTTTTAATTTTCTATCAAATTATGGTGGAGTTGAGTAAGAGTCAAACTAAGAGAGAAATCTAAATGGGAAAGAAGGTATATACAGATGTGAAAATTTCCAAGTGAAATGTGTGTGTGTAACCAGAACACCTCTAGGTGTCACCAACTTGTAACAACAATGACGGCAGCACTGAAGATGACATTAGCAGTGACTAGCATTTATTAAGGACTTACCATGGGCCATTGCACTAGGTACTATTCCACTTACCCCCAAAATAGCCATATAAACTATATATAAATTTGAAATGTTACATCTAATATAATATCCAAAAGGTAATAGATACTTCTACCCTAGGACACCTTCACTCTCTCACATCCTACCAAAGACCTCCTAACCACACTCCCACCCCCCCTTCCAGTTATTTCTGGAACCATGGAAAGTTTCACAAGTACTTGTATTTTTCTTTTCTTTTTTACTTTTTCAAACTTCTCATTTTGAAGTAATTTCAGACTTACATAGACGTTGCAAAAATAGTACAAAGAATTCTTGTATATTTTCACCCATATTCCCCAAATGCTAACATTTTATACAACCATAGTCCAATGATCACAGTGAATAAATTAACATTGCATAAATAACATTATCTAGTCTATTAATAACTCACTAATGTAACTTTTTCTGCTCCAGTATCCAATCCAGAATCACATACTGTGTTATTATTGTCACTTCTCCTTAGTAACTTTGAATCTGACACAGTTCTCCAGTCTTTCTTTGATGTTCCTGACCCTGATATTTTTGTAGAGCACTGACCGTATACAGTGTTCTTCAGTTTTGGGTTGTTTGATGAATCCTCATGATTTAAGTTCAAGTTATGCATTGGGGGCAAGATTATCACAGAAGTGATAGGTATCCTTTTCAGTGCATATTAAGACACACATGAAGTCATTTGCCCCTTTACAGGTGATGTTGATTTTGACTGCTTATGCCTGTGCTGTCTGCTAAGTTTCTCCATAGTAAAGTTACTATTTATTTTCCTTTTGTGATTAATAAGTATCTTGTGGGGAGATATTTTGAGAACATATAAACACCGTGTTCCCATAACACTTTGTCAAATAAATTTAGTCTATACTGATGATTCTTGCCTGTAATAGTAATCAGTAGTTATGTTTGCCAAATGGTGATGTTTTATTTCTATCAGTCCTTTTGCATTTATTATTTGGAATCCTATAATAAGAAAGAGCTTTCTCTTCTCCCCCATTTATTTAATGATTCTTTATTTATATCAGTATGGACATAAGGATCCTTATTTTATTCCATGTCTTCTTTTTTAAAATATTAACATATAATGTATTATTTGTTTCAGGGGTACCGGTCTGTGATTCATCAGTCTTTTTTTTTTTTTTTTTTTATTTGAGAGAGAGA
Source organism: Leptonychotes weddellii (assembly GCF_054177405.1). Taxonomy (NCBI): domain Eukaryota; kingdom Metazoa; phylum Chordata; class Mammalia; order Carnivora; family Phocidae; genus Leptonychotes; species Leptonychotes weddellii. The sequence goes on from NC_138370.1 coordinate 34,776,090, forward strand.
GAATGAGAGACAGCATGAGAGGGAGGAGGGTCAGAGGGAGAAGCAGACTCCCTGCCGAGCAGGGAGCCCAATGCGGGACTCGATTCTGGGACTCCAGGATCATGACCTGAGCCGAAGGCAGTTGCTTAACCAACTGAGCCACCCAGGCGCCCTGTGATTCATCAGTCTTACACTATTCACAGCGCTCACCGTAGCATGTACCCTCCCCGATGTCCATCACCCAGCCGCCCCGTCCCTCCCACCCCCTCCATGCGTTCTATAATCATTTCAGATTTGGCCACTGGGGATTCTTTCATGTTGGTGCCAAGAGGACTCATGCTCTCTTGAGGCTCTTTCCTTATAGAGGTCTGTGTCTGAGAAGCCACTTTTTGCAAAGGGTACTGTGCCACCGTCACTACCTGAAAATACTGTTTCCCTAACTCTGTGTCCTGCCAGGTGCTCCTGCCGCTGCTACTGTTCCTGCTTTGCTTCTCTTCAGAGGGTGCTGGCTGCTCTGGGTTCCAGGGTGGGAAGGAGACATACGTGCAGCTGTTCACTGGCCCTCAAGCAGCCCTGCCCATATCCCTCAGTTGCACATCAAGTGTGTGTGTTTTCAGGAAGTGACTTCAGCTTCTAAATTCTTTATCTCATGCAGAGACTTTTAGGAGTCCTAACAGGAAAAAAATGTGGTGAGTCTAGAGGCTTTGGAACAGCTGACTTGCACAGAAAAGAATCGGAAAGGGTCATGGAAAGTTGAACAACAAACTGTGAGGTGGAAGGATAGTCTCCAAAACCAAATGTATTAGGAACCCCCCTTATTGGAGCAATAATCACTTTATCAACCTCTTTCTATTAGAGTAATAGTGAGCATCCCTCATACCAAATGCAAATAGTTTTTGTTTTCCCCCTCAAATGGCTTTTATATCCATTATCTGTCTTGATCTCGATGCAAAACAAGGGTGCTGTTATTGTTTAAATCCATTTGGGGATGAGAAAACTGAGGAACTTATAAGATTGTACAGACTAAAGTGAAAATCTATACCTGATATAAGTGTCTGATTCTCCAGTTCGGGTCTCTCTTAGGTCACACTGCTGACCAAGTCATTTTCCTTTTCTTGGCTGGATTCCTCTATTATACAAAGCTGTGGTTGGATTCAGATTATTTTTATTCTGAGAGGCATATAAAAAATCGGTGGGGAGATGATATGAGATCTAAAAACAAAGCAGATTGTTGGTGGGAATGCAAATTGGTGCAGCCATTCTGGAGAATAGTATGAAGTTTCCTCAAAAAGTTAAAAATAGAGCTACCCTACAGTCCAGCAGTTGCACTACTAGGTATTTACTGAAAGAGTACAAAAATACTAATTCAAAGGGATGCATGCACCCCAATATTTATAGCAGCATTATCAACAACAGCCAAATTATAGAAACAGCCCAAGTTTTCATTAACTGATGACTGAATAAAGAAGGTGTGGTGTATGTTGGTGGCAATGCAAACTGGTGCAGCCACTCTGGAAAACAGTATGGATATTTCTCAAAAAGTTAAAAATAGAGCTACCCTATGACCCAGCAATTGCACTACTAGGTATTTATCAAAAGAATATAAACATAGTGACTTGAAGGGTCATGTGCACCCCAATGCTTCTAGCAGCAATGTACACAATAGTTAAACTATTGAAAGAGCCCAGAGGTGCATCAACAGATGAATGAATAAAGAAGATGTGGTATATATATATATAAAATGGAAGATTACTCAGCCATCAGAAAGGATGAAATCTTGCCATTTACATCGACATGGATGAAACTAGAAGTTATTATGCTGAGCCAAATAAGTCAATCAGAGAAAGACAATTATCATATGGTTTCACTCATATGAGGAATATAAGAAACAGCACAGAGGATCATAGGGAAAGGGAGGGAAAAACAGAATGGGAAGAAGTCAGAGAGGGAGACCAACCATGAGAGACTCTTAAGTATGGGAAAGAAACTGAGGGTTGCTGGAGGGGAGGTGGGTGAGGGGATGTGGTAACTGGATGACAAGTATTAAGGAGGGCACATGATGTGATGAGCACTGGGTGTTATATGAAACTGATAAATTACTGAACTCCACATTGGAAACTAATAATCTATATGTTGGCTAATTGAATTTAAATAAAAAAGTGTTGCCATTAAAAACAAAAATAAATAATAAATAAATAAATGCAATAAGTCAAAACTCTGCTTTGTTTTTATTTATTGTTTGTTGTTTTTAAAGGGTAGCTCTATTTTTAGCTTCTTGAGGAAACTCCATACTGTTTTCCAAAGTGACTGTACCAGCTTGCATTCCCATCAACAATGTAATTAATGGCAACACTTTTTAAATTTTGACTAACCTAGAAACAGGCTATGAGATCCTTATATTTGTCAAAGGGGATCTGGACAGAAAACACCGCACAACACTGGGCTAAATGATCTGCAAGCTCTTATCCAGCACTTCTGATCACTGATTCTAATTCCACTTTTCTTAGCACCACCTAGAATTTCATTTGCATATTTTGACAGCAAACTCTCAGAAATATTTGTTAGGTTTGCTTTTCTAAAATGTTATTTATGCATGTATGTACATATGTATATAATAATGCTAACATAACTCAAAAAGGAAGGTTACATGATTTAAGATAGTCTAGCCCAGAGGAAGGAGAATAATTTGAAGATTTTACAGGGATCTTCCAGTTGCAGATTCTAAAAAGAAATAGATACTACCCAAATCATATGTTATTGTGACAACCCAAAATGTTTACGATTTGTTTTGGTAGAAGTTCATTCTAAAGAATGTGTTGCTAGAACTCCGTTTCCAGGCTAGAAATTGAGCAGACCCTCTCTTTATAGGACTGGGTAAGAGAAACAAATTCTGTGAACTCAGTAAGAGAAATGAAATATATGGCTATATATTTCTGCCTATCCGCCCCTTCTTTCTCCAAACTCTTGGATCTAGGGGGGGTTGAGGGGTTGGCATGTGAATCAGCTTTCATTTATGTAAATGATCTAGAAATGGTTCGAGGTATGTTTTTGAATGTTTGTGAGAGAGGTAGGAGTGGAAGGATAATTTTTGTATTATTTAGCTCAGAGCTTCTCTCCTTTCCTTCTTCTCCTGCCAGGATTGGAAGGAACAGAAAATCAGGTGTTTTGTTACTTTAATCATAAATGATGATTATCAGCTGGCTAAAAATCAGGTCAAACATGTATTATAAATGACTATTGTAGCCACCATTTTTACAGATCATTTACTCAGAGAAGGAAATAGGTTCACATTTTATAGACTCTTCCTTTTAGTGTCCAGAAAGTACCATATGAATATGAATAATGAAAATGAATAAATAACATCTAAAATAAAAAAGTACTGTAGACTGAAGTAGGGAGACCTGGATTTGCATTCTGACTCTGCCATCTACTAGTTAAGTGACCTGAGCATTACACTGAACCTCATGGAATGCCTGTGTCTCTATTTACATAGTGGAGCAAATAATTCCTGCCCTGTTCAATCTGGATCAAGTGAGAGGGTTTCTATATGTTGTAAAATGCCACAAAAATTTAAGATGGTATTATTATTATTTGCCATCAGGGGCTTTCATCTGCATATCCTATACTAAATTTCCATCTCTCCTAAGACCAAAGGAGACCTTGTCTGTGGTTTTGTTTGTCCCAGACCCCCAAGGAGATAGGAGGTTACAGGAAGTTCCCCTCCTCAGAACTGAATGTGCTGCGTGGCTCAATACCCTTCAGCAGAGAGTGCCAGAAACAGAACCCTCTGTCTTGATCTGAACACAACCTGACATATGATAAGACGTTATACAATGTTATTGCTTCAACAGACCCAGTTTCAGGGCAGACAGTTTTTCAACCAACTTCCTGTCCTGGGGCTCTGCAGTACAAGGGTGATTTGACCATGGACCACACTCCAGTGTGGCTTTAGTGTCAGAAATGACTACATCTTTACCACATCTAGGGCACTGAAAAATCAAGGCAGATACTGCTTGCCATTGGTTTGGATTTTTTTCTTGATTTGGGCTTACAGAACTGTGTGGGGAATTTGATCAGGTCCTCTTTCACCTAAAAGGATGTGTCTCTAGCTTTCCTTGCCAAACATAACGAAATGTCTTTACCACAGCTCTCAGGGGAAAAATGGTCATATATTTTAGGAGCACTTGGCTCAGCACTGTGAATTATGAAATGATTTTGAGAGAACTATCCAGTGATATCCTGTTTGGATAGAAAGAGAATGTGGTTTTTTGTTGTTGTTTTGTTTTGTTTTTTTAGTGGAAAAGTGAATCTTACAAAATCAGGCCAATTCCCTCTGCTTTCTCCAGTTCCCTTCCCCTGTATGTAGGAGAGACAACATAGAAGTTGTCTTCTGTCAGTGTCTTCATTCTTCCTACTAGACAGAGAAAACAGATTTCCACCAGTGAGCACTTTAATCCCATAGTGATCCCTCAAATGCAGTGTATCTCCTCAAAATTGTATGTCTCTAGCATCTAGAGATATCTGCTATGGTCTCTCTGGGCTGCCAGATGATTCTTGGCTCTCCTCATGCTGTTCTCTCATTTCCTTGGTCCAAACAAGATAAAGATTTTGAAAGAGCCCCTTGGACTTCTGCACCCTACACCAGATTGTGCCATCTCCTCAATTCTGAGAGAACACAAAGTCAGGAATTAACAGCTATAATATGGCAACTGCAATGCAAGACCTGAAGCCCTGTTTCAGGCTCTGCTTCTCCCAGGAGGGAGCACCTCTGCAGCCTCCTCCTCAGTCAGCCTGTCTCCTACTGCCTCCTTTCTGTCTTGCACAGCCCTGCCAACATCATCTTCCTGGACCGTCATTGTCATGGAGCTCCTTTCCTACCATCAGTAAGATAAAGCCCAACTTTCCCCAACCTGGATTTTGAGGTTTCTTATGACCCAGAATCAGCACACCGCTCCTTCTTTGGCTCCCATTTTGCTCAACACGAGACTTATTTCCTATCCCATTGCCTCCCTCTTCCCACTGTCACTGCTGTTTTGCTCAAAGTATCTGTTTGCTTTCCTAAGATATATTTCCAAGCTTTTTTTGCCCAGCTGAAAATCAGCTTCTTTTTTCTTTTTTGGTGTCAAGTTTTTATTTAAATTCCAGTTAGTTACATAGAGAGTAATATTGGTTTCAGGAGTAGAACTTAGTGATTCATCACTTACATAGAACATCTAATGCTCATCATAACAAGTGTCCACACATCACCCATCTAGCCCATCCCCCATCCACCTCCCTCCATCAACCCTCAGTTTGTTCTCTATCATTAAGAGTTAGGAGTCTCTTATGGTTTGCTTCCCTCTCTTTTTTCCCTTTCCCTTATTTTCATCTGTTTTGTTTCTTAAATTCCACATGAGTGAAATCATATTGTATTTGTCTTTCTCTGACTGACTTATTTTGCATAACGTAAAATCAGCTTCTTGAGAGTGCAGTTCAAATCTTATAGCTTCAATAGTACCTTCCGTCGCATGAAGTGATCTCTCCTTCCTTTGAACTGTCTGAGAAATTTTCTGTATTTTTCACTTCAGTCAACCAATCAACCTCCCACAATTGTACTCTTCAATAATGCTATGGACTGAATGTCTGCTTTCCTCTAAAATTCATTTGTTGAAGCCCTGCCCATCAATGTGATGTTATTTAGAGAGGGGCCTTGGGGAAATAATTAGGGTTAGAAGAGGTCATGAGGGCAGGTGCCCTGGTCTGATGAGATTAGTGCGCTTATAAGATTCTAAGATATGAGTTCTCTCTATCCTCTCTCTCTCTCTCCTCGCCTCCCTTCCTTCCTCCCTTTCCTCCCTGCAGGCAGGCACTTAGGAAAGGGCTTGTGAGAACAAGGCAAGATGGTGGCCATCAGTAAGCCAGAGAGAGGGCCATTACCAGAACTTAACCATGCCGGCCCCTAATCTCTAGGAGGAATTCCAGCCTCCAAAACTGGAAGAAAACAAATTTCTGTTGTTTAAGCTAGCTAGTTTATGGTATTTTGTTATGGCCGCCTGTGCTGACTCAGACAAATATTTTAAGTCTTGTGCTGGGTAACATTTTCTCTTGTTTTACTTCCTACCTTCCCAACAGGATAACTAACTCTCCTGGCCTTAAACACCTTAGCATCCCCCCACAGGGCTTGATATTCAAGAATTAATTGGTCTCATTTGAATTCCACTTAGTCTTTTAGGCCAATTGAAGGAAGATATGTCTATATTTATGGAAGTATGTTTTTTGAAAATAATTCAAGAGGTTGGCTCTATATCCTCAAGATCGTATCCTAAGTAGAATAATGTTTCCTAAAAAGATTGTTTAAGAAAACTCTTTTTGAGTCTTTAATGTAGAAATAGAAATTATTTGCCAATTCCCTTAGTAATCGGATAATCACGTGTAGTCCTTATTCTTGACAAAATTTAAATTACTTTTTCACCCTTCCGACACAGTTTGAAACTCCAACTTTCCATCTTGTTTACGTGAGTTCTTCACAAAAGCCCTTTCTTCATAATCACAAAGGTTAAGGTCCGTTTACTTCCATCCTAACCACTGTGACTTTTCAGGAAGCTGAGTCAGAATTGGGAAGTTTAACAATATAAGCATTTTACAAACTGAGTTTTCTTTCTTAATCAGTCCACATTTTGCAAAAGCTTTATTTTTTCTTAACATGCCCACTATTATGTGGAAAAGAAAAAAAAAGCCCTCCAAAATGGCTGAGGGTTTGTTTCCCACTTCTCCCCTACTTCTAAGGTGGGGTTCTGACTCTTTGAAATGTGTCCTGAAATGTGTCCAAGAAGAGCAGGAAGGAAGGGACTGACTTCTGGGAATTCATTGCACTTCCACCTAGAAACTGAGGAAGGCCAGGTGCCCAGAGATGTCAGCAGCTGATGAAAATAAGTGTGTATTAGACAAGAGGCCTAATTCAGTGGGGCTACTGTTCCCTCATGGGGAAAAAAGTCCACAATGCATTTTTTGTCCTCAAGTGAATGTTAGTTTGTCAGATGTTATCCATAGAAAGCATATGATTAACAGCTCAGTCTATTAATCCTGAGGACCTAGGCCTGATTTAGAGTACCCTCCCACTTCTTCTCTACTGCAGTGGCTGTTCTCTGGGGATTCTGTTTCCTGCCTCTCTGACCACTGTTCTCTACTGCCCCAGCACTTACTGGCCCAAAGTGACTGTGCTCAGTATCCTTATTCAGAAACATTCTATGGCCTTTAAGAGTCTACAACATTAATTCCAAACATCTTCAGAACACTTCTGAAAGCCCTCCACAATGTCTCTTCGTTAACCTGTTCAAGCTTCTCTCTTATTACATCTCATACATGTTATCCATAACCCCAGGGGGTCTAGTCCTTCCTACCTTTGCTCAAGGTGTTCTCCTTCCACGTGTCTTTTCCCTCTTTACCAGCCTGGCCAGTGTTGTGCCAAGCTACATTGGAGTCAAGACAAAAGGAAAAATACACACCCTCATGGACAGTTATCAAGGTATGCTCTCATATTTGGAATCAAATGCAAAAGTTAAGTAAAGCTCTATAATCAAAAAACGTGACTATCTATAAAGCTCTGTGTTGCCCACTCTGTTTGCAGGGCATTGTCAATCCCCATTATTTATATGGTAAGGAACTAGGAACCCAGGAACTGATTGAAACTGACTGTTCCCATTATATAAGAATACAGTATTATTGGGTGCCTGGGTGGCTCACGCAGTTAAGTGTCTGCCTTTGGCTCAGGTCATGATCCCAGGGTCTTGGGATCGAGTCCCACATCAGGCTTTCTGCTCAGTGGGGAGTCTGCTTTTCCATCTCCCTCTGCCCCCTGCTCATGATTTATTTCTCTCTCACACTCTTTCTCTCTCTCAAATAAGTAAATAAAATCTTTAAAAAAAAGAATGCAGTGTTATAAAACAATCAAACATCACTTACTGAAATTTTGATGCTCTGTTTATCATGGGCTTTTTTTGTGTTCAATTTTTTAAAAATATCTCATTAAAATACTAGTTATCTTGATAACTGAGTTTTTTCTCCTTTTTTTCATTTCTTTTTTTTTTTGGACTATAGTTGACCCACAATGTTACATTAGTTTCAGGTGTGCAACTAAGTGATTTGACAAGTTTATACATTATGCTATGCTCACCACAAGTGTAGATACCATCTGTCACTATATAATGCTGTTACATTATCATTGACTGTATTCCTTACACTGTGCCTTTTATTCCCATAATTTACTCATTCCATAACTGGAAGCCTATATCTCCCTCTCACTTTCACTGATTTTGCCCACCCACCCACCCACCTCCCCTCTGGCAACCATGAGTTTGTTCTCTGTATTTATAGGTCTGATTCTGCTTTTTGTTTGTTTATTCATTTGTTTTTGTTTTTATTTTTAAATTCCACTAGTGAGTGGAATCATATGATATTTGTCTTTCTTAGTCTGACTTATTTCACTTGGTATAATACCCTCTAGGTCATCCATGTTGTCTCAAATGGCACAATCTCATCCTTTTTTATGGATGCATAATGTTTCGTTATATACGTATATACATACATTTCCCTTATTCTTTCATCTGATAACTGAGTTTTTTAGTAGCACTCTTTTACATTTTGCACCCTAGTCAAAGTGCCTTACTTGCCTTACCCAAATCGCTGCCCTGAATCTGGCAAAACAGGGCTCTCATAGCCCTGTTTAGGTACTATTTCCTCTAAGAAGCCTTAGCAGATCACATTTATTAGAATCGATCTCTCCATCATCGTACTTCCACAGCATACTGCTTGGGCCTGTATCTTGGTCCTAACTATGTTCTTTTCCAGGTTATTGTCATGTGGGTCTTGCTCACTTACCAGCTGAGGGCTCCTGGAGAAGTAGGTTCACACCTTTTTCATCTCTATATTCCTTGCTGTGCTTAACACAGCACTCTGCATGTAACTAACTATTCAATAAGTTTTGGTTTGATTAAATAACAAATTCTAATCCCCCAACCTGAAATCCCACTCAGATGTTATTTGTTGTAAAATATGACTTAGTATAAATTCTCTTATTGCAACTGAGGGGAATTTGGTTCCCAAAGTTCTGAAGATACTAGTTAAAAAGTAGTCCCATTATATCCAGGCTGGAGTATAAATGTATGGCACAGAAATGCCTCACAATGGCCTTCTGCTCTTCTCTGTTAGTGTCTCTTTCCAATGAGCCTCCTCCCATTTCTCCCCATTAGATCAATGAGGGATTCCCCACAATGCAGGCTACCCACATTCTTTATTCTCTTTGCTAAAGAACTAGACCCGAGGCTCAATGCTTCCAGCGTTTCTCATATTTGTGTTTGTTCCTGATGCTCCTCACTGATATCTCTCTTTCCAGGTAATATCTCTCACATGGGATAGGCCACTGTTTCCCCAGATTACTGGGGAAGAAAGGAGCTCCTGATCTTTCCTAGTGAGGCCCAAGGTGCAACTGTCCCTGATTTGAAAGCCTTTGGGCCTGCTGGTAATTCCCTAGGGAATTTGAAGACATTTCTCCATACATTTAATGGCATACTTTTGCATGCTTAAATTAAGATGCTATGTATAAGACTTAAAGCAACTCATAATAGTGGAAACAAATTTTTAAACCAAGAGAGTAAATTAACATCTGAATAACTGTCTAAGTAAAGTGGTCTCAGCGACTTCTCTACTACCCTAAAGGTGAAATATCCCTAGACTCTGGGGAAGAAGGAAGGAAAAGTGGCCCCTTTTATTTGTGGCAGGGTACGAGGTTTTATAGGCTACTTCTGGAAAGTTTCAATTAGGGTCACAGAGGAATGAAACTGAGGATAAATTCCCCCAAATCAAGGGCTTTGACCGACCTGATGCTTCTAGGCCCAAGAAGCATTGAGGCACCTTTTAAACTCTGTTGCAGTTTGCTGCTGCCCGCTGTGGACACCTACCACAGACTCTCTTGGCTGTGTGACATAGCTTCCTGTGGCCACTGCTGATAAGGCCAAAGCATTCAGCCCAACTCACTGAGCTAAGCCCGGAGATTCCTCAAGGGAAACAACCACAATGCCATAAATGAATTACATTAGCCTTTAACTTAGGTTAACACTGTACCTGCTCTAGTCAACCTTTGCATCAGCCAATCCACAGATTCCCAGAGAACATCACCAGGATGCTCTTGTTCTCAACCCCAAGTTTGACAAGCTGCATTTACATGTCCCAAGTGAGAAAGTGTGGTGGGTGGTTTTGCCAGAATAATCCCCTACATGGCCTCTCCAAGCCAGAGATAAGAAGTCTCTTTAGGAAGTATTTTCTCAGTATTCTAAACTCCACTTTTCCTACATCATATCCGTGGATGTGAAATGCAAGTGACACAGTCATTTGGAACTCTGTGAGATTGAGCACACCAAATTCCAAGGCTGATGGGCTTTAGGAACACACTGAAACATACGTGCTAGCCCACATATTCTCCCTGCTCTGTCCCCAGTACTATGATCTATCAGTGTATCTCTTCCCAAGCCCATTTTCATTGCTATTCCATGTTGATCTTTGTCTCTTGAGTAAATAAGTCAAATTCAAATTCATTCATTCATACCCTCATGTATTCACTCCCTCACCAACACGTTTTGAGTAACTTCGGTATCCAAAGCACTGGCCCAGTGCTGTGAGGGGCTCAGAGATGACTTCCAGAGCCCCTGAGAGCCCGCCGCCACTCCCTTCTCCCTGTCATCCCCTCCGACGGCCGGCACCCTGCCAGGGTTTGAACTGCCAGGTTAGAATCTCCTATTACCCTTACCTCCATCCATAATTCCCTGGATTAAGTTTAACTCTTCAATAGGAAAAGTTTTGGAGACTTATCCTTACAGGAAAGGGAAAAACAAGATTCCTAAAACCAGCAGACAGGTTTTTCAATTTGGAAAATAGAAGTTTGGGTTAGCTAAATACTACTAGGCAACAGGAACTGTGTACAAGTAGAGAAATTGTCTGCAGGGCCTGTGCCAAGAGAATCGGCTGCTCAGCTCCCGTGGGAGTTCAATACAGGCCAATGTACTGACTCGCCAGGGAGGGTTTTCTAAGAAAGATGGCAGGACCAATATTTTTCTAATGTTAAATATGCTGTTTTTCTTGTGGCTGGTTCACTCATCTCCCTCCCTAAGCCTACTGGATGAGACAGTTCATTAGCTGGGTTTTTGAGTGCTCAACCTGCCTAGCTCTCTACTAAATATCAAGCACACTGCTACAACTAGAAGTTCCATTTTCTGGCTAGGAAGAGCCCTAACATTGATGTATGTAGAAAAGATCTGCAAGTACATATAAGCACAGAAATGGGCAAAACACCACCAGGACTGCAGACAACACCTGAGAAGGAAGAAATCTTATTGTCAGGAACTGCTTATTAAGAATAAGTATGGGGCGCCTGGGTGGCTCAGTCGGTTGAGCGACTGCCTTCGGCTCAGGTCATGATCCCAGGGTCCTGGGATCGAGCCCCGCATCGGGCTCCCTGCTCTGCGGGGAGCCTGCTTCTCCCTCTCCCACTCCCCCTGCTTGTGTTCCCTCTCTCGCTGTGTCTCTCTCTGTCAAATAAATAAATAAAATCTTTAAAAAAAAAAAAGAATAAGTATGAAAATAAGAAACTTAGAATTTGCTTGCCACATCTGAGGGCAACGTTTCAGGTGCAATGCTGCTAAGCCTCACCACAGCACCTGCAAAACAGATGTTAATCTCATTTTCCCACAGGAAAAAACTGAGGCACAGAGGTGACCTGACTTGACTAGTATGACTGTAGACAGGGACGATGACCCAAGACTGTCTGGCTCCACCTCTCTCTCAAATCTTTCCCAGAAATCAAAATCTTCATACAATCCCTTCCCCTGGGACATGCAAGAGCCAGGGCTGCCCATTCAGGCAAGGAGGAGACCACGGCCCACTTGGTAGGATTTCAGGGCTGCCATGATTGAAAACTTTCCTTCAGCAGCTTGCCAGCAGTGACAGCTGGTAATCATATCATAATTGTTTCTTTGGTTGTTTATGTTGTACTAACTGCATTCACTCTTCTTATTTGTTGGCTTCTTCCCCTCAGCCCCCATGAAACATTCAACTCTCTCCATTCTAAAAACAAAAAACAAAACAAAACAAAAAAACAACTTTCTGCACCTCTGCCTATCCCCCTATTTATGGCCTCTTCTTTGGTGTTCCAACTCTGGAAAAGTAGTATCACAGTGCTGCTATGTCTCTTTATCCTCTTATGTCCAGTTCTTATGTCCACTAACCCACGCCATCCCAAGGGACTCTTAGTTGTCACCTATAAGGGTATCTTTACAGCCTCCTTCCTTCCTGGCTTTCCTTGGCATTCAGTGGTACTGATCACAACCTTGTTACACTGTCTTCTTTCTCAGCTTTAGGCAAACTTATTTTTTTCTAGATTTGTTGATGTTGTTCTATCTCTCCTGGTTTTTTTTCCTGTGTGTCTCACTGGCTTTAATTTAAAGTTTATCCCCTTGCTGCTTCTTCATCTTTATTCCAGCTCTTGGCCATAGAAATCATGCCACAAACGAGTCAGGAAGCCATATTTTTTGACACCTCCTTCTATTCCTCAGTCTCCACATCCTATAAATTCTACTTTCTTTTACTTATCCTGTGTCCTCTGTTATCTCAGCTACTGCCCCTTTTGAGTTTTTCTCTTTTCTCACTTATAATAAAGAAACTCCCAATGGATGTTCCTGCTCATAATATATCCCCACACAGTGGAACCTCTACATGGCTGTCAGATCCTTTGACAGTACAAACATGGCCATATCAGGACATGAATGAAAGCCTTAAATAACCCTGATTCACTATAATTTACTTTCTGAATTCCATGGATTGACCTTTAAGCCTCTTTACAAAGTCCTTTACTGGATGGCCTGCAACCACTCCCACCATTCATATAGCTCTCCAGGCCCTCAGAAGGACCTGTCACTCCTGAAACCTATGCCTCCCCATCTGTGCTGCTCACCTCCCCTTTGTGAGAAGCACACTCTTATCCATCCCTCAAGGTCCAACCCAAATATCACCTCCTCTGGCCAACTCCCTCTTCTCTCCTCCAACTTCTTCCCCCCAAAATGGTTGAACTGAGGTGCCCTTTGTGCATCTGCAGCACTTTCATCCTTCTGTGAATAGAGCCCCAGCCCCAAGGCCTTCTTTAATGAGTTGCTGGACAGGTAAGAGCCAGGTTTTGTCTAACTTTGTTTTTCTAGTACAGTAACTGTACATCATAGGAGCCAAATAAATGATAATGATGATCATGAAAATACATTACTGAATGAATGAACTAATACATTTAAATTTTTCTTTTAAGGGCTTTCAGGAAGGAGGGAAAAAGAGATGGAGATAGACAAAAGGGGAAGCAGAAGCAATGAACAGGGTAACATCACTTAGCTTATCAGATCACCAGTTGTATTTAAATGATAGGGCTAGTTAAGTTTTATTTCACAGAAAGCCAGTTGGCAATTTAGTACTGGGGAGCTGCCTCAGGAACCCCAGGCCATGTCCTAAAAGTGGGAGTGGTTATACCCAGCCTCTGGAGGCCTGTGCATTCTGATTGAAAGAAGATAGAAAAATGATCAAAACAAATACTTCACAAGTTTTCCCTTGAGCCTTTTTGTGGGGTAACAGTTTTCTATGCCTGAAAAAAACCTCCCTGAAATTGAAAAAGCTGGAAGCTTCTGAGGAGAGGAGCTAGGTTTCTAGTGTGGTCAGGGCTCCTCCTGGTGGATCTCTATAAACTGAGTCTTTCCTAATCCCATCCTCTTACCCATTTATTCAGCATTCTCAGTCTTCATCAACTATTGTATGTATATTAGTTTTGTATTGCTACTATAACAAATTATCTCAAATGTAGTGACTTAAAACAATATAAATATATTATCCTATAGTTCTATAGTGGCCAAGGGCCCAAAGATGGGTCACTTTACAGGAAAATTATTTTGAGCTGAAAGCAACTGAGACTCTACAGGTTTTTGGGAAGGAGGAATACCTGTCTTCTCAAAGGTCCTTTTCGCTGCACTAAGAATCAAGTTGACATGAAACAGATTAACAGGAAAAAATCAAATTTAATAAGCATATGTTTGGGGAAATCCACATAGACATGGAAATACCAAAGACAGTCAGGCAAAATAAGATATATATGTCATTCTGAACTAAGGAGAAGGGGGTGGGACCTGGAATTTCAGAGGAAAAGAATTCACCTGACAGGATGAAAAGAAGTGCAGATATTTGGTAATTAGGTGTTTGCCCTAACATACAGATGGCCATTCAGATAAAATTTATCTCTGTGAATAATACTTATTCTGGGAAAGACCCCCAATTTATTTATTTTTTTACTTAAATTCAATGAACCAACACATAGTATATCATTGGTTTCAGATGTAGTGTTCAACAATTCATCAGTTGCATATAATATCCAGTGCTCCTCAGATCAGGTGTCCTCCTTAATGCCCATCACCCAGTTACCGTATCCACTTACCCACCTCCCCTTCAGCAACCCTTAGTTTGTTTCCCATAGTTAAGAGTCTCTCATGGTTTGGAAAGACCATGATATTTAGATTCTTTTCTTCTGTGTGGTTAAGGAAGGGACAGAAGTTTCTTTTGAGCTCACAGGGTCTCAAGTGACTTCAGCTCAAAATAATCCACATGCCAAAGTGACACATTCATGGTTGGGGAGGGGTATCTGTCCTGATCCCCTTCAGTCCCCCCATATGAAACTTCCATGGGAGTATCACATATTAAAAGTTGAGCTGGTAGGTTGTTTCATCTCAATTATCTAGTTGCTTTGTTCTGATAATAGGTCAGTTTAGTTAAACTCATTTCAGAAAACAGTGATGCACGTGTATTCTCAAAGCTAGGTCTATGGTTCGAGTAATCGGGTATTAAATAAAAGACATTTCTATGGAAATAAAGGAAAAACAATAGTCAATAATTGGATCAAACGTTAAGCCAGTGTCTGAGTTCTAAGGGTAGCCAGTTGAGAAGATTTCTAGATGTCAGACTTTAAGCATCTTCACATAGAGTGAGGGGAGGTAGAGGCAATCTGACAGATGTTCCTGGTGTGTAGTTCAAATGTCTCTGGTGATTTTGTCATAAAACAATAGCACAAAGATTGTCTATGAATGAGTTATTATGGTGATTTCTTTATATCAAGTTATTAGTATTTAGTTTGCAGGTTTTCAGAAAAAAAGGGCAGTTTTAGTTTCAAAATGATTCCAAGTCAGAAAGTTGGAAGAAATATCAAAATGTTAGTTAGGCACTGGAAGACACTAGAAGAAATCAGGATCTAGTCAAGTTTACAATGAATTGTATTAAAATCCAATACCTACAAAGATGTGTTATTGAAACATATTTTCTCTCTATAATCACCCTCATTTTTACCAAAGATAGTCAAATTGACACTAATGTATTTGCAAAATAAGTCTAGTCTCAAAAAAACTTGGTTTGGTTATTTACATAAGTGCAGTAAGAATAGTGATTGACCATATACACTCTTTAAAACTTGTTTGCTGAGGGAAACAAAAGCAAAAATAAACTATTGGGACTTCATCCAGATAAAAAGCCTCTGGAAAACAAACTGAGGGCTGTGGAAAAGGAGGTGGGTGGGGGGATGGGGTAACTGGGTGATGGGCATTAAGGAGGGCATGTGATGTGATGAGCACTGGGTGTTATACATAACTAATGAATCATTGAACATTATATCAAAAACTAATGGTATACTACATGTTGGTTCATTGAATTTAAATTTAAAAAAAAGATAAAAACTTCTACACAGTGAAGGGAACAACCAACAAAATAAAAGGCAACCTTGGAAATGGGAGATTTTACAAATGACATATCTGATAAAGGGTTAATATCCAAAATCCATAAAGAGTTTATAAAATGTAACACCCAAAAAACAAATAATCCAGTTAAAAAATGGGCAGAAGACATGAATAAACATTTTTCCAAAGAAGACATCCAGATGGCTAACAGACACATGAAAATATGCTCAACATGTACTCATCAATAGGGAAATACAAATCAAAACCACAGTGAGATACTACCTCACACTGATTAGAATGGTTAAAATTAACAACTCAGGAAACAACAGATGTTGGCAAGGATGTGGAGAAAGGGGAACCCTCTTACACTGTTGGTGGGAATGCAAACTTGTTCAGCCACTCTGGAAAACAGTATAGAGGTTCCTCAAAAAGTTAAAAAGAGAAATACCCTATGACCCTGCAATCACACTACTATGTATTCACCCCAAGGATACAAAAATATGAATTCACAGGGATACATGAACTCCAATGTTTATAGCAGCATTATCAACAATGGCCAAATTATAGAAATAATCCAAGTGTGTCCATTGACTGATGAATGGATAAAAAAGAAGTGGTACACACACACACACACACACACACACACACACACACGAATATTATTTGGCAATAAAAAATGAAATCTTGCCATTTGCAACAACATGGATTGATCTAGAGAGTATAATGATTTCACTTATATTTAGAATTTAAGAAAAAACACAAATGAACATAGTGGGGGAAAAAAGATAGTAAAACCAAGAAACAGACTCTCAACTACAGAGAACAAACTGAGGGTTGCCGGAGGGGAGGTGGGCAAGGGAAGGGGTTAAATAGGTGATGGGCATTAAGGAGTGCACTTGTGACGAGCACTGGGTGTTGTATGTAAGTGATGAATCATTAAATTCTACACCTGAAACTAATGTTACACTTATGTTAAGTAACTGGAATTGAACAAAAATTTGGAAAGAAAAACAAACAAACAAATAAATAAATAAATAAATAAAACTTGTTTGCTGGGACTTTTCATAAAGAATCTCTAGAATGAATATTAATAACATCTGGAGGCCAGAAGCCAAGCCAAATACTTGCCATCAGAGTTTGCCTGTAATACCTATAGATCTGGGTGAATTACTCTCTTCTCAAGGTCCCCCAAATATCCTGAGGCTCCTACACCTGCCAAGAAGTGACCTTCTTTACTCACCTGGTAAGTATGTTGGGAACTCTGTAAGCAAGGTATCAGGCTAATATTTCCAAGGGGGCTTTATTGGATCCATAAAGTCAACCTTGGATCCTTAAAACTGTCTGATCATATCTGAGTCTATGCAGGTCTTTCTCAAATATGACAATCTGGACAAAGCCTTGGTAATATAACCAATGTTTCCAATTGTGTCTTGTCAGAAAGAGAACAGATTCTAAATGAGCTTATGCAAATAAATATACTACCATTAAAATATAAGAATATCTGCTGACAGTTTCTGAATTCTGGAGAATTCATGTAGGGAGAAAAAAATAAATGTTGCAATTTGTTCACAAAGGTATATTTTGTCATATTGTTGTCAATTCACTTAAGGGAAAATGTTTTCAATTCCCCACAACAACCAAGGGGGAACTTTGTAGAGGAAGGACCAGTGGGAAAGAGCAGCCAAAACACAACAGCAGAGTGTACACACAGCATACACCAGAAATACCTCCTGAGGTTTTTGTTGTTGTGGTGGTTATTGTTTTTGTTGTGTGTTTTTTTCTTTTCCTTTGTTTTCCAGAAACAATGACAAAACAGAGAAATTCACCCCAAGAGAAAGAACAGTAGGTAGTCCTCAGTGCCAGAATCAATATGGATATAAGTAAGATGTCTGAAATAGAATTTAAAACAATGATTCACAGAAACTAGCTGGGCTTGCAAAAGCATAAAAGACACTAGAGAATCCCTTACTGTAAATCTGGCAGGAAAAGAGAAATAATAAAGATTAGAGCAGAAATCAATGATATAGAAATTAAAAAAAAAACAACAAACAAACAGTAGAACAGATCAACAAAACTAGGAGCTGGTTCTTTGAAAAAATTAATAAGATTGATGAACCCCTGGCCAGACTTATCAAAAATAAAAGAGAAAGGACCCAAATTAATAAAATCATGAACAAAAGAGGAGAGATAACAACCAACACCACAGAAATACAAATAATTCTAAGAGACTATTATGAGAAATTACATACCAACAATTAGGCAATCTGGAAGAAATGGATGCATTCATAGAAACATATAAACTACTAAAACTGAAACAGGAAGAAATAGAAAACCTGAAGAGACCCATAACCAGCAAAGAAACTGAATCATTAATAAAAAGCTCCCAAAAGAGAAGAGTCCAGGGCCAGATGGCCTCCCAGCAATATTCTACCAAACATTTAAGAAGAATTAATACCTATTCTTCTGAAACTGTTTCAAAAAATAGAAATGGAAGGCAAACTTCTAAACTCATTCTATGAGGCCAGCATTACCTTGATCCCAAAACCAGACAATGACCCCACCAAAAAGGAGAATTACAGACCAATATCCCTGATGAACATAGATGCAAAAATTCTCACCAAGATACTGGCCAATAGGATTCAACAGTACACTAAAAGGATTATTCACCATGACCAAGTGGGATTTTTTCCCTGGGCTGCAAGAGTGATTCAACATCCACAAATCAATCAATATGATACACCACATTAATGAAAGAAAGGACAAGAACTATATGATCCTCTTAAGAGATGAGGAAAAATAATTTGACAAAACACAGTATCCTTTCTTAAAAAAAACTCTCTGCACTGTTGGGATAGAAGGAACATACCTCAATATCATAAAAGCCATATATGAAAAACCCACGGTGGATATCATCCTAAACAGGGAAAAGCTGAGAACTTTTCCCCTAAGGTCAGGAACTCAATAGGGATGTCCACTCACCACTGTTGTTCAACATGGTATTGGAAGTCCTAGACTCAGCAGTCAGACAACAAAAAGAAATAAAAGGCATTCAAATTGGCAAAGAAGGAGTCAAATTCTCATTCTTCACAAATGACATGATACTCTATGTAGAAAACCCCAAAGACTCCACCCCAAAACTGCTAGAACTCATACAGGAATTCAGTAAAGTGGCAGGATATAAAATCAATGCACAGAAGTCAGTGGCATTCCTATACACCAACACAAGACAGAAGAAAGAGAAATTAAGGAGTCGATCCCATTTACAGTTGCACCAAAAACCATAAGATACCTAGGAATAAACCTAACCAAGGAGGTAAAACTAGAGAACACTTAAGAAAGAAATTGAGGAAGACACAAAGAACTGGAAAAACATTCCATACTCATGGATTAGAAGAACAAATATTGTTAAAATGTCTATGCTACCCAAAGCAATATACACATTCAAAGCAATCCCTATCAAAATACCATCAGCATTTTCATAGAGCTGGAACAAACAGTCCTAAAATTTGAATGTAACCAGAAAAACCTTGAATAGCCAAAGGAATGTTGAAAAAGAAAACCAAAGCTGGAGGCATCACAATTCCGGACTTCAAGCTGTATTGTAAAGATGCAAGCATCAAGACATGTGGTACTGGCACAAAAACAGACACATAGATCAATGAAACAGAATATAGAGCCCAGAAATCGACCCTCAACTCTATGGTCATCTAATCTTCGACAAAGCAGGAAAGAATAGCCAATGGAACAGACAGTCTCTTCAACAAATGGTGTTGGGAAAATTGGACAGTCACATGCAAAACAATGAAACTGGACCACTTTCTTACACCATACACAAAAATAAACTCAAAATGGATGAATGACCTCAAGGTGAGACAGGAACCCATCAAAGTCCTAGAGGAGAACACAGGCAGCAACCTCTTTGACCTCAGCCGCAGCAACTTCTTCCTAGACACATCACCAAAGGTAAGGGAAGCAAGGGCAAAAATGAACTATTGGGACCTCATCAAGATAAAAAGCTTTTGCACAGCAAAAGAAACAGTCAAAAAAACCAAAAGACAACCGACAGAATGGGAGAAGATATTTGCAAATGACATATCAGATAAAGGGCAAGTATCCGAGATTTATAAAGAGATTATTAAACTCAATGTCAAAAAACAAAAAATTCAGTCAAGGAATGGGCAGAAGACACGAACAGACATGTCTCCAAAGAAGATATACAAATGGCCAACAGACACATGAAAAACTGCTCACCATCACTTGGCATCAGAGAAATCCAAATCAAAACCACAGTTAAATCCCATCTCACACTGTTCAGGATGGCTAAAATTAACCACTCAGGAAACAACAGATGTTGGTGAGGATGTGGAGAAACCCTCTTACACTCTTGGTGAGAATGCACACTGGTGCAGCCGCTCTGGAAAACAGTATGGAGGGTCCTTAAAAAGTTAAAAAGAGAGCTACCCTATGACCCAGCAATTGCATTGCTAGGTATTTATCCAAAGGATACAAACATAGTGATTTGAAGGGGCACATGCGCCCCAATGTTTATAGAGTCATGTCCACAATAGCCAAAATATGGAAAGAGCCCAGATGTCTATCAACAGAGGAATGGATAAAGAAGTGATACATATATTGGAATATTACTCAGCCATCAAAAAGACTGAAATCTTGGGGCACCTGGGTGGCTCAGTCAGTTAAGCATCTGTCTTCCACTCAGATCATGATCTCAGGGTCCTGGGATCTAGCCCCACATAGGCTCCCTGCTCGGCAGGAAGCCTACTTCTCCCTCTCCCACTCCCCCTGCTTGTGTTCCTGATCTTGCTATCTCTCTCTCTGTCAAATAAATAAATAAAATCTTTAAAAAAAAAAGGAAATCTTGCCATTTGCATTGATGTGGATGGAACAAGAGGGTATTATACTAAGTGAAATAAGCCAATCAGAGAAAGACAAATATCATAGAATTTCACTCATATGTGGAATTTCAGAAACTAAACAAATGGGGACACCTGGGTGGCTCAGTCGGTTAAGTGGCTGCCTTCGGTCTGGGTCATGATCCCAGGATCCTGGGATCAAGTTCCGCATTGGGATCCTTGCTCAGTGGGGAGCCTGCCTCTCCCTCTCTCTCCCTCTGCTTATGCTCTCTCTGTCAAATAAATAAAATCTTAAAAAAAAAAAGAAAGAAAAGAAACAAAACAAATGAACATAGGGGAAGGGAAGAAAAATAAAATAAGACAAAATCAGAGAGGGAGACAAACCAGAAGGGAAACAAACTGAGGGTTGCTGGAGATAAGGTGGGTGGGGGGATGGGGTAATTGGCCATTGGGCATTAAGGAGGGCACTTGATGTAATGAGCACTGGCTGTATATGCAATTGATGACTCACTAAACTCTATCTCTGAAACTAATAATACACTATATGTTAATTAATTGATTTTAAATAAAAAAGATGTGGTAATCACACACACAGACAGACACACACACAGTAGAATATTATTCAGCCATAAAAAGGAATGAAATCACACCATTTGCAACAACAGGGATGGAGCTAAAGAGTATAATGGTAAGCAAAATAACTCAGAGAAAGACAAATACCATATGATTTCACTCCTATTTGGAATTTAAGAAACAAAACAAATGAGCAAAGGAAAAAAAAAGAGAGAGAGAAAAAGAAAAACCAAGGAACAGACTCTTAACTATAGAGAACAAACTGATGGTTACCAGAGGGGAGGTGGGTGGAGCATGGGTGAAGTAGGTGATAGGGATTAAAGTGTATACTTATCATCAAGAGCACTGAGTAATGTATAGAATTTTATCACTATATTGTACACACAAAACTAATGTAACATTGTATGTTAACTATACTGGAATTAAACTTTAAAAACTTAATTAAAAATAATTTTAGAAAGATATTAAATCAAGAAAGATCTGGGTAAATAAGTTTCTTAGATTAAAAAAAAAAAACAGGCAAAAAAACTAACTAAATAAATTACCTAAAATTTGAACTGGAGTATAGGATTCAGAGGTGAGGAAGCAGGAAGCAAAAGACATTTGTTGTTGTTGTTGTTGTTATTATTATTATTATACAGTTGAGGAATTATTTATTTTTTCATTTTAACTATCTGATTTATCAAGACAGGATACATTGATCAAGACAGAGAGATGCTGACATAAAGTTTACATTACATTGTTCAAGTTATTTTAATCAAGACAGGGAGATACTGGCTTATGGAGTAAAAATAGATTAATGGAATAGAATTGAGATCTCAGAAATAAATCCTGACATATGAAGTCAATTGACTTTCAAAAAAGGGTTCTGAGACTCCAAATGGTTGAAAGACCTCAATGTGAGACAGGAGTCCAACAAAATTCTAAAGGAGAACACAGGCAGCAACCTCTTTGACCTCAGCCGAAGCAACTTCTTCCTAGAAACATCGCCAAAGGCAAAGGAAGCAAGGGCAAAAATGAATTATTGGGACTTCATCAAGATAAAAAGCTTTTGCAAAGCAAAGGAAACAGTCAACAAAACCAAAAGACAACCAACAGAATGGGAGAAGATATTTGCAAATGACATATCAGATAAAGGGCTAGTATCCAAAATCTATAAAGAACTCATCAAACTCAACACCCAAAGAACAAAGAATCCAATCAAGAAATGGGCAGAAGACATGAACAGACATTTTTCCAAA
>NC_138370.1:34799026-34824088 GCF_054177405.1 Leptonychotes weddellii
AGACATTTTTCCAAAGAAGACATCCAGATGGCCAACAGACACATGAAAAAGTGCTCAACATCGCTCGGCACCAGGGAAATCCAAATCAAAACCTCGATGAGATATCACCTCACACCAGTCAGAATGGCTAAAATAACAAGTCAGGAAATCACAGATGTTGGTGGGGATGCAGAAAAAGGGGAACCCTCCTACACTGTTGGTGGGAATGTAAGCTGGTGCAGCCACTCTGGAAAACAGTATGGAGGCTCCTCAAAAAGTTGAAAATAGAGCTACCAAATGATCCAGCAATTGCACTACTGTGTATTTACCCCAAAGATACAAACGTAGGGATCGGAAAGGGTACATGCACCCCGATATTTATAGCAGCAATGTCCACAATAACCAAACTGTGGAAAGAGCCAAGATGTCCATGAACAGATGAATGGTTAAAGAAGAAGTGGTATATATATACAATGGAATATTATGCAGCCATCAAAAGGAATGAATTTTTGCCATTTACAATGACTTGGATGGAACTTGAGGGTGTTATGGGCTGAGCGAAATAAATCAATCAGAGAATGACATGTATCATATGAACTCACCTATATAAGGAATTCTTAATCTCAGGAAACAAACTGAGGGTTGCTGGAGTGGTGGGGGGTGGGAGGGATGGGGTGGCTGGGTGATTGACATTGGGGAGGGTATGTGCTATGGTGAGCACTGTGAATTGTGCAAGACTGTTGAATCACAGATCTGTACCTTTGAAACAAATAATACAATATAAGTTAAAAAAAATTAGAAGATAGCAGGAGGGGAAGAATGAAGGGGGGGAAATCGGAGGGGAAGACGAACCATGAGAGACGATGGACTCTGAAAAACAAACTGAGGGTTCTAGAGGCGAGGGGGTGGAAGGATGGGTTAGCCTGGTGATGGGTATTAAAGAGGGCACATTCTGCATGGAGCACTGAGTGTTATACACAAAGAAGGAATCATGGAACACTACATCAAAAACTAATGATGTAATGTATGGTGATTAACATAACAATAAAAAATTTAAAAAAAACCCAACAAGAAAACCTCAATGAGATACCACCTCACACCAGTCAGAATGGCTAAAATAACAAGGCAGGAAATGACAGATGTTGGCGAGGGTGCGGAGCAAGGGGAACCCTCCTACACTGTTGGTGGGAGTGCAAGCTGGTGCAGCCACTCTGGGAAACATTATGGAGGTTCCTCAAAAAGTTGAAAATAAAGCTACCCTATGACCCAGCAATTGCACTACTGGGTATTTACCCCAAAGATACAAATGTAGTGATCTGAAGGGGTATGTGCACCCCAATGTTTATAGCAGCAATGTCAATAGCCAAACTATGGAAAGAGCCAAGATGTTCATGGACAGATGAATGGATAAAGAAGATGTGGTATATATATACAATGGAATATTATGCAGCCATCAAAAAAAAAAAAAACAACCAACAAAATCTTGCTATTTGCATCGATGTGCATAGAGCTAGAGGGTATTATACTAAGCGAAATAAGTCAATCAGAGAAAGACAAGTATCATATGATCTCACTGATATGAGGAGTTATTAATCTCAGGAAACAAACTGAGGGTTGCTGGAGTGGTGGGGGTTGGGAGGATGGGGTGGCTGGATGATGGACACTGGGGCGGGTATGTGCTATGGTGAGTGCTGTGAATTGTATAAGACTGATGAATCACAGACCTGTACCTCTGAAACCAATAATACATTACATATTAAAAAAACAAAAAGAATATAGTAGGAAGGGAAAAATGAAGGGTGAGAAATCGGAGGGGGATATGAACCATGAGAGACTATGGACTCTGAGAAACAAACTGAGGGTTTTAGAGGGGAGGGGGATGGGGGGATGGGGTAGCCCAATGATAGGTATTAAGGATGGCATGTATTGCATGGAGCGCTGGGTGTTATAAGCAAACAATGAATCATGGAACACTACATCAAAAACTAATGATGTACTGTATGGTGACTAACATAACATAATAAAATAAAATTAAAAAAAAATAAGCCATAGGAAGGGCTGGGATCACCTCTGAAACATCAGATAGAGAAGAATAGAGATCCAAGGTCTGAGCGTTCATGGACTCCTACCTTTAAAAGTTATCAGGGAAGAGGAGATAATAAAGGTGATAAGAAGTAGCCAATGAAATAGTTGAGAGGGGATGGAATGAAAAAGAGGATGGAGGAGGAGAAGGAGGAGAACAACAACAGCAACAACAAGAGGAAGAAGTGGTGGAGGAGGAGGGTGAAGAGGAAGAGGGAGAGAAGGAGAAGGAGAAGTAATGGTGGTGGTGGTGGGAGTAGTAGTTTGGCCTCTGAAGGGGTTGGGATGCTTTAACTATAAAAAGAAGGCAGTGAATGTGGGTACAGATGCAGGAAAATGAGTATACTTAGTGAAGGGAACATATGAGTTCCCATCTCATTGCTTCTAATTTCTCAATGACTAGGAACTGAGAATGATGAAGGTAAAAGGATGAGGGTGTGGAAGAGGTTTGAATGGATAAGTATAAAATAGTCATTTCAGAAAGTGGGAAGGAGAACATAACTGGGGACTTAGAGAAAGATTGTTGGGCAATGTGAAAACCTACTTTAGATTTGTAGCCATAAATGTAGGGTGAGACCAATAGTCTCACTGTGTGTTTTCCCACGGCCCCAAAGCACTGCTCATGCATAGGCATGGAGTAGGCAACCAGATTGGCTTAACCAGAATCAATGCTGACAACCCCAGAGGGGGAGCAAGGCAAAGGAATTAACAATACTTTCAAAGGAGTAATATCATGATGGAATCCAAGCTGAGTAAATAAAAAAGTGAGGACATGAGAAGTGATGCAAATACAAAAAGAATTGAGGCCAATGGATTGGTGACCTCCAAGTGACCAAAATTTGTTGATATGGGGATATTAGAATACCTGAGCAGGTAATATATGAGTTGATAATTGGACTGCTTAGAATTAAATTTCAGAGATGATAGAATTAATGCCAAGGTCAAAATTATATAAAGGTTAAGGTGGAAAGGAGAAAAAGATCATTGCAAAAGATTATTGCAAGAAAGTAGATTAAGGAAGAGGCCAAGATGTTGGTAGGGTTATCCACCTGGATATTGAAGCCACCAAAAGTGGTGACAGGAATAATGGAGAAAAGAATATGACCCAGGTGTTGACAATTTTAATGAATGAGAAGGGGTAACTAAGGGGTCAATAGGTGATTGCAATGAAGAGAGGTGGAGGGGGGGTATAATGTAATGACATAATCTTCAAGGGAGTTTGGGTCTTTGAAGGAGAATTAAGAAGAAATGATTCTGGGGTGCCTGGGTGGTTCAGTCGGTTAAGTGTCTGCCTTCGGCTTAGGTCATGATCCCAGCGTCCTTGGATCGAGCCCCGAGTCAGGGTCCCTGTGGGGAACCTGCTTCTCCCTCTCCCTCTACCCCTCCCCCTGCTCATGCTCACCCTCTCTCTCAAATAAATAAATAAAATCGAAGAAGAAGAAGAAGAAGAAGGAGAAGGAGGAGAAGGAGGAGAAGGAGAAGGAGAAGAAGAAATGATTCAGAAGCAGCAAAGGTGAGCAAAGTCTAGAGGAACGTGGATTTTCTCAAGACAGCTGGGAAACTGTTCTCAGGAAACGGCTCTCAGGGCAAGATGATGGAAGTATTTAGAGATGAGGCTGAGGACATGGGGACACTTGTCAATGACAGGAGGTTCTACAAGGCCCAGGACTTTTTAGAGGGGGAGATAGGAAATTGGGTTAGATTAAGAAATTTCTGAAATATGTGGATAATAATAATTCCTACCAGATAGGCTAGTTGTGAGCCTTAAATGAGATAATGTATGCCAACCATTTTGCACAGTGTCTGGCACAGAATAAGTGCCCTCTGAGCATCAGCCTTAACCGTTATTGTCATAACTGGTGAGTAACAGGGTCAGCACTTGAACCCAGGCCTTCTCCTTCAGATGGCTCTGGCATAAGGGACTGCACAGAATCAGCAGTGAGAGTTTCTTCAGGTCTCACTAGCCTCTCTATGCCTTTCTGTACCTACAGGAAACAGTGCTGCCTAATAGAAACTGTCATGATGATTACAATTAAACCTAAAGTCAACAATTCACCAGCTACTGGTTGATAGCTTGTTTGATTTTAATATTCTCTTCGATGGGGTGGAAGTGAAGCATATCTTAGTGTATTTGTCTATTTGTATAGGGCTGCAATATGTTTCAAACTGTACCCATTTGTTTATGTTTAATTGCTTTTTAAAGTTTAGAACTATAACTACTCCACTGTTTACCTAACTACTCCACTGTTTACCACTGTTTACCTGATGAAAAGCACCTCTAGGAAGCTCACTATCCTCCCAGATACATCTCCTTACTATTGTTTTAAATGATGTGGAATTTCCTAAATGAGATTTTCCTCAACCAGTGTGACTTGTTCTTTAAAACTTGGGTATAGCTTGCATTTCAATAGCATTTTGTGCAAAATAGGTGTTCCAACCTATATGTCTACAGACAAACATGTATTTTTCACAGCATATCTTCCAAGGAGCAGGGAATTACACATATCTGTGACTGTCAAAATAATTTCAACAAAAGCAATGATGAAAATAGTAATTTTTATTTAAGTAGTATATCTATCCTGCATTCCATCCACTGTGCTAATCTCTTTATTTATTTATTTTTAAAGATTTTATTTATTTATTTGAGAGAGAGGGAGGGAGAGGTGGAAGGGAGGAGAAGAGGGAGAGGGACAAACAGACTTCAAGCTGAGCATGGAGCCCAACACAAGGCTTGATCTCAAGACCCTGACATCATGGCCTGAGCCGAAATCAAGGGTTGGATGCTCAACCAACTGAGCCACCCAGGTGCCCCTGTGTTAATCCCTTTAGAAAACATAGATGTATTTAATCCTGACAACAACCCTGAAAGCATCTCCATTTTTTCCAAATGAAAAAAAAAGTGGTGTTTGAAGAGGTTAAATAACTCATCCAAGGTCACAAACAAGTAAGTGGTCAGGATTCAAACCCAGGCGGGCCTGTTTCCTACCCTAAGGAAGAGTCCTGGGCACAAAATGGGTCATTAGAGAGGACTCAGTTACAGAGTACAAATCACTCTCAAACGTGCTGTCTCTTCTCCTCCAAATAATTTTGACAGGTTGTCTGCATTTAGTGCTATATTTTTCAGTGTGATCCCTGATACCATATCAGCATCACCAGGAAACTTAAGAAAATACAAGTTTGATTCTATTGAATTTCTGGGTGGGGCCCAGCACTCTTGAGTTTTAAAAAGCTCACCAGGTGATGTGAGAGCTTTTAAAGCTAGACTTAGAGATGCAGATAGCATTGAGGAAACTTGTAAAGGATGGTGGGAGACAAAGTCTTCTCAGTGTTCTTTATTTCCTGAGGGCTTTCTACTGCAGCCTTACCTGCATAAGGGACTGCATAGAGTCAGCCCAGTGAGCTTCTCTGGGTCTCACTAGCCTCTTGATGCCTTTCTGTACCTAGAGGATACAGTGCTGCCTAATAGAAATTCTCATGACAATTATAATTAAACCCTAAGTCAACAATTCACCAGTTACTGAAGGCTGGTTTGCTTTTAATATTCTCTCCTGTGTGGTGAAGAAGAGCTGGGGAGGAGCTGTTCTGAGCTGTGTTTGCCCACCTGCACCAAGAGCCTGAGCTGTCATAGCCTTGGGGCAGAAGATGCTCTTCTGCACAAAGCACCAACTAACTCAATTAATTGTCATGGTCAGAGGCATTTGCAGCCCAGAAAAATTCAATTTGAGGCTAGGAGTGCAGCTTGGAGCCTTGCTTGGAATTGTCCCCTTAAAAAATTAGATTTAGTGCTTTTCATTGTATGCTGAGCTGTATCAGGTCCTTATCAACTTCCCCTCTGGCCCTATAAGCCTCTCCTCCCTACAGGGACTGAATGGCACATAGCCTTCTCTGTTCCCTTTCCTCAGGCTTCCTGGGAAGGTCCAGAACCTCCTCTCTAAACTCAGATGAGTCACAAGGACATCTCTCCATGAAGCAGAAGAAGCTTCATGGCACCTCCATAAGCACCTTGTTTTGTTAGAGGTAAAAGGATAGATAAAGAGAAATCTAGGGGAAGGGGAGTTGAAGAGAGAAAAGTGTGGGTGGTAATGATGGTGCATATTAATATTCTATAGGTGCAAAGCATTTCCACATATTATGCCATTTATTTCTCAAATTATCCTTTGAACTAAACAGTATTCCAATGCCCATTTCAGAGATGAGTAAGTTGGTGCTCAGAAAATTGATGTGGTTGGGTGCCTGGGTAGCTCAGTTGTTAAGCGTCTGCTTTCGGCTCAAGTCATGATCCCAGGGTCCTGGGATCGAGTCCCGCATCGGGCTCCCTGCTCCGCGGGAAACCCGCTTCTCCCTCTCCCACTCCCCCTGCTTGTGTTCCCTCTCTCGCTGTGTCTCTCTCTGTCAAATAAATAAATAAAATCTTTAAAAAAAAAAAAAAGAAAGAAAATTGATGTGGTTTGCACAAGTTTAAATAGCCAATCAATGGAGCTGAAATGAAACCCTTGATCTTTTGACTAAAAATCATCAATCATTCTACCACATTGCTAGGTATGTTGTCACTCCACTGACCCTCTCAACCCCTCCCACCCTGCCCTTCTTGGGCTGCTTCTTGGAGGTGTTGCCTGCCCACTCAGTTTTGATTTACAGGTGTGGACAGAGAAGATAATTCTACAAAGGAAGCCCATTGTGTCTCTGTGACCCTGAAGACCTGGGCCTGATAGTGCATCTCAATTACTTGGGAAAGGGCCCATTGCATACACCTCTGCCCAAGCCCAAGTTGGGGAGCAAAGTCACTTACCTAACTGCCACTCAGGCGAGCGCATGGTCTGCATCATCCAGATGGGCAGTGTGGGCTCCAGCATGGCCACTCCCATGTTAGCAAAGCAGAGGGAGCCTGGAGAGAGAGTTCTGTGAGTCACCAGGGCTACACAGAAGCCCAGACTCTCCCAGCCCAAAGAAAGGCATTTTCAGCTTACCTGCAGCCACCAGGATATAAGGGTCTTTGAGAAGTGTAAGGAGCGGTGTCCCCCTGGCACTCTGAGAACATGGACAACAAAAAACTTCCATTTGTACAGTGTACATCTCTCCTATTGTCATAGAATCTGAAAATATGCAGACAGGACCTTAGAGATCATCTATGTCAGCTCCTTTACTGAAGAGACCAAACAACCGAATCAAAGGAGATAAAGTGACTTGCCCAATGTCACAGTCATCTGGCGATGCACCTCCTGTGTGCAAGGCAAACACTGTGGTAGTCACAAAGAGTAGGACATATTCCAGACATGATTCCTGCTTTCAAATGATTATCTCAACTAGATGAGAGTGGGTAGTCAGCAAGGCCAGCAATGGACAATGGGTGTCTGGACTCTCGGCCTTGGGCCTCACCACTAGATCTTGCTGGCACTAATTGTTTGCCTTGGGAGAACCACAGGTAGAGTGCTGAATCCCAAAGGTGAGCACAGAGGTGATAACTCAGAAAGCTCCTCAAGCATTCTGGAAGCTTTATTCTGACCATTTTGAGCCATACTGGCAAGTCTAGCTGAAGGTGTCTGAACATCTAGATTAAAATGCAAGCCTAAGTGTTCAGTTCTGATTTCCCCCTCCCCTCAGAAAATATTTATTCCAATTCAACTCAATCACTCCGCCTTCCTCCCATGCATCCCAGCAGGTTATTTTTGCCTAAACTATGTTCATGGTTGGTTATTTTTGCCTAAACTATGTTCATGGTTGGTTATTTTTGCCTAAACTACCTTCCTTCTCTCTACAGGTCCAACTCCTACCCATTCTTCAAAGTCAGTCTTAAATGGCTCCTTCTTTTCCACTGTATTCCCTGACTCAGTAGCTGAAACTTCTCCCTCTAACAAACTTCCTGATCTGTGGTGCTAACTACATTCTATCTGATAATAGATTTAATAGTTTTGATATAATAACCCTCTCTGCATACTTACAGGGGTGGATTAAAATATTCAGAGATACTAAAGCGAAATATATAATTCAAAATACAGAGACAGATCTAAATCACAAAATACACATAAAGAAGTCCAATAGGCCCTTTAGCCTAACAATTCCACTTCTAGGAATTTATTCTATAGATTACCTCCAATGTTACAAAAATGCATATACCTAAGGTTATTAATTGTAGCACTCTTTATAACTGCAAAATACTGGAAGGCAGAAAAATAAAAATTAAATTTTTTGAATATGTAGAACATATTCAATGTAGAACATTACCATCTAAGTCAAAACTATTCAGAAAGATATTAAAGGAAAATAATTTCTCCTTTCCCAACACTTTTGGTACCAAATGTGGGGGCTTTCCCACCAAACAATTATTCAGTTCTCTATGGGCACCAACTCAGTGTCTTATAATGTAATTCAATTCTGACACTGACTACTTGGAGTTAGCACAGACCCCACAGGTAAAGGGCTCAGTCCCACAAGACTGCCCCCTTTCAGATCCCAATTGCAAATAGTGGGTTCCCAGGTTACCCACACTTCTGTCTGACTTGGCTATAAAATCAAGGTTTTTAGATCAAACTTTCCCATATTTTCTGTACTTCCTTATCTTTCATTCTTTGTAGTTTGATATGGATTTCCCCAGAGCCATCTTTGGCTTGGAGTCAGACAAATACCAACTCTGATATTTAACCATGATAGAATGATAGTCTGTAAAGATGCTCTTGGGGGGAGAGATTATCTAAACAGCCTCTAAGGTCTTCTCTAGCTCTGAGGTGTTGTAACTATGAACATACAGGTCCCAATGTCATTGTCTCCTGGTTCTGAGTTTATATATATAATTTTTGTAATGTTTCTTTGATTCTTCATAAGGCCCTTCCTCCATCTTTGTCCAACATCAGTCCAGACTCCCCCACCATCCCCAGTGCTACCCTAAATATGATACCATCTGGGAATCCAAGTATAGTTCTTACTTTCCTTGACTCCACTCCTCTTCACCTTTCTTCTTATGGTTTGACAGGGATGATCTAGGGGTCTTAGCACATAGCCATTCTATATATCCCTTGGCAATGGAGCTTAGTGTATACTTACTTCAGGAGAGACTCTGGAAGGCTGTAGGATACACAGCTGGAGTGCTAAGAAAGAAAGTGGGAGAGAAAGAGTTTATTTTGTCCACTGATTAGTTGGAGGCTCCAGTAATAGCCACATTGATATTACCCTATCATGTACAGATCTAACTCCCTGAGTTTCTTCCTTCTTTCCTAAAATGGGGCAGTCCTTGATCTTTTAAGCATGTCAAGACTAACACCACAGCATAGTGCATTCCCAACCTGACTTAAGTTATCATCTGTCTGGTGACCTCTTATGGTGACTTACCTCCATCCAGTAGTGTCAGGAAGGCCAATATGAGGAAGGGTGAAGACTGCCCAACAAATACATACATCACACTTCCAAAAGGAGCTCCCACTGGAAAGGCAAAGCAGGCATGGATTTCAGAAGAAAGGACCAATTCCTAGTTGGTGTGACTTGTCCACATTTACCAATGAACCTCCATGTAAGGTTCTGGGGATTCAGGAATGAAGAAGTCCTGGTTCTCAGGAGCTCACTTTCTAGTAGAGAAAATGCATGTGGTGGGGTTGGGGTAAGGGGACCCATATAATTAGAACATGGTGAAGAGTAGAGTTCAACAGTAAAGGTTCAATCTACAAGATGCTGTGCAAACACAGTGCAATGAGTTCAGGTGGCCACAACGGCTTTGTCACATGGGTAATATAGGTGGGGAAGAAGCATAAGTGAAGATCATTGATGTGCCATAAAAGAGAGTATGGTTGCAGTATGGAGGTTCCTCAAAAAGTTAAAAATACAGCTACCCTACAACCCAGCAATTGCACTACTAGGTATATATCCAAGGATATAAATATAGTGATTCAAAGGGGCACATGCACCTCAATGTTTACAGCAGAAATGTCCACAATAGCCAAAATACAGAGAGAGCCCAGATGTCCAATGACAGATGAATGGATAAAGAAAATGGTGTATATATATATATATACACACACACACACAATGGAATATTAGCCATCAAAAAATGAAATCTTGCCATTTCCAATGACATGGATGGAACTAGAGGGTATTATGCTAAGTGAAATAAGTCATCCAGAGAAAGACAAATGCCATATGATTTCACTCATATGTGGAATTTAAGAAACAAAACAGATGAACATAGGTGAAGGGAAGGAAAAATAAAATAAGAGGAAAACAGAGAGGGAGGCAAACCCTAAGAGACTCTTAACTATAGGGAACTAACTGAGGGTTGCTGGAGGGGAGGTGGGTTGGGGGGATGGGGTAACTGGGTGATGGACATTAAGGAGGGCACTTGAAGTAAGGAGCACTGGGTGTTGTATGCAACTGATGAATCACTGAACCCTACCTCTGAAACTAATACTACACTATATGTTAATTAAACTGATTTTAAATAAAAAAAAATTTAAAAAGAGTGTGGTTGGATAACAAATAGAAGAAAATCAGTATTCAGTGTTCAGTCACTAAAATATGAGTATTTGGGAGAGGAAGAGTAGAGGTAGGGAATGTTGAGGCCAAATAGTCAAAGGCCCTGTATATCCAGATAAAGCATCTCCTTGGTCTTGTGGGCAATGGAGAAACATGTTTTTTAGCAGGAGAGAAATACCACCAGCTCTGGGCATAGGAAGCTTCTTCTGGTGGCACCTTGGGGGAAGGAGGGAAGGCACAAGAGATTAGGCAGTAGGCTGGTTCCAACTGAGGTGTGATGAGGAACCGACCTTGAGGAAGTAGCTGTAGAGAATATTAATGGGCTTATCCATTTGGAAGTGAGAAGTGATAAAGGAGACCAGATGTACCAAAGTTTTAGCTTGGGTGTTTGGGAAAATGGATATTAACAAAGAGCAGGATTTTTGTTCCCTCTTCTCCCTGGGTTGTGGTGGGGGGGGGTGAGTATGGACCAGGAAGAGACCTTTGGTGTTTTCTCCTCAACTAGCTTGTGAGCTCCTAGAGGGAAGGAACCATGTGTGAGGCTTCTTACCTATATCCCCTGTGTGCTAGCATTGTCCTTGGCATATAGTAAGTGTTCCATAAAATATGTGACTTGTTGGAATAGTCAATCAATCTATACGAGGGATGAACCTCAAAGAAAGTATGTTATTTTTTAGAGTTTGGGGTTTGAGTCCAGAAAATCTGAGTCTATATCCTGGCTCTGGCATTTTC
The DNA here is from genome assembly GCF_054177405.1 of Leptonychotes weddellii. Classification (NCBI taxonomy): domain Eukaryota; kingdom Metazoa; phylum Chordata; class Mammalia; order Carnivora; family Phocidae; genus Leptonychotes; species Leptonychotes weddellii. Next base: position 34,810,277 of record NC_138370.1, read on the forward strand.
TAGCTATGTAATCTTGGATGGTTACTTAACTTTTTTGGTCCTCATCTCTATAATGGAGACAATCATTCCTCCTTCATAGTGGTGTGAGGATTAAAAGAGATTATGTCTGCGATGTATTTAGCACAAAATCTGACAAAGAGCTTCTCTCATTTTGAAAGCACTGGCCATGTGTGGAAGCAGAGGTGAGGCAGTGGCTGCTAACATGGGGATATTTGATCACTGGAATAGACTAGGTTTCTTCCATTCCCAGGACCTCATGGGCTATTAAGCTTCTTAACGGGAAAGAGATTTTGCCTTTCCTGGGAAAAATTTCAGAAGGACTCAAAACATGATTGGACAGAAAAGGAAAGAAAATCCTCTCTTCCATGACCCTTAGGAACACTTGCCTCCTGGAGCCATCTTCGAAGAGTATGCAGTATCTTACCCTCTGAACCTAGATTTGGGACCAGGTGCTACTTACCCAGCACTCCCAAAGCCAGGCCCCCCAAGGCGATTCCCATGGCACGCCCTCTCTCATAGTCATCAGTGTAGACACTTGCCAGCATCCCAAGACCTGAAAGGAGAGTGACATGGAGTTAGCATACAGGAGCCCTCTGTCTGCGTCTCTCACTGAATCCTTGGTCTATTAGTTCTTAGTCCTCTATCCTTATTATATCTTCAGGGATCATCTTACCTATGGTTGCAGTTTGAGGGGTTTTGTAAAACTTAGTCCATAGTATTTTACAAATACTGTCCCCATTGGTCCCCCAAACCCCCACATTGTTCACTCCTTCTGTTCACAATATTGTTGGAAGTGTGAAAGTCTCTGGGAAGGGTAATACAGAATACCACTGTCCATTGATAGAGCATTTCATTGCATTTTATCATTTCCTAACACATTTCCCTGAATGAATGGGGTGGGTCAAAGGAAAATCTAACAGACACAATTCTATTCAATGGAGGTGCCCAAAGAAGAGGAAAGTACAGAAGATGTGAAAGACAGCATGGGCTGGGCTCTTCTAGCATTTACTCATGTGTAAAATGGCATAAAATAGCTACTTCATAGGATTATATTAAATATTGTATTTGTATTTGATGATACTTTGCAAAGTGATAGTGTTACTGGTAGTATTAGCATTACTTGTCTTATAAAATGTTAAGAGGGGGCAGAGAAAAGACCATAGGGGGCATTAAATAAAAAACTGGCTTACTTCATGGTTTTACCTTGGGCTTGCTTCGGCCTGAACTGGCTGTATCTAAATTTTATCAGAGGAAGTTACGTCAGGCTTAGGGATTTATAACACTGACAATAACTCTACAGTTATCTTGTTTTTGAATCATAATTTCTGCTCACTAGGATACTTTCCTATCTATTCATATAAATCTTATAGGGTCTGAGGGTAGTAAGAGATGGTAAGAGATGTATGTGTGTGTATGCATGTGTGTGTGTGTGTGTGTGTGTGTGTGTAAGATGTGAGCATTACCTGCAACAGATGAAAATGAAGATCCAATGCCTTGAAGGGTTCGGGCCACAAACAGTAGGGTATAGGTACCAGAAAAAGCAAACACTGTGTATAGAGAATAGCAATAATGCTCCAGTTAACAAATTGTCTTTGTTCCCTCACCACCAGAAAATGTGCCCATGATATTGTAGATATGAGCCACTATATATATGTTTTAAAAAAGAATGATCATTGCCCCCTATTTTTGGAGTTGTCTTTCTAATCTCCCACACCATAATCAGGATTGCATTTTAATTGACATGAAACTGAGAAACCACAGAAACACAAACCAATTCACCACACAGTGGATAGAAGCCTGCATTTTCACATTTCTGACCCAAAGCTCAGTATCCTGTCCACTGGAATCATGGCTGTCCAAAAAGTACAATGCCATTAGACCCTACTTCTCAATCCTTCATATTCAACACCCAGATTTAACTTTTGCCATTGTTGGGCTCCATTGGGTCATCTACAGTGAGGGAATAAAAGCTATGTGTAATTGAAGGACCATAGGTATTGGGTAGAAAATAGTATCTTGTGATCCAATCAGATATTATTTCCCCTCACCTTATGCTGGAAAATATTTTAGCCAAATCAAATCAGTGAATGTGCATTAAGTAATATCAAACATACAACTATACTAGAAATGTGAAATAAAGAGAATATCCAGTTCATGCCCTTTAAGAGGTTCCATCTACTCAAGACTAGCATACACAAAACTAAGTACCAAACAGGAATATGTTATCAAAAACCAAATTACAGGGTGTTGGTGGTAAGCTTGGTAATTCCAGACATGTCTCACCTCCATTTCAAGACAATGCCATTAAAAGAAAGATTCCTCCCAAAGTATCTGAATCAGCAGAATTTAAATCCCTTTGCCCTTTCGTTACAGATATATTTGGTTGTTTGATGTCTTACAATCTTTTTCCATTATTTCCTGATGTGATCACACTGTCTCCCAAACATGCATGTGCTTGGTCTCTCTTTGCTGAGTTTCCAATGCCTTCTCCTAGGCCTTCTGATTTCTAATCTGTTCAAGGTTAGCTATTCTTATGTCCTTTTTTTTTTAAGTTTTTTAAAAAAGATTTTATTTATTTATTTATTTGACACAGAGAGAGAGCACAAGCAGGGGGAGCGGCAGGCAGAGGGAGAAGCAGGCTCCCGGATGAGCAGGGAGCCCAACACAGGACTCAGTCCCAGGACCCTGGGATCATGACCTGAGCTAAAGGCAGATGCTTAACTGACTGAGCCACCCAGGCGCCCCATTCCTATCCTTTGCGAATGCAGTGACCAACTTGTCTCAGTTTGCCAAGGACTTTACATTCTGGGAGGACCCTGAATCCCAAAGGATGGTTGGTCATCTTATTTAGGAAAACCAAAACAATTTCTTTCTCACTTAACCCCCTAACGTGGGTTACCATTTCGCTCCTAATTACATTAAGCATGGGTCTCAGCTAGGGGCCCTTAATGGTGGTAAGGGGCATCAGCAACCTCTTTTTAGTATTTAAAAAACCCTAAAAAGATGCCCCATAAGATTCCCTAAAGACCAAACATTTGCTAGAATTAGGCCAATTCAGTACAGCAACACTGGTTATGGCATGGAAACAATAATTATTATTTAATTGCAGAGAATCAAGCAAGGCCCTTATGCTAGAGTTTGCGATACTCTAGCATTATCCTATTTTGCAGGGTGTTTGTTACATCTCTCCAGGCATGTATCATAAACTCCTAGGCTGGAACCATGTCATTTCATTCTTTATCTTCCCGCAGTGACTTTTGCCATCAAGACATAATATGTGTGCTCCATAAAGTGTTTTAGAGAAAATTATGAGTCTCATTTGATGAAACAGAGAATCCTATTAGTTTTTAATTTATTATTTGGCATAGGCTGAGATTTTAGAAGTTCAATAAACATTTCTAACTTGAATTTCCTCATTTTGTTTGATTTAGCTAGAATTTTCACAAGTAAGCTCCAGTTCTCAGAACTTTACACATCAAGCTTCTGCTCTTTGCAACCTTCCAGCCTTGACTGCAGCAAATTCCTGTTAAGCATTGGTTGATAAGAGCCAAGCTATATGCTGATAGGGAAGAAAACTTGAGGAGGAGCAATAGAAAAAGCAGAAAAGCAATAAAAAGTTGATAAGAAAAACAGGAGGTTGGAGATATGTTATTGGGAGCAGAGTCAGCAGAAGCATCAGGGAGCCAACAATGGCTCCAGAAGCTGCCTTCTCCTTCAATTAACCTCCCGCCCCACCCCACCCCCCATCATTCCTTCTTATTTTAATTCTCAGGGTCAATTTCCAGACATAATTTGTTTACTTATTGCTCTTATTCCATCTCTATTTTATTAGAACATTTATCTGATACTGGATAGACTGTCTTCCTCTTTCTTGTTTTTTTTTTAGCAAATTTATTTCTCTAAGCTATAACCTTTAATGTCCTTACTTGAAGGCAATAGACTTTTTGGTATTATCTAGTTACTATTGTTCAGTTTAGATTCTTTGCTGGTGGCTTTTTACCTTTGTGTATCAAATAATACAACCTCTTCCCAAAGATGGGATATTTGGACTAACCTCATTCAAGGGACTACTGATACACACACACAACAGCATATCTATTAAAACAACTGTTAACAATTTTCCCCAGCTGAAGGAAGTAAAGTATCTGTTCTTCTATAGCAGAATATACAAATTCCAACTAGACTGATTTGCCACTACTGCTCTAATGCCCATATCTAAAACTGCAAAGGATTTCAATCAGTGTCATAAGCCATTTAGTCAGATGCCTAATTAGCTACCTTGACCCTACTCTCTGCATTGTAGCGCATGTGATAAAATCAAAGGTAATCAGTGAAAAAAATAAAAAAAGGAAGCAAATTACTTACTAACTGTGGAGACAAACAGGATAACAAAGCCAGCAAACATGGGGATGTGATATCCAATTCTAAAAGAGAATTACAAAGAAAAAATATACAGTCCCAATAGGCATCTATATACTTGGACCATATTTTTTCATGTAATTGGGAACAGAAATGCAGTTATTTGAGTACGTGGAAAAGCATGTCTCTGAATGCAAGTGTACAGATAGGATATGCCAAATTGATGTGTACAAGTAAATGAACAAACATGCAAATTTACCCGTAGAACAGGGCCAAAATCCTCTTTTCCAGAAAGGATGGCCTAGTCGGAGTGTATATCCCTTTGAAACATCAGGATAATCCCAAACACTGCTAATAAGCCAGTGCTCTAGATTGCAGTAGTTCTGCCTTGGAGCCATGTTCCAAGGCACTGAAATAACATCAGCAGTATACTTCTGATCACTGGTTCTTTTTTTGGTGTTCAATAGTCATTACATCACTAAGAAAATTTGAAGCCTATGGCATTTCATCAATATCATGTTATCCTTTGGGTAACCAGCTTTCCAAACAGTTGATTGCCTGGAGACTGACAAGGGAGTTTTCCTACTTTTTCCCTTCTAACTACCTTTATGATACCTCAGCCTATCATCCTCTTACTCCTGAGCCAGTGAGTACTATGTAGAGAACTGCACCCATTGAGATACCTGTTGGTGAGAGGTCCCACAAAAGGGTTGACCAGAAGTTGCATCAAAGCCTTTGAAGCAAACAGAACCCCAACCCGCAAGTTCTCTTCCTCCAGAAACTCTGTGCCTTGCAAACAGTTGTTTTGTTGTGCTGGGATGGCTCCAGTGACTGGAGGGGGGATGGTGCCAGCATTGTCATCTGTCCATGCTGTGCCACTGGGTGCACTTTCTTCGATAGCCATGGTGTTGTTATCAAAGAAGGAGAAGATGGTGGAAAAGGCAGGAGAAGTAAGGACATGCTGAGAAATTGTGGTGAGGCCAAGGTATAGAGGAGCGTTGATTTCTTTGAACTCTGTGGCATATAGGAAGTTGGGTATAATGGGCACTGAAACAAGAAGGACAAGTGATGAGAGCTAAGCACACTTTTTAACACTAACTGGTTCAGGGGCATTACTATGAGCTTTATATTCATGTTGAGGAAGGTGTCTAAGTGACATGATTTGAAGCCTACTAAAAGACTGTACCTGCCCAAATTATCCTATTAGATTAAGTACCTAAATTCCAACCCACATACAATTGGTCCTCATTACTCCTGAATTCTGTATTGGCCAATCACCTACTTGCTAATATTTAGTTGTAATCACAAAATCAATGCCCGTGGAGTTTTCACAAGTTTTCTTGGACATGCATGCAGAGAGTGGGGAAAATTTCAAGTTACCAGATGCTTACTTTCACAGCTGAGGTCAAAGAATGTAGGCTCTGTCTTATTGTTTCAGCTCTCATATAGGGATGGCAGAGCATGAAAATGGAAGGGGCAGGGAAGTATAGTCCAAGAAGCTCCAGCTCTGGGGTCAGTTGGACACAGCCTGAACCCCGACTTGGCACCTAAGGCAAGTTACATAACACTTCTGAACCTCATTTTCTATTTTGTGTTTTCTAAGCATAAAAAGAAAAATTTTCAAGTCCACTCACTGCTGAACTTTAGCAGGTGTATGCTACCTGCTGGGGCCCAGGGCAAACTAACCCCCAGCCTAAAGACACCTGAACATACCCACTACAGTAAGCAGCATGTTGTCCAGAAGCAGAGCAACAAACACCACCACCAGTACCAGCTTCCGTGACTCTCTCCCCTCCTTGAGCAACCGCTGAGGAGTGTCCAAAAACACCCTGGGCATGGTGATGGCTGGGCTGGGAGCGTCCTCTCCAGTTTCTTATGAAAGGTCCCGTTACAGCTATAGGTCTTCTGCAGCCTTTATAGAAGAGGGGAGAAATTCTGCCCAGACAGGTGAAACTCACTATTAAAATGAAAAGTGCAAGTCGTTGCAAATACTAGGATGGTATTTGAACCATTTCTTTGCCTGTGTCTCTGCTCACTTCCTATACATCTCAATAATTCTACCTGGTTCTCAGATTGCCTTCTAAGAAAGCATTGCTTACCGGCTTTTTATATCTGGAATTCTACCTAGCACATTAAGCAGATTCTAGCTCTGTTCACTTAGCTCTGTGTCTCAAATGCCTATCACTTCAATGGTTTATGTCAATATCTGAGGCCTACTTGTATTATTACTTGTTCAATCTTTTCCTCTAAATCCACTCTTTTTAAAAACCAAAATACTATTGTTTTTTAAAAAAATTAATGTGCCATACAAAACAAATTATGGTTCATGTGTATGCACCAATCCAAAATTATAGCCTATGGTCTGTACTACCCCCAAATATGTCATGTGCTACAAGTGTTACTTGTGCTGCCCACAGAGAAACACTGACCTAGACCAACACTGTCAGTTCACAGATAAGTGTGAAGACTCAGGAGGCTAGGAGATCTGTTTCACACAATTAGTATCAAACTGGAATGAAACTCCAAGCTTTTTAACTTGCAGGATTATAGTCCACCATCTTCCCTTGTTCTGTGGTACTTGAAGCACTTCTATGTTGTTTGAGCTATAAATCCCTGCCCAGTAAGGTGTGTTACTGTGTATAAATAAAATACTGTCATAATTAGTTCTCTACTTAGGATTTCATGTCATTAGTCAGCATTAAGTCACAGTATTTTGTTAAACTTCAGGTAATAGCAATTTCAGGGAAGAATTTTTGTGTGTGTGTGTGTATGGCTTCTGTTGTGATATCAACAATACCAATCATACACGTTTTAATATATATTGCTGTCATGAAATGCATCAGGGTCTAAGATTTATGTAACCTTTTATTCAGTAACTCTACTTCTAAGAACATATCTTAAGGAAAAGATCAGAAGTGTGGCCAAAGATTTATGTTTAAAAGTACTAATTGCTGAATTATTTATATTAGTGAAAAAATCAAACATTTTAATGGTGGAATATAAACAGCTCTTAAAAATCATTTTTTCAAATAATTTCAATGACTTAGAAATACCCAATATAATGTTAAGTTAAAAAGGATATTAAACTGTATTTGCAGCTTGACCTCAATTATATAAAAAATTATGTGTCTATTTTAAAAGATTAGAAAGATACACACTCAAGTGTCAGCTATTATAATCACTGATTTAAATTATTTTTTTATTTTTCTGTAATTTCTAAATATTTTTTTTCATTTTTTTTTATAAAGATTTTTATTTATTTATTTGACAGAGAGAGAGATAGCGAGAGCAGGAACACAAGCAGGGGGAGTGGGAGAGGGAGAAGCAGGCTTCCTGCCGAGCAGGGAGCCCGATGTGGGACTCGATCCCAGGACCCTGGGATCATGACCTGAGCCGAAGACAGACGCTTAACGACTGAGCCACCCAGGCGCCCTGTAATTTCTAAATATTTTTTAATTAACTACTTTCATAATTAACATACTTTACAAGAAGTAAATAATTTTAAATGATTATCACTGGAGTTCAATAGTAAGTCTTAAATGTTGGGAGTATCCCAAGCACTGAGCTACTCTGTTCTATTCTAAGACCAGAGCTGGGAGAAGAACATCATCCATACTATAGTTCTAAGTGACCAAGAGGTCCGCACTGAACCAAATTCCCAGATAAGTTTTAACCAGAAAATGCATACAATCATTTAAGATCTTTCATTTCTCTATGTAAATAAGGTGTTTCTAAATACAAATTTACCTAAGATACATAAGGGAAAAAAAAGAGACTAGAAAAAAAAGGGGATAGAAAACTGAAGATGAAAATGGAATAAGTACTGTAAAGACAGATCGAAAAAACACAGCCAAACCAAACAAAACCAAACCAAGAATTTGCCAACCAGTCAGTAGTAAACTTTACCTTAGAGTCAAAATTCTCTGTTGAGAGACAAATTATAAGGAAGGATTAAATTGTGTCCAGGGAAAGAAACATCTTACCTTAGAGCCCATCTTATGTGAGGTACTCAGTGAGGTATTGGCAGCTGTTAGCAGTTCAGAAGGGACTCTGTTCTCTGAGTGGATGTTCTGATGGATTTATTGCCACCTGTTATCTGAGGATGTCATGTGTGCCCTTTGTCCACAAAGATTTAATTGGAACTTCCAACAGGTTTCATTCAGAGCCTTAGTTCCCTGCGTCAGAGGCAGGAAAGCAGGACTGGAGAGGATAAAGAGAGGGGGAAATTATCCTAAGGAAAGATAGACTGGGCTGTGCTGTTTTTCATCTGTGCTTATCTATCACTGAATTCATTAACTCTTGCCTAGGTCTGAATATAAATTGGCAGATAGAATGAAGCCAAAGTACAGTTCCTGTCCCTTGTTACTTAGTGAAAGAGACTCCATGTACCCCAATTGCTTTCTGGAAAGAAACAAATCTTAGAACATCCACCAGACCAAAACAAAAAATAAAAAAATATATGCATGTTGTTCTCAAATCATAAAAATCCAACCTCTATTTCCTCTCTAAGGCATAGATTGTGCTGTGATCTTTGCATCTCAATGCTCGCTGATTGCCTGGCATGTAGTGGCCTCCTATAAGTACTTCTTGTATGGATGACTGAATTAATGGCTACAGGAGAGAGTGTGGCTCATTGCGGGGTCTTGGAGTACGACTAGAGATCTGTATTTTTCTGACATTAAGAGTCATCAGTGGGGCAAAGAACTTAAGAACAAGAGCAGCAGCAGAGGTTTCCAATTTATGATCCCTCCTAACTGCTTTAAATAACTTGGGGACTTTCAATTTAGGGTCAGAAAAGAAGGAAAGAGTTTTAAAGGAAACCTGGAAAGAGAAATAAGGGGAAGAGGCAAGGACGTTAAGGGAGCATATGAGTTCCCTGTTGCTGCTGTAACAAATTACCACAAATTTAATGGCTTAAAACAACACAAATTTATTATCTTAGAGATTTGGAGGTCAGAACTCCAAAATAGGTTGTATTGAGCTAAAAATCAAGGTGTTCGCAGAACTGCAATTCTTCAAGAGGTTCTAGGAAATAATCTGTTTCCTTGCCTTTTTTAGCTTCTAGAAGCAGCCTGTGTTTCTTGGCTTAATGCAGCTCCCTTCCACCTTCAAGTCAGCAGCAAAGCACTAACTCATTTAACACACACACACACACACACACATTCTATCTCCCTAATTCTTAGCTTCCTATCTACTCCCTTTACTTATAAGAATTCATGTGATTGCATTAAGCCCATCCGGATGATCCAAAATAATCTCCTCCATCTCAAAATCCTGAACTTAATCACATCCACATAGGCTCTTTACCATGTAAGGTAACATATTCACAGGTTCTGGGATTTGAATGTGGACATCTCTGGGGCCATTGTTCTGCCTACTGTAGGGAGCATTGCATACTGTCCCTGTGGCCTGAGCCTTTACAAAGAGAGGGGGTTGTGGCCAAAATATGGAGGAGCCATATTAATAAAGACATTTACAAGACTCTAGGCATAATGTGGTGTCCTATGTGAAGCCCACGTGACACTTCTGCCACCGTGCTATCCACCCTAAGTGCAGTTCTGGAACCCTGAGGGCTTAGGAAAGCTACCAGCAAAGCAAAGCTATGATTAAGAGTGAACACCAGCAGCAGAGGGCTTGGGTGGAGCACCTCCACAGTGAAGAAAAAACTGTTCTGAGATACCACCAAACTGGGGATGCCTCACATAACTGGAAAGCCATGGTTTATGAGAGCTGAGGGCCTGAGAGAGCAGGTACAGGCTAAAAATAATCATACTTTATGCATTAATAGAAATAATGGCAACAGTAATAATAGCTATCATTTATTGAGCACCCACTATGTAAGGTATGTTTCTAATACATATATATAATTATACTCACAGGCTAGCCAAGCCTGGGGTGTTCTCACAAATGCTCATCACTGTTAATAATCAGAGTGTTGTCTATTAAATAGGAATGAGTTTTTATCTTCCTCCTGTTTAATTCTTAAAATTTTAATTCCAGTGTAGATAACATACAGTGTTATATTAGTTTCAGGTGTACAGTATAGTGATTCAACAGTTTCATATATTACTCAGTGTTCATCAAGATAAGTATACTCTTGGGTTCCTGGGTGGCTCAGTCCATTAAGTGTCTGCCTTCAGCTTAGGTCATAATCCCAGGGTTCTGGGATCAAGGCCGGCATCAGGCTCCCTGCTCAGTGGGGAGTCTGCTTCTTCCTCTCCCTCTGCCTTTCCCCCCACTAGTGTTCTTTCTCTCTCTCACTTGCTCACTCTCTCAAATAAATAAGTGTAAAAAAAAAAAAAAAGGTAAGTATACTCTTAATCCCCTTCATCAATTTCACCCATTTCCTTACCCATCTCCCCTTTGGTAGCCATCCGTTTGTTCTCTGTAGTTAAGAGTCTATTTCTTTGTCTCTTTCTTTCCCTTTGTTCATTTGTTTTGCTTTTTAAATTCCACAAATGAGTAAAATCATACGGCATTTGTCTTTCTCCAACTGGTGTATTTCTCTTAGCATTATACTCTTTAGATCCATCCATATTGTTGCAAATGGCAAGATTTCATTTTTCATGACTGAATAATATTCAATCCTATTGTATATATATGCCACATTTTCTTTATCTGTTCATCTGTCAGTGGACACTTGGGCTGCTTCCATGGTTTGGCTATTGTAAATAATGCTGCAATAAACATAGGGATGTATATATCCTTTTAAATTAGTGTTTTCATATTCTTTGGGTACACCCAGTAGTGCAATTACTGAATAGTAGGGTAGTTCTATTTTTAACTTTTTGAAGAAACTCCATACTGTTTTCCACAGAGGCTGCACCAGTTTGCATTCCCTCCAACAGTGCACAAAAGTTCATTTTTCTCTACATCCACACCCATACTTGTTATTTCTTGAGTTTTTGATTTTAGCCATTCTGACAGGTGTAAGGTGATATCTTTGTGGTTTTGATTTGCATTTCCCTGATAATCAGTGATGTTGAGCATCTTTTTATATGTCTGTTGGCCATACCTGATGTCTTCTTTGGAAAAATGTCAGTTCATGTCTTCTGTCCATTTTTTAATTGAATTATTTGGTTTTTGTATAAGTTCTTTCTGTAGTTTGAATATTGGTCCTCTATTGGATATGTCATTTGCAATTATCTTCTCTCATTCAGTATGTTGTCTTTTAGTCTTATTGGTTGTTTTCTTTTACTGTGCAGAAGCTTTTTATTTTGATGTAATCCCAATAGTGTATTTTTGCTTTTGTTTCCCTTGCCTCAGGAGACATATCTAGCAGGATGTTGCTATGAACAATGCCAGAGAATTTACTGTCTGGGCTCTCTTTTAGGATGGTTTCAGGTCTCACATTTACATCCTTAATGCATTTTGAGTTTATTTTTGTGTATGGTATAAGAAAGTGGTCCAGTTTCTTTCTTTTACATGTAGCTGTCCAGTTTTCCCATCACCATTTGTTGACAAGACTATCTTTTTCTCATTTCATATTCTTGCCTCCTTTGTCAGAGATTAATTGACCATATAATTGTGGGCTTATTTCTGGGCTCTCTGATCTTTTGATCTATGTGTCTACTTTTGTGCCAGTACCATATTGTTTTGATTACTACAGCTTTGTAATATAACTTGAAGTCTGGAATTGTGATACTTCCAGTTTTGCTTTTCTGTTTCAAGGTTACTTTGGCTATTCGGGATCTTTTGTGGTTTCATACAAATTTTAGGATTGTTTGTTCTAGTACTGTGAAAAATGTTGTTGGTATTTTGATAGGGATTGCATTAAATGTGTAGATTGCTTTGTGTAGTATAGACATTTCAACAATATTTGTTTTTCCAATCCATGAGCATGGAATGGCTTTCAATTTTTTTGTGTTGTCTTCAATTTCTTTCATCAGTGTTTTATAGTTTTCAAAAAAAAAGTCTTTCACATTTTTGTAAGTTTATTCCTAGAAATATTATTATTTTTGGTGCAATTGTAAATGGAATTGTTTTCTTATTTCTCCTTCTGCTGCTTCATTATTAGCATATAGAAATGCAATGGATTTCTGCACATTGATTTTGTATCCTCAACTTTACTGAATTAATTTATCAGTTTTTCCATCCTCTTGTTTAATTTCTTAATGTAAAAAAAATGAAGCTGATATGTATATAATGAAAGCAAATTTATGCACTATTAATACACTATTAGTAGCTATGCAAACAGATACAATTCTTTTATTTTTATTTTTTAAAAATTTTTTAAAGATTTTATTTATTTATGTGACAGAGAGAGACACAGAAGGGGGAGTTGGAGAGGGAGAAGCAGGCTTCCCGCTGAGTAGGGAGCCTGATGCAGGGCTCGATCCCAGGACCCTGGGATCATGACCTGAGCCAAAGGCAGATGCTTACCAACTGAGCCACCCAGGTGCCCTAAAATTCTTTTAGAAAGCAATTTGGGTTTCTATCTTTTGTCTTTTAAGTCATAAAATGTTCATACCTTTTGACCTAGTAACTTCACTTCTTAGGAATCTATTCTAAGAAAATAAGCTAAAATATGTGGGGAATATGATAAGTACAAGATTTTTATCATAGCATTTAGGAAAATTGAAAATATCAAACATCAAATATCCAACTATAAAAAAAGTGTAAGTACATGGGCTTAAGAACTATCATGTTGTTGTTAAAACAGAGAAGAAAAGATTATTATGAAGACTACATATCAACCTGGAAAAAATTTATCTAGGCATATACATAGTTATTATAATGGGAATGAAAGGTAGGACATAGCACTTTATGTATATTCATGGCAGAATTATGCACAATTGCCAAGAAGTAGAGGTCACCCCAAATATTCATTGATGTATGAATGGATAAACAAAATGTGGTATATCCATACAGTGGGCTATTAAAAGTGGGGTATACCCATAGAGTGCTTCCTTTAAAAGGAAGGCAATTCTGGGGCACCTGGGTGGTGCAGTTGGTTGAGCCTTGGTTTCATCTCAGATCAAGATCTTGAGGACATTATAAATAAAATAAAATAAGCCAATCACAAAAATGTGTGATTCCACTTATAGGAGGTATCTAGAGCAGTGAAATTCATAGAAACAGAAAGTAGAATGGTGGTTTCCAGGGTCTGGGGGGAGAGAAGGAAATGAAGAATTGCTTAACTAACAGACTAAACTAATAGAGTTTCAGTTTTGCAAAACGAAAAACTGGAGATTGGTTGGTTGCACAACAATGTGAATATACTTAATACTACTGAACTGTATACCTAAAAAATTTTAAGATAATAAATTTTATGTATATTTGACTACAACTAAAAAATGTTTAAGACTTTATGTATATTGGGGGCGGAGCAAGATGGCGGAGGAGTAGGAGACCTGGATTTCGTCTCCTCTCAGGAATTCAGCTGGATAGGGAACAAACCATTCTGAACACCTACAAACCCAACAGGAGACCGAAGAAAGGAATAGCAACAAC
>NC_138370.1:34824588-34859724 GCF_054177405.1 Leptonychotes weddellii
ACAGTATGGAGGTTCTTCAAAAAGTTGAAAATAGAGCTACCCTATGATCCAGCAATTGCACTACTGGGTGTTTACCCCAAAGATACAAATGTAGAGATCCAAAGGGGTTTGTGCACCCCGATGTTTATAGCAGCAATGTCCACAATAGCCAAACTGTGGAAAGAGCCAAGATGTCCATCGACAGATGAATGGATAAAGAAGAAGTGGTATATATATACAATGGAATATTATGCAGCCATCAAAAAGAATGAAATCTTTCCATTTGCAATGACGTGGATGGAACTGGAGGGTATTATGCTGAGTGAAATAAGTCAATCAGAGAAAGACATATATCAGATGACCTCACTGATATGAGGAATTCTTAATCTCAGAAACAAACTGAGGGTTGCTGGAGTGGTGGAGGGTGGAAGGGATGGGGTGGCTGGGTTATAGACATTGGGGAGGGTATGTGTTATGGTGAGCACTGTGAAGTGTGCAAGACCATTGAATCACAGATCTGTACCTCTGAAGCAAATAATACATTATATGTTAAAAAAAAAAAGAAGAAGAAGATAGCAGGAGAGGAAGAATGAAGGGGGGGCAATCGGAGGGGGAGATGAACCATGAGAGACTATGGACTCTGAAAAACAAACTGAGGGTTCTAGAGGGGAGGGGCATGTGAGGATGGGTTAGCCTGGTGATGGGTATTAAAGAGGACACGTTCTGCATGGAGCACTGTGTGTTATGCACAAACAATGAATCATGGAGCACTACATCAAAAACTAATGATGTAATGTATGGTGATTAACATAACATTAAAAAAAAAAAGACATAAATGTGAGACCTGAAACCATTAAACTCCTAGCAGAAAACATAGGAGGTCATCTCTCTGACATCACCCTTAGCAACATATTCATGGATTTTTCTCAAGGAAAGGGAAATAAAAGCATAAATAAACTATTGGGATTACACCAAAATAAAAAAACTTTTGCATAGCAAAGGAAGCCATTAACAAAATAAAAAGATGACCAACTAAATTGGGAGAAGTATTTGCAAATGATATAACCAATAAAGTGTTACTATCCAAAATATATAAAGAACTTACAACTCAATACCAAAAAAACCAAATAATCCAATTAAAAATGGCAGAGGACCTGAATAGATATTTTTCCAAAGAATACATGCAGATGGCCAAAAGACACATGAGAAGGTACTTAACATCACTAATCGTCAGGGAAATGCAAATCAAAACCATAATGAGGTATCAGCTCACAGTGTCCATCAGTAATTGAATGGATAAAGAAGACATGATGTGTGTGTGTGTGTGTGTGTGTGATGGAATATTACTCAACCATAAAAAAGAATGAGATCCTGCCATTTGCAAAAACATTGATGGACCTAAAGGGTATTATGCTAAGTGAACTAAGTTAGACTGAGAAACAAATACCATAAGATTTTACTTAAATGTGGAATCTAAAACAAAACAAGACAAAACAAACAAACAAACAAAACAGAAACAGACCCATAAATGCGGAGAACAAACTGGTGGTTGCCAGAGGGGAGGGGGGTACAGGGATGATCAAAATGGGTGAAAAGGAGTGAGAGATACAGGCTTCCAGTTATGGAAAGAATAAGTCATGGGGATGAAAGTATAGCATAGGGAACATAGTCAACAGTATTGTAATAGCAGTGTATGGTGACAGATGGTAGCTACACCTGTGGCTAAAATAGCACAATGTATAAAGTTGTTGAATCTCTATGTTGTACACCTGAAACTAATGTAACATTGTGTGTCAACTATACTTCAATTTTAAAAATTACTTAAAAAGTAAAATTATTAGTAGTCCTATATAGATATAGATACAAATTCTTTGTCTAGTTCACTATTGTTAGACATTTTAGGTTATTACTTCATTTTTGCTACAGTGAATAATAGTATTGCTATAATAAGCTATAAACATGGTTGTATTTACTTTGGTTAATAATCCCATTCTTGAGGTTACCAAAACAAATTATTGGATCAAGCACTATGAACAGTTTTGTGATCCCTAACCCATACCAGGTTGCTCTGTAGAAGGACTGGCCAATTTACAGAGGAAGGAGAAATGTGTTGGCACACCTCTTAGTCCCTAATACTGCCAACACTTAAAAAAAATCATTTGGTTAGTTTTGATAAAACTGTTAAAAACAGATGCAGTGGAACCTCATGGTTGTTTCAGTTTGAATTTTTTCATTATTAGAGAAACTAAAATTTTTCCATATTTTCCTATCTGTATTTTTCTATGTGTAAAATATTTGTTTTGGCCTTTGTCTTTTTTTTATATTAAGAAAATATTTTTTTAAACATGAAGAAACGTGTTTAAATATGTTCAATTTCAATTGACTATTATTTTTTAGTTATCTGTTGACATCATCATAAAATAAAAATAATTATAATCATCCAGGAAGTTGGAGATGGTGCCAAGTAATACCAACTATCTGACACTATCATATAGAAATTTGATTTAACACCTGTGAGTCTATAAATGGATATGCCACTTATCCATTACTCAGGGATCCTTAGTTATTTTGTTTTCTTTAAGAGTTCCATGTTCCTTTGAGAATCTGATAAAAATCTATGGGTCATCTCCATGAAAAATGCTCATATGAATAATGTTCATTTTTTATAAGGATTCACAGATTGCCATGTGTTCCCAGATAATGACATCTGTTTTACAGCAATCTTAGACACATCAAAAGACATCAAAAGACACAGTTAGATCCAAATTAAAACCATAATGAGATACCACCTCACACCAATCAGAATGGCTAAAATTAACAACTCAGGAAACAACAGATGTTGGCAAGGATGTAGGGAAAGGGGAACTCTCTTACACTGTTGGTGGGAATGCAAACTGGTGCAGCCACTCTGGAAAACAGTATGGAGGTTCCTCAATATGTTAAATATAGAGCTACCCTATGACCCAGCAATTGCACTACTAGGTATTTACCCCAAAGATACAGATGTAGTGAAAAGAAGGGGCACCTGCACTCCAATGTTTCTAGCAGCAATGTCCACAATAGCCAAAATATGGAAAGAGCCCAGATGTCCATCAACAGATGAATGGATAAAGAGGAAGTGGTATATATATATATATATACACACACACAATGGAATATTACTCAGTCATCAAAAAGAATGAAATCTTGCCATTTCCAATGACATGGTTGGAACTAGAGGGTATTATGCTAAGTGAAATAAGTCAGCTAGAGAAAGACAAACACCACATGATTTCATTGTGAAATTTAAAAAACAAAACAGATGAACACAGGGGAAGGGAAGGAAAAATAAAATAAGAGGAAAACAGAGAGGAAGGCAAAGCATAAGAGACTTTTAGCTATAGGGAGCAAACTGAGGGTTGCTGGAGTGGAGGTGATGGGGTAACTGGGTGACAGGCATTAAGGAGGGCACTTGACGTAATGAGCACTGGGTGTTGTAAGCAACTGATGAATCACTGGAACTAATAATACAATATATGTTAATGAAATTGAATTTAAATTAAAAATTAAAAAATTAAATTTTGAGGTTAATACTTTGCTTATGCACTGTAGACCACAACTGATTCCTGCTCGCAGAATAGAAATTACACAAAACTTCTTTTTTTTTTTTTATTTAAAGATTTTTATTTATTTATTTGACAGAGAAAGACACAGTGAGAGAGGGAACACAAACGGGGAGTGGGAGAGGGAGAAGCAGACTCCCTGCCGAGCAGGGAGCCCGATGCGGGACTCGATCCTGGGACTCCAGGATCATGACCTGAGCCGAAGGCAGTCGCTTAACAACTGAGCCACCCAGGCGCCCTACACAAAACTTCTTAAAAATAAGAATTTTGAACTACTCCTAAGATAAAGAGATAAAAGTTGTAATTATATTAATTCACTTTTTTTGTTATTCAAAATGTAGAGCCAATCTAAATGTCCATAAAAAGGAGATGATACATCAACTACAGTTGGAATATTGCATAAAGTTTCAAAACAATGAAGTAAATTTTTATGTATTGATATGGACTGATGCCCAGGATTTATTTTCATTTATTATTAAATAAAAAGAGCAAGTTATAGAACACAGAATGGTATGTACAACATCATCCTATTTATATTAAATACCTACACACACTTCAAATCTATACAGATACCTATCAAATTGACAAGAGTGGTTCCCTTTGGATGGAACTGGATGGAAATCAAGAGAAACTTTTGACTTATTTGTATTGTGCACATTTTTTTAAAAAACAAGAATAAATTACTGTATTACTTGTTTGATTGAAAATAAATTCTAGACAAGAAAAACAGGTGTAAAAATAGCTAATAGTTTTATATTCATATTTGAAACATACTTATTATGAAAAGTTAACATGAGAATACCAGATTGTAATTTTTATTAAAAAAAAAAAAGAAGCTGCTGTATATATGGAAAAAAAACTCAGTGCAAAAACCTATTAAAGGATTGAAACTATACAGACAGATTATTAAATTAAAAGTAGAATTCTCTTGGGGTGCCTTGGTGGCTCAGTTGGCTAAACACCTACATTTGGCTCAGGTCATGATCTCGGGGTCTGGGATCAAGCCCCATGTCAGGCTCCCTATTCAACAGGAAGTCTACTTCTCCCTCTCCCTCTGCTCTTCCCCCCCACTTGTGCTCTCCCTCTCAAATAAATAAGATCTTTTTTTTTTTTTTTTTTTGTGGGGTCCCGGTCATCGGACCCGATATTCTTACCAAGTTTTCCGAGGCCCGCTGCGGAGGTGGGGACCGGACTGGGCCGGGCGGGGCCGCGAGGGCCCCAGGGGCCCGGCTGCAGTTCCCGTTGAGGTCCGGCCTTCGGGGGGATGCCTCCGCGGCATCGCCCCCTTTCCTCAGTCCCGGCCGGGAGTCGGGGACCAGCATGGGGCGGTCCTGAGGCCCAGGGAGGAGGGCGTCCACAGGGGCCTCCGCAGAACTTGGTG
This sequence comes from Leptonychotes weddellii, assembly GCF_054177405.1. Lineage (NCBI taxonomy): Eukaryota > Metazoa > Chordata > Mammalia > Carnivora > Phocidae > Leptonychotes > Leptonychotes weddellii. Next base: position 34,829,551 of record NC_138370.1, read on the forward strand.
AGAATTTCTTTTTTTTTTTTTAATTTATTTTTTTTATTCTTATGTTAATCCCCATACATTACATCATTAGTTTTAGATGAAGTGTTCCATGATTCATTGTTTGTGCATAACACCCAGTGCTCCATGCAGAATGTGCCCTCCTCAATACCCACCACCAGGCTAACCCATCCTACCAATAAAATCTTTTTTAAAGAAGTAGAATTCTCTCATATATGTACATATATGCATATATCTACATACATACTTCTTTATACATGTAACTACATTTATACTTATATACATTTTTACATATATATTTATAATACTACATATTTATATATTACTTAAAATGTATACAAATTAATCTACTTTGCAATTGCTTTTTAAAAAACTTAATAATTTATTTTGAAGGATTTTTTATTTTTAATTTCAACACTTAAGGCTATGCTGAATTCGTCAAAGGTTAAGGAGTACCTTTGACTGGATAGGCTGTAACTTATGAATGGTCATCTAGTTTATTTCTAGATTTTTGGTATTTCAAAATGTTTCAATGAATATGACTGTATATATCCATGTATATGTATATAGATCAATATAGATCACATATCATATAATAATATATGTGATGTATATGTATATGTATTTAATTAATATGTAATTGCAAATATTTATCATATATACTGATATAGATAGATAAATAGATGATAGATGAATCTGAATTGCTTTTCTAGATAACATACCAGTTATACCTTTAGCAATGAAATATGAAAATTCTTGTTTCCTTATGCTCTTGCCAACTTAATTGTTGTCATTGTCACAAATCAAAATGGTGTCTCATATTGTTTTCCTTTTCTTTTCTATAATTATTAAGACATGCTAAATGATGCTCAGTATCACTCAAAATTAAGGAATGCTTGCTTCAATGATACGGTTCAAAAGAGCTGTGGGCATTTATACCAAAGGGCATAGAAATGAGACTGACCTAGAATAGACTTTAAATAACCAAGTAACGCTCACTTAATCTGTAATATACCATCCAGACATACCGTTCAAACCCTAAAATTTTCACATATGTACAAAAGTTTATTGTTCTCTATTAAACATCCATCTCCCCATCATATCACAATGGTTTTCTAATGGCCAAATACAATGAATATTTGTAATACTTCGATCATTTGCCTTCTCTTCAGTTTTTGGCATTATACAATAATCTGTCCTTAAGATTTTTATCTTCCTTTTGCTTCTAGGACATGTGTTCTAGGTTTTCCCAACTCTAATATCATTCCAAATTTGATTGCAGGATACTCTTCATTTGATCTTAGTGATCTTAGTGATCCCTTAGAGGTTGTCTTTAGCGTCTCCCCACAGTACACACATTCTCTGACTTACCTTTTTATTCCCATGTTACCTACATGGTGATAAGTTAGAAATTTTGATCTCAGTTTAGCATAGATATCTTCTTGTGAGGCATTGACCTATATAATCCAATAGAAATCTCTTTCAGAATATTCCACTGGGAATTCAACACATCCCTGATTAGCTTTTCTCTTTTCCTCCACCACCACCCGCGAGGTTTTTCACTTCCTTCTCTATTCTCTACCTATAAACAGCACCACAATCAATTCAATCACTCAGGCCCTAAGCCGGGACTGTCACCTCCCCCAACCACCTAGTCATTCTTGTATAAGTTCTATCTCTAAAATAATATAGAAATATGTTACACTTTGTGTTTCACACCGCCCTAAATAGTCCACTATATGTTTTTTGAATGGATACATAAGTGAATAAATTGGATAGGAAGATAGTAAAGTGCAAGAAATGATGGCACATAGTGCCCTATGTTAATAACTGAAATAGGTTTAATGTTTGTTTTTCAAAGTGCTTTTTCAGAACTTTCAGAGTTTTCTTCATTCATTGTCATGAAAATGGACACCAGTTGACCTTTTCTTGTACGTGCTCGCCTTTCTTCCCCCTCCCTCCCTTCATGCGCATCCTTTTTTCCTTTCTTCTCTTTCTTAAGTCTTGCCTTTCTATCTGGGACCCTCTTAACGCTTCTCTTCTGTGCCTGGCCAAGCACCCTCCCTCGCAGCACGCTGGTCAGCTCCTTTCGCCAGTGCGCGGACTCAACCCCGCCCACGCGGAACCCGAGTCACGAGGCTGCGGGAGGTGAGCTGCTAAGGGGGCGGGGCGGGCCGGGGCTCCGCAGCGCGCGTGGGCGGAGCCGGGAGCACAGGCCACCCCTGCTATATCCGCGCCTGCGCGGCGCGGCTACGGGGCCAGTCGCCACGGAGGAGACAAGATGGCGCTGCGGGCAATGCGGGGGATCGTGAACGGGGCCGCACCCGAGCTACCCGTGCCTACCAGTGGGCCTGTGGTGGGATCTCGGGAGCAAGCGCTGGCAGTTAGCCGGAACTACCTTTCCCAGCCTCGCCTCAGTGAGTATCAGACAAAAGACAAGTCCTGTCTTGCTCCTTAGCTCAGTCTCTTGCTTCCATTCACCTGCTTAGCGGGGGAGGGGGCATTTATTTTTCCCTCTCTCATCCCACCTACTCTGACTCATTAGTCTGTCTCTAGAAGGAGATTTGAGTGTATCTGATGTATCTGATGTTTTCGTAAAATAGGTGGGCGGAGGGCAAGCGCATCGACGAGAACTTTTTCCTGGGGTTGGTGGGCTCCTGGCTATAGCCCGCGCTCTCCAACTTCCCTAGACTGGGGCACACTTGGGCTCTTGCTTCTTGTCTCTAAAGGAAGGCCGCTTCTTGTCCCTTCAATCTTAATCATCCCCTAACCTCAATTGGATTTGTAGGGGTCGAGGGAACGCCCCTTCCCATCTCCTCCCACCAGTGTAGATCTTCAGGGCTGGTCAGGAGTTCCTGCCGAAGGAGACTATGTAGTGCCAACGCTGACGTGGTCTGGCCTTTCGTTGATGGTCAGGCCCGCAGCCAGAGGGAGATGTTCTGTGGAGGGGCTGCTCCACAGGAGGACACCTTGGTATCAGAGAAGCTACAGCTGAAAAGTACCCTGCAGGTCATCTACTCTAACCCTCTCATTTTACAGTGGGAAGCTTAAGGTGCTGGGAGGGACAGGACTTGCCAGACTTTAAGCAGTTATTGGCAGAGCAGAAACTAAAATCCCCCCACCTTTTTTTTTTTTAAAGTAGGCTCCACGCCCACCGTGGAGCTCAACACGGGGCTTGAACTCACTGAGATCAAGAGTCGCCTGCTCAACCGACTGAGCCAGCAGGCGCCTCTAAAATTCCGTTTAATTCTCGCTGGTCCTTTTTTTACCATTGTCTCTTCATTTACTGAGGAGTTAAACCTAACACAATTAAGTGCAAGGCTATCCTGGGGAGCCGAGTAGCTTTGGCCATATTATATAGTATTATGTGCAGAATAATATCATATGCATGTTTAAGTGTTGTGATTATAAAACAAAAAAAAAACCCTGCCCTAATAAATGAGGTTTTAAGTGGACTACCCAGTAGTTCCAAAAGAAATGCCTTTTTTGATTACTAAACAATACAGTTGTGTAGCACCAGATCTCTTCACAGCTTCCTTCGTAATTGGGGATGAGCCCTGGAAATAGACTCTTTTTAAAACTTGGGAAAGCTGATGTTTCCCCAGGTGGTGAGACTATGTTTGCGCAGGTTAGTTGCCAGAATGCCTGTTTGTGGGTGGCTCATTGGTTAAAAAGAATTTCAGATGAAGGGTTTCAGTCTAGCCGCCCTCCAGTCTGACTAATCCCATCCTGATCTGTCACTAGGTCATATGACAGCACTGCAGTGTGAGGAAGAAGGAAAACAGAGTTGATTCCAGTGGTTTGCTGAGATGTGCTTTTTACAGTGGGAATTATCTGAATTATCTGAGACTGCCTATTGGAGGTTTATATAAGCTGAAGTAAATGTTTCAGGAAATTAACAGATTCTATAGATTTTGACAATTTTATACCTAACAATTCACATTCTCTTTTATGAATTGCATTTGCATGCTTTTCTTTTCTTTGGGTAGACAGACATTATTGGTGCTTCTAGGAAAAGATTATAAGATTATAAGGGTGCAGTAGTCAGTTTCCATACAATTATTCATTCTATGTCAATTCGAAGAGTATTAACTGAAATAATTGTTTCAAAAGTACTCCATGATTGTTAACCCTCAAGGGAGATGAGTATGCTTTTTCAGTATTCTTTGTGTGCTTAGCCAGTGGCTAAAGAATTCCAGATGAGATTCCTCCTGACAAAGTGGTTGCAATATAATGCTTAAAACTGAACCTCAGGAATCCTTTTTGTATCCTCAGTGCCTAGCACAGTGCTTGACACATAGAAGGTATCTTGTAATTGTTTTATAACTTGCGTTTAAACCCCTTGTTCTAATAGTTTAGTAGATTCTTAATGTGGCTGGAATCAGAGTAGGGAGTTGGGACACTTGGTTGAGTTACTTTTCTGTACCCGGGTTATTCTAAAAAGCATAAATGATACCATACTTAGACTAACAGCTAACTACATTTGAATATCATCCTTTTCTTATATTGCCACATTCTTGATTCTAGCCCCACAGTTTTAATTGCCTCTGAATAAATACTGATTAACCTCTTAATTTTTCTAAAGATTGATTATACCATCTTAGGTGGTATGTTATTGTAGTTATTTAATGTGTGCTTTTGAATGAAGGAATGGACTGTTAATATTGGCAGTACTGCTGTACAAATTGGATCCTGTTTTAAAACAACTTCACGATACTGGGTCTTTTAACAAGAAATGGAAAATGAGATACGTAGCCTTAAAGTTATCTTGAGCACTTTAGTTGAATTTCTAAATTCACAAGGAAAGAAAACTTAATTGTTGTTTAAACTTTGAGCAAAGTTCAGTAATACATATTGAACTTTTTGACACTGAACATTTTGAATTAGATAATTTCCATTGTTCTTGAGACCTTAGATTAGAACTGACCTTAAATTTCTTATTTCATAAAACAGAGGTAGCCTCAATGAAAAGTAAACTAAAGGAATCATAGGCCTACTTTTTCTAGAACCTCTCCCTCATTGCCCACCTGTCAGGGTGTGGGTCTCTACTGTTCTTGCACAATAGAAGATGATTGCCGGGGGAGGTTTTTGTTTTGCTAATAAGGTGGAGGCTAGAGTACTGGATCTCTTGTGCAATGACTGTCTACTTTTCTCTCTGAAAATTTCACAATCATTAAGTGGTGTTACTAGTGTTGAACAATCTCATATCCTGCAGGAGGAAGAGGATGTCATCTGACAAAACATGTGCTGCTTAAAACCTTTGTAGATTTTGGTTTTGAAATATTACTCCATAAATATTTATTGCCTGCTTGATAGTTCAGAATCAGAGATGTAACTTTTTGGTTGTAAGATATGTTCACCATGTAATGTAAACATGTGTCAGTGTTGTCAGAAGTTCTGAATATCCCCTGCGGATCTAACTTCTCATTCATTTGGAAATTTTCATAAGAAGAGTGTTCATTATTTTGGTAAATAGAAATGTTTATATAACTTGTGAATGGGTTTTGACTTTTTAGAAGAGCAGCTTAATGTCTTTGGCAGCCTTTCTTGAAACTGTTCTCTCTGCTTTGGGCTGTTAATGATAATGGTGAGGAAGGCTGGATAAATAACTGTTTAGAGTTAAATGGTGTTTGATATTTTCTTTGCTTGTATTTTTTTAAATAATTTTATTATCATGGAAGAGAGCTATAGTTCCTATACAAACTGTCTTCTAGTGCCTGTTTGTAATCCAAATATTAGGGACTCTGTCATCTATATTTTTAAATTATATTGGAGACTAAGTTCAGAAATATTATAAGGTCATAGAATACCAAACTTAGAATTAGGGGTAGGGGGGAAGCCAAACAAACAAAAAACCAGTTCTAAGTCTGGTTCTCCCCTTGAGTAATAAATTTCTCAGAGCCTTAGTTTCTTTGTGTCGAGTGGGTATATCAGCCTTGCCTACCTCCCAGCATTTTGTGAGCCTGAAATGAGGTAACCTATCTGAAGACATTCTGTGTAAGTGTGAAGCACTCACCAAATGTAAAGTCTGGTGATATTTTTATTTGGGTTTGGGTTTGGGTTATAACATTTATTAATTCAGTTTGTATATGTCAGTTTAATTTAAAGCAGGCATGTTGCTTAAGCTCTGATTTGTATCCGAAGTAGTCTCCTTGCATTTTTGTGTGTGTGTGTGTTTTGCAGTGAGGGGAAACTGCTGAAGTAAGCAGTAGTAATTAGATTCTCCCTTTTCTGCTTAAAAACTCTTCCAGTGGCTATACTCCCATTAGAGAAAGATTGTTTAGCAGTAGTACAAAATGTAGACACAAGGGAAATACTGTCCAGTGCATTGAATAGTAAAAATAGCTTACTTTTTCATAGCTAAAGTTGCAGACTCGTGAAATTATTTTGAGAAGTATAGCTACGTAAGTCTTGCAAATAATTACAAGAATGTACCAGGCCACAAAAAATAACCAGTTCAGTTTTGGAATTTGAGCTGCAGTACAGAGTTAAAAGAACAAGTGACTTTGGAGCCAGACTATGCAAGTTCAGATCCTTGGGCAAGTTACTTGATTTCTGAGTGTCATTTTTCTCTTCTAAAACTTGGAATATTAGTTAACTCATAGATCTTTTATGGAGATTAAGTGAGAATTCCTGACAAGTACTTATTAAATGTATATTGGTGGTGTAGGTATTAATCAGTTAGTTTGAATGGTTATTTATAGGCTTTTTAAAGGCTATATACATTGCAAATTTAGAGACTGTTTTTGATGAAGTAGAATCTTAATAAAAGTCAGCTTGATTCACTGTTTCCCACAAAAACAATGACTAGTGTTTCTTTTTCTTGGTCATGCTTTTGCTTGTGACTGGCAAAACTTAATAATTTTAAATGAGCTTGAATTTAAACATGAGATTCTGAGGCATCTTTGTTGTAGAGGTTAAAGTTAAAGGAGGTGAAAATCATGGTGGAAAAAATAGAGAGAATTTTCAGAACCTGAAGGATTTTGTTGGTTACATTTTATTCAGAACATTTGCTTCTAAATCTCAAAACTAGATCCTCTCCCCAACCTCACCAGCCCATACCCTCCTCCTATCCCTGACTGTTTTAAGTGAAGGTTTTGAGATGTTGTTTCTATATTTTTAAAAACTGGGTTCTAAGAAAACATGTTTCAAATGTAGCTCCTTCTGCATTTCTACGGAGCAGTTTTAGAAAGTGATTGAAAAATTGAATGTTTGAACACAGTAAAAATGAGAACAAATTTTTTAGGGGTAGGAATTATTTTTAAGAGTGTTTATTTTCATACAATGGGGAAGATTTTCATAAAAATAAGTGTGACAGCTGAGGTTTTTCTATAAAGGGAACAAATGATTAATTCTTTTACATTACCATCCATTCAGGTAACTTAAGTCTTTAAATTTGTGACTTGCCTTTTATTATCTAAGGTTAAAAAAGTCATTTGGGAGTCTCTTTTGAGATAATTACAATTACAGATATTCAGGCAAATATTTGGTATCAGGTTTAAATGTCCTAGGAGTATGAATGACAAGTAAGTGCCCCTGATGGTGCTTTCCTGCTCGCAGCATTTGTACCAGGGCGCTTGCTTCCTGTTTTTAAGTTCTTAAGCCCCTTGAGTGGACAGATTAGATAGATTAAATGGTTTCCTCATTCTTGGGAGTCTACATTTGTGCCAGAAATGTCTGTCCCAAGACCTCACAAGAAATCAAGCAAGTGAAAAAAATCTCAATTAGTTGACAGTTTCTTACAATGTATTCAATGCCTTGTAGTAAGTTTTCTTCATTTATTTTTTTTCAGCTGTTCTGATTATGGAATTTAGTTAATTCTGACATTAGAATTACAGTCTCCTGAGCGTTCTGTTTTATACCTAATTACCATTACATTTGACATGTTTGTAGGTGTGGTAGGGTTGCAGGATATCTCCTTTCTAAAATGAAGGATTTGAGTAGAGCCTTATAGATTGGTAGTTTATTCCTAGAGAATAATTTGCAGTAGAAAATAGAAGCCTCTAAACTGACAGTAACATTTGACTTTTTTTTTTTAAGGATCTTATTTGACCTCTGGCCTTTCATTCCATTGCCCACTCCCCTCTTCTGAAAGCTCTTTTCCCTGTAGTTTTTATGACATCATTTAATTATGGCTTTTTACCTCACAGATGACAGTTTCTCAGATTTCCTTTGTGAGTCTTGTCACTTGTGCTTAAAGTTGTTGAGGCTTTCCTTTCCCTTATCTACTTTGCTAAGTGCCACCTCTTCTTTAAAACATTTCCTTTTCTCTTCTAGGTAAGAACTACTGCTAGGTTTTTCCTCTGCTCCCACAAACCCTCTGTACACCTCTGTTACAGCCCTTAACTCTTCCCCCTTCTCCATATAAAACTGGGAACTCTTGAAAGGACTCTGCCCCTGTGTGCCTTCTTTGTTTTTGTATTCTGGGTCCTTAAAACAAAGTGACTTACAGTAAGAATGCAAAATGTTAAAAAATAATAATAATAATGCAAAATGTTTTTGGTTGGATGAAGGTGGATAATGAAAAGTTGTACAGGCACAGGTATATTTTATAAATTCAATTAAATTTTGTAACTGTTTGAGTGCTCCATATTATAATAGGTGCCGTAGAGAGAGGAGCTTTTTGGTAATACTACAGAGGTAATTGTAGGTTGTTGTCCTGTTTGACTAAAGGTGATTTTTCTGTTTTTTTCTAGCATACAAGACAGTATCAGGAGTCAATGGTCCACTAGTGATCTTAGATCATGTTAAGGTAATACCACTGTGATCATTTAACCATTTATATAAAAACATGGCATTAAGTCCTGTTCAGTACACTTTAAATCTTATGTTATGATTTTTAACCCACTCTTTGGTCTGAGTGTCAGTGTTATATAGGGGATGAGTTTGTTTTTTTTTTTTAAAGATTTTATTTGACAGAGAGAGACACAGCGAGAGAGGGAACACAAGCAGGGGGAGTGAGAGAGGGAGAAGCAGGCTTCCCATGGAGCAGGGAGCCCGATGTGGGCCTTAATCCCAGGAGGCTGGGATCACGACCTGAGCTGAAGGCAGACGCTTAATGACTGAGCCACTCAGGCACCCAGGGGACGAGTTTTATTTATTTATTTATTTATTTATTTATTTATTTATTTATTATTTTTTTAAAGATTTTATTTATTTGTTTGACAGAGAGAGACACAGTGAGAGAGGGAACACAAGCAAGGGGACTGGGAGAGGGAGAAGCAGGCCTCTGCCGAGCAGGGAGCCCGATGCGGGGCTAGATCCCAGGACCCTGGGATCATGACCTGAGCTGAAGGCAGATGCTTAACGACTGAGCCACCCAGGTGCCCCGGGGACGAGTTTTAAATCAAAAGTCAGAAGACTGGATTCCAGTAGTGATCAACTATGGATTCTGTTAGAATAGCTCATCTGCAAAATTAAAAAAAAAAAAAAATTTTTTTTTTTTTTTTTGGTCAATCCTACCTCATAGGTTTACTGAGGAAAAACAATAATATATGAGTGTGTTTTATAACCTGTAGGTTATTGTATAGCTATATGGTATCCTATGGTTCTTGTCATAGACTTCCATGTGTTATAATTATTTGTTAATAGTATTTGTCTTTTTTTACTAAATTTTAAGGTCTTTGAGTGAATAAACAAAGTTACTTTTATCTTTGAGGGCCTGACACTGGTATTCAAGTAACAAATAAACAAGAACAGATTATCTCGACAGTGATTAAAACCCTAAACCTATCTCTAAACCCTAAACCTAAAGCAAAGAACAGTTTTTAGTTTGTTGTGAGGATCTTTAGTTATATATTGGTTTTTTAGCCACACCTATACATAAGAATTATAAACACTATTACTGTTATCATAGAAAAAGTGATACAGAATATAGATCATAACTGAATACCCTAGGGAAAGCCTCCTACCTGAGCTCTATGATCAAAATATCTTCAGAGAAAATAATTTATATAGTATGCTCTCCAGAACAGTAATTATATACTGGTTGGTGTTGGGGTGGTTTAGGGGAAAGGCACACAATTACTAGTTTGTTGAGAAAAGTAATGATGGAAATATGTTTGGCATGTGACCCCTCTGGAAGCAGAAAATAAATTGAAAAACATTTCACAAAACAGGGCAAAATGCATTGTCTCTTCAGTTTTATACTTATATATAAATAAGTATATTTTTATATATATATATATAAATATAATAAATAGTATATTTTTATGCATGACAAGGTACCTATACAAATTAACCTCAGGATTAAACGTAACAAATTTACCTCCGGCCAGTCTCATACTAGTCTACAGTTTGATTCAAAGTCTCAATATAGTGCACTCAGTTTGTACAAGGTTTAGGCAGGTGCCCATTAAATGTCTTGTGAAAGAGGGGAGCCTACACATTTTTGAGGAAAAGATAGGAAGCTTTCTTCGTTTTTGTTTTTTTTTTTTTTATCCTTTTATTTTTTTCCTATAGTCTTTATTAGATAACATTTTGGGCTCACATTTTAAAAACATGAAACTTTTTTGTTAGTAACTGTGTTACTGAAAACAATATTTGTGGGTTTTTTTGTTTTTTTTTAAGATTTTATTTATTTGAGAGGGAAGAGGGAGAGAGAGCATGAGCAGGGGGAGGGGCAGAGGGAGAGGGACAAGCAGAGCCCAACACAGGGCTCAATTCCAGGACCCTGAGATCATGACCTGAGCTGAAGTCAACATTTAACTGACTGAGTCACCCAGGTGCCCCCAAAATATTCACGTTTCAAATATGTTAAGCACTGAGCTCAGAGCAGAAGATATGATGGGGAACAGTGGGTCCTCCCCCAGTGGAGCATCACGAAGGGAAGAAGCAAATATAATGCAGATAAACACATACCTATTTAGTAAGTGCTATGAAGGCTAAGTTGGGGTGCTATGAGAGTCAGTAAGGAGAAAGACTTTAGAAAACATCTTTGAGGAAGTAACTTTAAGAGTGTTAAAAAAGTTTCATTGAATGTTTGCTTGGGGTAGAGCTCCAGCTGAGGAAAAACTGGTAAATAAATTATATGTAGTTGTAGGAATGGTTTTATAACACCAGATTTAGAGTGTCTTTTTAACTTAAAGGATGAAGGAATAGATGATCTTACACAAATTGTGTCAGAATAGAAGATGGAGACTGCTACTCAATTCTTGTTATGAAATTGGCTTATCTTTTTTTTTTTTTTAAAGATTTTATTTATTTATTTGAGACAGAGAGAATGAGAGAGAGAGAGAGCACATGAGAGGGGGGAGGGTCAGAGGGAGAAGCAGGCTCCCCGCCGAGCAGGGAGCCTGATGCGGGACTCGATCCAGGGACTCCAGGATCATGACCTGAGCCGAAGGCAGTCGCTTAACCAACTGAGCCACCCAGGCGCCCATCTTTTTTTTTTTTTTTTAAGATTTTATTTATTTGTCAGAGAGAGAGAGTGAGCACAGGCAGGGCAAGTGGCAGGCAGAGGGAGAAGCAGGCTCCCTGCTGAGCAAGGAGCCTGATGCAGGACTCGATCCCAGGACCCTGGGATCATGACCTGAGCCGAAGGCAGACGCTTAACCGACTGAGCCACCCTGGCGTCCCTGAAATTGGCATATTTTTAATTTCCAAACCAGACAAAGGGTGGTACTAGAAAAAAGGAAAGACAGTTATCCTCACTTATAAGCATAGATTCAAAAGCTCTTAATAAAAGTATGCTCATGTATTGGAAATTAGCAAAAATAATTATGTAAAAAATCAGTAGAATTATGACAAAGTAGAATTTATCCCAGTAATACAAAGATGATTTGATGTTAGGAAATATATCAGTAACTTAGCTTTAATTCAGCTCATTCATAGATTAAACTAGAAAGAGCTTATGGTCTTCTCGATAAATAAATAGTATCTGATAAAGTTACTCATTTCTTAAAAAAAAAGAAAAGGTCTCTTGTAAATAAAGAGTAGTAGAACAAACTTTTAACCTCTTAAAAGATATCCACCATAACCTATAGCAAACAGCATACTTAAGAAGAGACTGGTAACATTCTCATTTAAATCGGAAACAAGAGGAGGATGCATGGTTGTTACCACCACTCTCCATCTTTGTACTTAGAACCTAGCCAGTGCTGTGGGAAAAAAGAAATAAGGGTATAAAGGTATTAGAAGGGAAAAGGCACAGCTGTCATCATTTCTTGGTGATACAATTAACTAAGACTCAAGTCCTTCAGTGGGCAAACTATTAGAAACAGTGATGTAACACAGAGTTGCTGGATACAAGAATCAGTCTACAGAAATCAGGAGTATTGAATATGCCAGAATTCATTATTTACAGAAAACCATAAAACTTTGTTGAAAGACCTAAAGAAAGACTTAAAATAAATGGAGATTCCATGTTCGTGAATGAAAAGACTCAGAGTGGTAAATACATTGGTTCCACCAGGCAACAGAATCAGTGAGAGATAGAGAATTAAGGTTAAAGATTTGGTGCAGGCAGAGCAATTTTATCAGTGGAGCAAAATTAAGCACCCTGAAACCATTTCTTGTCACACTGGGTATTATGTGACTTGGTAAATGGTAAAAGCAGCATTACAAGTCAATAGGGGACATGTTGTGCTGCTTGGCAAGTATTATTGGGGGGTAATTGGCTTTCTATATGAAAAAGAATGAAAAGGAGAAAAATAAAACTGCATACCACAAACAAAGCCAGTTGGATTAAAGGCCTAAACCTGAAGAACCTATTAGAAGACAAAATAGAAAACCGTTTGTATGCATTTAAATTAGAAGGTTTTCCTAAACAAGATACAAAAGGCACAAATCATAAAGGAAGATAAGTCATTTTATTACTTAAAAAGTTTTGAAACTTCTGTGTGATAAGATACCATAAACAAAATTAAAAGGCAAGATACAGAGTGGAAGCGCGTATTTACAAAAGGGTTAATATCCAGAATCTATAAAGCTCCTACACATTTAAGAAAAAGCAGATCCATTTGAAAAGTGAAGAAGAGATACAAGCCAGTCATAGGTAATTAAGTCTGAATTGTCAGTGAACATGAAAAGCTGTTTAGTATTAGAAATATTAGGAAAATACAAGTTGAAAAGATGTTATTTTTACCTTAACAAAATGGCAAAAATTAAAGTTCAGTAATGTAAGATTGGCATAGCTGTAGGGAAAAGATGATTTTGTATACTGCTAGGGAGATTATAAATTAATACAGTTCCTTTACAGAGTAATTTGAAAATTTATAGAATGGGCACAGCCTGTATGTAGCCCATGACTTGGTAACTTGGTAACCTATACCTTTAGGGAAAACACTTGGCCCAAGGAGCCGCATGCAAGAATGCTTTTGTAGCATGTTTGTAATAGTGTAGATTTGGAACAACCTTGAACTCCACTGTTAGAGAACTACTTAAATAAAATGTGTCATTTGATTTTAACTACATTTGTTTTATTTTAACATTAATTCTAAGATGCCCATTGGTTCACATGTTACCATCTCCATAATCAAGAGTTTTACAATCAGTGGTGCACCATATTTTAATTGTGAGATACTTTCCTTCACATCACTCAAAGTAGTGATGTGCTTTTCAATAGATTATGTTGATAAAATGAGGTAAATAGTACCATAACAGATCTGAAACATAAGATCAAGTGAAGAAAATGAAAAGTTGCAGGATGATATATTTAGTATGTTGCCATTTATGTAAATAAAACACTAAAATCTATTTTTGGAAACCTGCATTTTAAAATAGTAAAAGTGGAAGAGGAATATATATTTGGTTAGGAGAATTCGAGGGGGGCGCATTTATGTTATTATAGTGATTATTGTATTTTTAATTGGCATTTTATCCCCCTCCCCACCAAGCATACAGGTGAGTACACACACAGCCCAGAAGCAGACATCAGTTCTGAGTAGTGGGAATGTGGTTATTGTAAGTTTTATGCCTTTATTTAGTCTCAAAGTTTAAAACCTATACACAGGAGAAAAAATTGCTGCTGTTTTATGGATTTAAGACCTTTCTCTCTACCTTATGCTGTGTTTACCAAATTATATGCGCCAGTCTAAGTGTTTTAAGGACGTAGACTACCTGAGGATGTTACAAACTCTCAGTATATACCTGTGTGGTTTGGGGAGGTGGGGGACGTTTTACGTGCATACATGCTATGATAGAGATCGAGCATATAGGGTAATTTGGGGAGCTTTTAAATATCAGTTATTGACCCTTTATTTTTTCTGGTATAGTTTCCCAGATATGCTGAGATTGTCCACTTGACATTACCAGATGGCACGAAGAGAAGTGGGCAAGTTCTAGAAGTTAGTGGTTCTAAAGCAGTGGTTCAGGTAAGCATCACTTTCAAAACCTGGCCAGTTGAACAAAAATAAGGAACACTTCTTGTCTTTTCTAGAGATCATTGAGTAAGTCTCTCTTTAGAGATTGATTACTGGCTGTGGGGAGAAAAAAATTATTTTTTCTTGTTGTCTTGCCAAATGTTAGCCATCTATATACATTCTAGTCCAGTAGCTCCACTGGTAAATGGCTTTTTTTTTTTTTTTTTTTTTTTTTAAAAAAGCAGATAATCACACGGAAGGAGAGAGATGAAGGGCAGAATTTATAACTTATGGGATGAAACCAAAACAAGATCTGAGTCTGTTTCTTTAAATTGTCTCTTATAATACCTAGTTTTTAATGTTACCAATTATGGGAAATGCCAGTTTTCTCAAATAACATGTTCCCTTAAAAAGTAATCTAGAGCAAGGGTCAGCAGGATTTCTGTAAAGGACTAGATAGTAAATTTTTTAGGCTTTGTGGGGCCACCTAAGGCCTCTGATGCATATTCTCCTTCTTCCTTTCGTTTCCTTTTTTTTTTTCTTAAACCCTTTAAAAATGTAAAAAACATTCTTAGCTTGGTGGAGTTAAACTAGAGTCATGATCCTTGATCTAGGGGTTGGCAGGTTGGTTCATCACCATGGACATTTCTTTGTTCATTATATTGAAAATAGTATTTTATTTTATATGGGCTGACCAGACAGAAATAGTACTTAAGTACTTATGATCTAAATTCCTTTTGCCTTTCTGATTACTTCCCTTTCTCACTAGGTATTTGAAGGGACATCAGGTATAGATGCCAAGAAAACGTCCTGTGAGTTTACTGGGGATATTCTCCGAACACCAGTGTCCGAGGATATGCTTGGTAAATGGATGTTGTTATGCATTTAGGGCAGAGATCTGTTTTCTTTTAAACATTTTTCCATGGAGTCTTTCTTAAAAATTACCTATTTGAGTCATAGTCCACTCTGTACTATCTTGTTACTGTTTCACAGGTCGGGTCTTCAATGGATCAGGAAAACCCATTGACAGAGGTCCTGTTGTACTGGCTGAAGACTTCCTTGACATCATGGGTAGGATGATAAATGGGTTTCTGTGTTTTGAAGAAAATAGCCTCTGTTTTATATCTTTGTCAAGTAGTGATTTTTGTGATATTATAAGTAGATAACCAATGCGGTCCGTATCAATTGCTTTATTATTTAATAAATAGAAATCATCTTAAAATTTTATATAAAATATTTTAAGATATTATAAAATATCACTATGGTATATCTGAAATGTAAATAGCTTTGAAATGTAAATGGCTTCTAAATTAGGATTTTTCTCTTATTTGCTATACCTTTATTTCATTTTAGGAACTTGTTCTGCTATCATATTTTGTGAGGCTACAAAAGACTAATGGGAAAGTTTCTTAAACGGTTTCAGATTTTAAAAAATAACTGATTTTTTAAGAGAAGAAAGTCTTAATGTCTTAAAATTTTCTCTTTTGGAAATGCATTAGGCCAGCCAATCAATCCTCAGTGTCGAATCTATCCAGAGGAGATGATTCAAACTGGCATTTCGGCCATAGATGGCATGAACAGTATTGCTCGGGGACAGAAAATTCCAATCTTCTCTGCTGCTGGCTTACCACACAATGAGGTGAGAGCTAGGATCTGTTTGGTGTGAAATTTAACAAGGGAGAATTTCTAAATGCTTCAATGTTAATAAGAAGCCAAATAAAAGGTTTTCAACAATACTCACTTGTACCCAGTACCCATTTCAACAGTACTCAGTGTTATTGTTTATATACTCCAACTACATTGAATCTTCATCCAAGCCATGTCTGTCTTCTTGCTTACTCTTACAAATCTTTACAAAAAGTACAAAGTAGCTTTTTTGGGGAAAGTCCTTTAGAACATCATTTCATTTATGTAATTGCAATTCCAAAAAGTTTAGGATAAATGGTATTTTGTTGTAGAAATGTTATTTTAAATTTCAGCTCAGTTCTTTTGTACTTCTTATCAGATTGCAGCTCAAATCTGTCGCCAGGCTGGTTTGGTAAAGAAATCCAAAGATGTAGTGGACTACAGTGAGGAAAATTTTGCAATTGTATTTGCTGCTATGGGCGTAAGTATAATTTTTTTCTATTTTGGTATGACATATAAGATTGTTTATTTTATTAGAACAATGCAGAAAACAACACATACATCATAGGATTTATTTCTAGGCAGAGAAGTTGTAACTTGGCATTTTGGGTAAACTCAGGATTAAAATTCAACATTTGGGGCGCCTGGGTGGCTCAGTCGTTAAGCGTCTGCCTTCGGCTCAGGTCATGATTCCAGGTCCTGGGATCGAGTCCCGCATCGGGCTCCCTGCTCCGCGGGAAGCCCACTTCTCCCTCTCCCACTCACCCTGCTTGTATTCCCTCTCTCGCTGTGCCTCTCTCTGTCAAATAAATAAATAAAATCTTTAAAAAATAATAATAATAAATAAATAAAATTCAACATTTGACTGCAAAGTTTAAGAATAATTTTCTTTATGCCCAAAGCAGGCTGTTTACTCTCTTGGCTTTTGTGAAACTTTGGGGGTGCTTGAAACTGCAAAAGAAGGAACAATGTAGATCCATAGATTAGCCTTCATCAGAAATACTGAGAATTTTTCTTCTCCCAGCACTGATAAAGTCATTGCTATTTAGGTAAACATGGAAACTGCCCGGTTCTTCAAATCTGACTTTGAAGAAAATGGCTCAATGGACAATGTCTGCCTCTTTTTGAACTTAGCTAATGACCCAACGTAAGTAAATAGAGCTATTTCTTTCTGTTCACTCAGGCTTTAGACCAAAAATGTTACCAAAGACAAGGGAAGTGAAATGTTACAGTGAAGGCAACATGGGGCTAGGAATGGGAGAGCTGTGTTTAATTAAATTCAGCTCTACTTCTTGCTGGTTACTTGGCTTTGGGCAAATCACATAGGCTCTGAAGTTCAGTTTTCTCTTTGAGAAAATACAACAAATTATACTTGTCCTGTACTGTCATTGTGCATTTTAAATGAGATGATACGTATAAATTACCCAGACCATACTCAGTAAGAAATCTAGCCACTCCCTTGTTTCTTCCCTCCCTCCCTTCCTCCCTGTTTCTCTCTCAATTTTGAGAGGAATATAGTCCTGAGAAATTATGGGCCCATTGCTAAAATAATCTAACTTTGTAGCATTAAGTAATTCTTATTATGAAAAAACATGACTGCTTACTTAACTTATTCTAAAGTAATAATTGCTTTTTTATTTATTAAAATAAATTTATTTACTTAAAACTTAAATAAATTCCCTCTGTTTATTTACAACTTTTGAAGGGACACTATAATTTCCAGAATCATGTTTTGTCTTTGGCCTTTTTATTGGAGTAACAAAGGATTTAATGTTCCATTTCAGTATTGAGCGAATTATCACTCCTCGCTTGGCTCTAACTACAGCCGAATTTCTGGCCTATCAGTGTGAGAAACATGTATTGGTTATCCTAACAGACATGAGTTCTTATGCTGAAGCACTTCGAGAGGTAACTTTATTCTCAAAATGGTCACTTTTCAGAGTTATTATGTCTGTTTACAAGTGTTCATTTTTCTTTAATCATGTTTTTTTTAAGCTTCACCACTCATGTATTGGTAGTAGAATACCTTAATTAATCGAAAAGGAAAACAAAACTTTTTTTCTGTCAACCTAGTTGAAATGATTATAGGATGAGATTTAAATTATTAGCTTAGTTACCATACTATCACATCTCTCTGCATTTAAGACTTGATTCTAAAAGGCAGCAAATGATGCAAGCTCTTTGTTCAGTTACTCTCCCAGGATGTTCTGTCTTTGTCCAGATTGTCAATTTTTAACCCTTTTCAGAATTTCATTTTTAATAATGTTAGTATTTAAATATATGAAGAGCATACTCTGACAGCACCCTTTTTATAACTTTTTCCTTCAGAAAACTTGGTATTTATTTAGGAACAGTGTTAAGGTTCTAGCAGGTACCACCCAGAAGTTTGGGGTGTTCATTCTAATACAAGTTACTGAAATCTTGAGTAAGTTACTCTTTTAAACATGTAAGAAGGGGAAAAAAGACTTCTGAAGGGCCATGCTATATGAATATCTAGCTTCTTAAAAATCCCTGACATCCCTCACCATATCTCACTGTGCTGCAGTGTTTTTTCAGGGAAGGACTTTTTTTTCCATCCATCACAGACCAGTAGTTTTCTAAAGTAAATTAAAATGAGTTATTAGAAAAGTGCATATTTTAAAGAAGATACACAATTTACAAGCCTGGGATTTTTTTTTTTCCGGTAGGTTCAACGGACATAAAATTATTCTGTCAGATTGCCATTAGAGTTTTTAAATGCTTATCCTACTTTGTGTTATCTCATTGCCCATTAATAAAAGTTGGTCTGCAGACCACACTTTGAGTAACACTGCTATAGCATACTCTTTTGGAGGTGCCAAAGTAGCACCTAAAAGTTGGGCTTAATGCTTTAAGGTTCTTGGTGATTGTAGATTAATGTTATATATTAATGTTTTATATAATATAATTTACATATTATATATAATATATAATTAATTTATATTATGTTATATATATTATATTATAACTATTCTTACTTTGCACAATGAATGGACTCCTGGCTCTGTGATCTTGGGAAATTATTTAACTGACCCTTGATCCCAACTGTAATTGGGGTTAACAACATTACCTTCTTCATAGGATTGTTGTGAGGATTAAATTAAATATGTAAACTGCATCAAATGATTCCTGGGATGTATTTCCTTCCCTTTTGACCTTTTTACGTAAATATGGCTTACATAAATATGGCAAGATTCATGGCATGAAATAGATCTTGTGAACTAAGAATGTTGTCTTAGTTTTAAAATAACTTCCCTTGATTTATAAAATTGCAAGCAGATTTTTTTTTCTAATAAGCTAATTAAAGATTTGCATTATAGTGATATGATTGTAGCAAAAAGCTTTTGGTCCCCAGTTGTCAACATTTTTGTTGCAGAATAATCTGAACTTGTGTTGCTAGACTTTTAAATCATCTTCCAGAGACAGTATTTAAAAGTAAAATTATAAAACTTTGTAAATGGGTATGTTCAAGGAAACGTATTCTAAGCTTTATTTTTCATATTCTGGTATGTGACATTCTCCTCCTTGATTTACTGTCAGGTTTCAGCAGCCAGGGAAGAGGTTCCTGGTCGACGAGGTTTCCCAGGTTACATGTATACAGATTTAGCCACAATATATGAACGTGCTGGTCGAGTGGAAGGTAGAAATGGCTCCATTACTCAAATCCCTATTCTCACTATGCCTAATGATGGTAAGTTTTTGGTCTTTGGATTATAGCAGACGTAATCATTGTAAGGACTTGATTCTGAGAACATCTTACCTTCTTGAGTTGAAACTCTTTTATTTTTTTTCCCAAGTTTTTACTAAAATTCCAGCCAATTAACATACAGTATAATATTAGTTGCAGGTGTAGAATTTAGTGATTCATCACTTACAGTACCTGGTGCTCATCACAAGTGCATTCCTTAATCCCCATCACCTATTTTACCCATCCCCCCACCCACCTCCCTTCCAGCAACCCTCAGTTTCTTCTCTGTAGTTAAGAGTCTGTTTCTTGGTTTGCCTTTTCCCCTATGTTCATTTGTTTTGGAGTTGAAATTCTTTTGAGGGTTTATCCTTTAAGAGTTTACCTTAACTAGGTGATTTGTATCTAAATGAAATTTTTCATTTGTAAACTGCCCATAATAATCATCCTTTTGTAGAAGAAAAACAATTTTCTTTGTAATTAGAATTTTCAGTTTTCATTTATTAGGTTACTATTGAGTGTCTGCTATTTGTGGAACACTGATCTAGATATAAGGAAATTCTTTTTTTTTTTTTTAATTCACTCTCTAATGTAAGTTACTCGATCTTTTGGATTGAGTTGGGTATTTTTTATGTACACGCACCAATAAGTTAAGGTAGCTTAAGTGCCAAATGAAGAGCACAAATAGTAGATGCCGCAGGACTTTCAGGACAAAGTGATCACCAGAGGCTGGTTAAAAATGACTCTGTTTTACTTTGCATGTGAAAGCACACACACAGTACAGTACCTGTTTGAGTGTATGCTTGGGGGTGAAAAAGTCAGTAGTCCTCTTCTATTACTGCTTTTTTGTCCTGATCTCAGTGTTTAAAAAGCTGTTTTACAAGGTATTTTCAGAAATAGTAATAACTCACTGTAATTGAGCACTGTTTTCAGTGCTTTATAAATACTACCTCATTTGATCCTCATAGCAACTTTGAGGTAAATGCTCTACTCTGAGTCACAGGGAGGTAAAGTAATCTACTGAGGTTAAGAAGTGATAGTTTTAGAACCCAGACAGTCTGAATTCATAATTCACACTGTACTGTCTCTGACATGAAAATGTTTTGTTCCAAGAAAGTACCTATAAAATTACTTTATGTAATTTAACCAACTTAGAAACATCTTGCTTTGTAGCACTTTCTTGGTGCCGCCTGCATAGTGGTGTTTTGCTTATCTAACATTCTTGTACTTGCTTATGAACTAAGAAGTTCTCTCAGTGTATGTTAAATTGGCAAACCTCTGCCAGGGAACTTTGTGTTTAAAATGGAGTTTTATTGGGCGCCTGGGTGGCTCAGTTGGTTAAGCGACTGCCTTCGGCTCAGGTCATGATCCTGGAGTCCCAGGATCGAGTCCCGCATCGGGCTCCCTGCTCAGCAGGGAGTCTGCTTCTCCCTCTGACCCTCCCCTGTCTCATGCTCTCTCTCTCTATCTCATTCTCTCTCTCAAATAAATAAATAAAATCTTTAAAAAAATAAAATAAAATAAAATGTTTTATTTATATTTTGGGGGGAAATAACTAGGAGAAATGGTAATTTTTCTGAATGCAGCTAATTTACCTTATGTGCCAATACATGTCTAATTGTGCTGCAACTCAGTAAATGAAACCATCCAATATGATAATCGCCAGCTACATTTGGCTATTTAAATTCTAAAGTTCATTAAAATTAGATAAAATTTGAAATAAAGTTTTCAGTTACAGTAGCCACATTTCAGATTCTCAATAGCCACATTTGGCTGGTGGGCTACCATATTGGACAGCACAGATACAGAACTTTTCTGTTATCACAAAAAATTACTTTAAAGAGCACTGTCTTATATAATTCTATAGGTAATGCACACTGACTTCCTGTGATTTGTTTATATGATATGGACACTTTAACTAATGTCAGATGTCTTCCTCTGGTAGATATCACTCACCCCATCCCTGACTTGACTGGATATATTACAGAGGGTCAGATCTACGTGGACAGACAGCTGCACAATAGACAGGTATTTGACATTTAAGCAATGGTGTAAAGCTTACACATCTACTCTTCAGTTACTCTTTAGTGATTAGTGACTTTGACTTTGCTCTTAGGAATTATTTTGTTAGAAAATATCAGCTTGTTTTTCATATGGTTATATAATTGTCATCTCTGTATACCAAGATCCTGTTGTGAGTAAGAGTGCCAGTATTTAAGTTTCCACTTTTCTTTATTGTGCCTTAAAATGGAGTCCGTGGTCTCAAAGAATTTTTTGGGATATTCTATTCCATAATAATATCTACCAATCTTATTAGTAATACAAAAATACGTTTTTTCTATTTTTTTTACTGATGTATAATTGACATATTAGCTTTAGGTGTACAAAGTAATGATTTTATACTGATACATATTGCAGAATGATCACTGTAAGTCCAGTTAACATCCATCAATACACATAATTACAAAATACTTTTTCCTTATGATGAGAACTTTTAAATCCACTCACCTAGCCACTTTCAAATATGCAATACAGTATTATACATACTATAGTCACCATGCTCTGGATTATATCTTTATGACTTAATTCATTTTGTAACTGGAGGTTTGTACATTTTGACCCCCTTCACCCATTTTGCCCAGCCCCCATCTCAGGCAGCCACCTGTCTACTCTATCCATAAACTCACGGGTTTTTGGTATTTTAGGTTCCACATAGAAGTGAGATCATAATAGTATTTATCTTTTTCTATGTAACTTAATGTCACTTAGGATAATCCCCTCAAGGCGCACCCATGTCGGTAAATGACAAGATACCTTTTTTTTTAAATGACTGAATAATCAAAAAAAGATTGATGGTTCTGTAACAGATGCCGGCTTCTAATATCAGCTTTTAGGAGGAAATACTTACTGTTAATCTTTTTACTTGGTTTGTGATATATGAGCCAGAGCTCAGAGGCTGTTTAGATTTGATACTCCAGGCAAATGTTGAAAATCTAGTTTTTCAGTATCATCTTGTACTGTTTTTTGCAGACTTCACTTTCTGAGTTTGATACCCAAAAGAAATACTATGCCATGAAGTCTCACTTCATTTTCTAACTAGGAGAAGATATTAGAACTCCTCTAGGAAATAAATAGAAGCTTTATGTAATTTAAGGGATAATAATGAGTTTCAAAATGCTTCTTTACTACTGGTAAATCTTGAATTTTGTACTTAAATGTATTTTTTCTCTCATGTTCTATGTAAGATTTACCCGCCTATTAATGTGCTGCCCTCATTATCACGGTTAATGAAGTCTGCTATCGGAGAAGGTATGACCAGAAAGGATCATGCCGATGTATCTAACCAGCTGGTATGTATATCCTCTCAAGGATGGTGTTTAAAGAAATGAACACCTTTCTTGGTCCATTCTTTTTGCTGTCTTACACCTCTTATCTTTCTCCCATATCATTGTACTTATCCCCCATCCAAGTAGAATTTTAGTATAGGTTACATGTGGAAGATACAATCGTTCATTAGAACCAAACCCAGTCTTCTTTTTTTTATAAGGATAGTTGCTGATAAACAAGATTAAAAATCATTTGCTTGAAACCCACATCTAATGCTATACAAGATAGTTTCTAAATTAAAAACAAACAAGCCATAAGGCCATTTTAGGTTTTTATTAGTAACCATAATAATAATTACAGAATATTCCTAAAAAGATACTCGAATTTCTTACTTAAGAAATTAAGCAATCATCAGAACACTCAGGGATACAGCTTTATATATTCTATGAAATCCTTGGTTTCTGTAGCTTTTTTGTTTTTAGATTTTATTTACTTATTGACAGAGCCAGAGAGCACGAGCGGCAGGGTGGGGCAGAGGGAGAGGGAGAAGCAGGCTCCCCACTGAGCAGGGAGCCCAATGCGGGGCTTGATCCCAGGATCTCGGGATCACGACCTTAGCCAAAGGCATACTCTTAACCAGCTGAGCCACCCAGATGCCCCATAATCCTTAGTTTCTGTAGTTGTATGAGATTGTACACCAAGCACAAATAAAGAAGAGTACCTTTGACCTTAAAGTAAAAAAGGTAAATCTACTCCTACTGCAAATATTTTTCTTGAACTTCGAGATGGATTTCTCTGTGGTATGAGTTCTGACTTCCAAATGCTCTATAAAATGCAAGCTCATTAACATATTGAGGAAGTATATTTTTTAGTGTTAGTAGTGCCTGTGGACTGCATGCCTGAAGTCTCCTTTCTCAATGAGACTACTTTATAATAAAATCTGATAATTTCATAGGAACTTCATGTGAATTTTGTTTGTAAATAATGTGAAATTCCTTCTGTGGTCTCTTACGAAGATAGATACAGAAATACTCTTAATTTATAGCCCAGATTACTTTTAACATTTATAAAATCTTATCTGTGTTCATATAAATATTTTTTTTCTCCTTAGTATGCATGTTATGCTATTGGTAAGGATGTACAAGCCATGAAAGCCGTTGTTGGAGAAGAAGCCCTAACCTCAGATGATCTTCTTTACTTGGAATTTCTGCAGAAGTTTGAGAGGAACTTCATTGCTCAGGGTAAGATGACTGTTTTCTTACAAACATAATTTTGAAGACTGCTTTCCCAATCTGAGAGAATTTACATTGATCTGTACATGATTTTCCTTCTGATTAGAGAAGAGGTTCTTCCAGCTGCCTGTCATGTCTTTTTGCCATTAGCCCTCTGGCTCCTTCCTCTCTGCCTTCAAGTCCGTTATCCATTTAGCTCCCATCTGAGTTTTTCCCTTCCTTACACCTGGCCTTCTGCTCTGCTGCCTCCATTGCCGGTTCTCCTTCCTCCTCACCTCTCTGCAATGATCTTCTCATGCTTTGGGAGTTTGGGGCTTTTGTGATTCACTTAATTTCATCTCCTTTTCTGATTTTGTATCTTCCTGCTCCTTCATTGTTTATGTTCTTAAAGGCCTAGCTCCCTGTTCATTCTGTGCTTCCCCTTCCTCCCCCAGCTTTGACTTTTTCCCTCTGCTATTGACTAAATTGCTGTGTATGACCCTTATCCTTTTTCTGAAGCTCTAAATCCCACATTAACAACTA
The DNA here is from genome assembly GCF_054177405.1 of Leptonychotes weddellii. Taxonomy (NCBI): domain Eukaryota; kingdom Metazoa; phylum Chordata; class Mammalia; order Carnivora; family Phocidae; genus Leptonychotes; species Leptonychotes weddellii. The sequence goes on from NC_138370.1 coordinate 34,854,258, forward strand.
GGATACTTTTGTTTATGCTGCCATCTCCTCAGGCTCAGCATGGTCAGAACCTGAAGTTTTTTTTTTTAAGCTGACCACCTGCCTAGCAATTCCCTTTTCAGTATGTCTACCTCTTGCATGAGCATTGTCTTACTTAGCCCAAGCTCAGTAATTGAGCATTATTTATAACTTTATTCATTTATTCTCCAGTGACCAAATATTTACCAATTTCTGTTGTTCTTATTTAGAATATCCTATTCTGGTTTCATTTCTATTACAGTACCTTGGTCCAGTGTTTCTCAAATTTTAATATGTTTTTGAATCAACAGGAGATCTTGTTAAATTGTAGGTTCTGATCGGTAGAACTGGATGGGGCCAGAGATTCTTCATCTGGACAGGTTCTTGGATGATGTGGAAAACTACTGATCTCTGACCAACTTTGAGTCTTAAGGCCTAGTCCAAACCCTTGTCCCATCATCTTGGTCATTAGTGCCAGCTTTTTCACCACTCTTCCCGACTCCCTACATCCCTCTGATATTTGCCAGAATAAATTTATTACTAATTGTATTGATTGTCCCTCTAGTAAAAAGGCTGTAACGGTTTTCATTACATAGCCCATGTTCAATTTTCGAGCTGTTTTGGTTGGTCTCTCCCTTGCCACTATTTCTGACCTCAGTGGTACTCAACACAGATATGTTAACTTTGGAATAATGCATCACGCACACTACACTCTTCTATTTGTCTGATGCATTTCTTACTAACACCAAACCCCCAAAAATAATGTATAATTCTTTTTAGTGCAGAACCATAATACCTTAAAAAGATAAAAAATGAAGTTCTTCTGGTGGAGAATATAACCCAGAACTCCAGCCACTCTGATTCCTTAGTTAAGAAATCAAATTTTATTTGCAGGATAAGAATGACTCTACTAGTAAAAATAATTAGTAACAACTTTGGAAAACAACTGACCTATTCAAGGTGTTCAGTTGACATTTAAGGTTTTCTAAGTGTCTATACTATCCTCCCTCACATTCATCCTCTGTTGCTGGAAAACCGCATTTCTCAGTAATCCATAGACAAAACACTGGGTCTGGTTTCCATTGCTCCAGGTATTTAGATCCTACCCAGTTGTCCACAGAGTTGTCCCACACATGCTAGATTGCCCAGTGCCTCTAGCCTGCAGGCCTCTCCCTTTTTTCTGATTCCTGATGGTATTTACTCTCTGTACCCTCACTTACACATTCGGTTGCATCCACTGTTAGAGGAGACCTAACTGCTTTGTGTCTCTCTCTCTCTCTTTTTTTTGGTAATACTTGATGCTCACAGTAGTCATATAGTGAAATAAATAATAACACTGAAAAGTTGGAAGTAGTTTGCCTTTACTCATTTGACTTCAATTTTTTCTAAGGTCCTTATGAAAACCGCACTGTCTATGAGACTTTGGACATTGGCTGGCAACTGCTCCGAATCTTCCCCAAAGAAATGCTGAAGAGGATCCCTCAGAGCACCCTAAGTGAATTTTACCCTCGAGACTCTGCAAAGCATTAGCTGCTACTTCATCGCTGGCTCGATACACTTGTGAAATACTGGTTCTGTTTTCTTTATTCCTTTTGCACTCCCCCATTCCCCCATTTTTGTGTTGAAGTTTACCTTGTTACCCTGTAATTAAAAACAAAGACTAGGTAACATTATGCCAGTGTTGCAATGTTTTAAACTTCTAACAGACTTTAAAATATCCCCTGTTGAGAAAACCTGGATCATCAGTGCTCTTTTTACAGTAGCTGCAGGGATGGAGGTGAAGTTTTCCTACAGATGTATGTGTTTGTACATAGTGGTGTAGTTAGTTGCCTAATAATGTCTTCATTATATGGGTCTCCTCGACCTTCCCTCTCAGCCCCCTCAAGAGTATCACTGTCTGAAGTTACAATGCTTTGAACTCCAATTTAGAGCCAGGATCAAGTCTAAAAGAAGCCTCCTCTCTGAAGAGCCAGGGGCCTCTTCGCTGCACATTTGTTTTTGGATTGTTGCTGTGCCCATGGGTCTGTGCTGCTGCTTCAAGCAGCTGGTTTTTACTGTCCACCTGCTCTGTCCTCTAATGACTAGATTGGAAAAGGAGTTTTCCTTTTTCTCTTTAGTCCTTACGAGTCGGGACTCCTGTGTCTTACTGTCCCCCCACCCCGGGTAACACAGAGTCCTGCAGCTTTCGCACAGCTGGTTTTGATTTGACAGTAGTGAGATGCCTTGTCTTGATGATCCTTACTGGGTTTCCCTGCATCCCTGCAGAGGAATCATAATTAAAATAACTAATAGAACTGTTGCTTGGAAGGGGGGTTACAATAAAAGAGGAGAGAAAAACCCATATCCATTCTACATTCTGACATGCTAACAGTGGTTTCAGCTTCTGAAGTGTTGACCAGATGCTGAGGGCAAGGTGGGGAGGAGAAAGCTCTTGTGTGTATGGATATTTTAAACTCTGTTAGAGAGCAGCCTTTGGAAGATCCCCTATTTGATCCCGTTTTCTGACCCCTCTCTGCCTTTTCAGGGTAATCTTGTGGCACAAGTGATAGCATTTAAAAGCTTTCGGCTTTTAATTCTCGCTCCTTCTTGCTGTGAGTCCTGCACTGTCTTCTGTGCACTTCTGCCACGTCTACTGTTCGGTCTCTTTGTGTTCTTTGTTACTTGGTGCAATAGCAACTTCTCTGTGCATTCCATCTTTCCAGTTGTGTAAAGTGGGGGGGGTGGGGGGGAGTCAGCATGATTATATTTTAATGTAGAAAATGTGACATCTGGATATAAAATGAAAATAAATGTTAAATTAAATGGAAGTTACCTAAAGTGACTCTGTATCTTCTAATCAGAAAAGCAATATCAACAAATGAATATATAATATATAATAACACACTTCTTTGATTTACAAATTTTGAACATCATACCCAGTGTTGTGAACCAGCCCCCTGAGTTACAGGGACATGGCCCAATTTTTATATCCTCTGTCTTCAGGTTGCCCTTTCTACCCCTTCCAGCGCTTTCCACAGTAATAGATCTTCCAACATACAGTATTTTTTCCAAGCTTGACAGTTACTACGGGTGTTGTATAGCATTCTTTGTTTCAAACCTATCTGCAATGAATGATAGAGGATGATAAATAGAAAAAGAAGTACATACTGAAGCAAGCCGAAACTTGCTTCAAATAAAATCTTAGATGTCCAGAATATAAAGAAAACATGCTGGGTTAAGGACGAGGGTGTGGCATCACGGAGAACTTCCAGTTCTCTCCCCTCTTCAATTCAAGGCAACTTTTAGGAGATGTAGAGCAAGAGGCTCAAACAAGAACTAGGTAGACCTGTGTTCTAGTTCTGGTTCTGCCAGTAACTGTAGGACCCTGTTTAGTCTTTTAACAAATTTGAGTCTGTTCGCCTAGATTCCTTTTAAGGTTATTAGAAGTACCAGAGATTTTGTGTACTAGACAGTGTCTAGTACTAATATTCCTTTTCTAACTAGACAGTGCCCGATCCATGGTAGGCACTCGTAATAGGCTGCTTTTATTAATAATAAGGCAGATTTGACTTATTATTCTTATATAATACTTAGGAATAGTTGACTTAGCAGTGCTCTGGTTAATTTTTAGTGGAAACATTTTCTTAATATACCTTATTATACCAGCGATAAGACCTAATTAAAGGACCAGTTAAAATGAGGCTTTAACATGGATTCTCACTGTGATTACATCATTTAAAAAAGGAAATATTTCAGTCAGCTTAAAATACCTGGGAAGAGAAAAAGTATCTTCAAAGGTCAGGCTAACTGATTGACTCATTAAACATTTATTGCTTGCAATTGACTGTCACTTCAGTTTGTGAGATTTCATGTAAGTGAAAAAATGTTTTCAGACTAATGTAATAAATACCTCACTGAGCTGTTTTATTTTCAGATGTCTGAGGTCAACAAAGCATTGTGTGCTTTTAAGATTTTCTAATTGTTGACATTAGTAAGGGAAAGTTAGCTTAATCTATAAACAACAGAAAATAGTTCTCCAGACTAAACTAAGTATACCATTTGTAGACTATGAGAAAAACTTAGCAAGGCAATACTTGAGGGAAAATGATCTTTTGGGGAAAACTTAAGTGCAAAGAAATGGGTTTTAAAAATGAAAGTTATGTGCCTTCCTCAGCTACCAACTGTAGTTTTATTCCGAACCCTTTTACCAGGTAAACCTGGTTACCAGGTGAACACCTGCCTAGTGCTTAAGTGGACTGTGTAGTGTCCTTAGCTGCCGCCTCCTCTATATAAAGCCCTGCAGTGGCAAGAGTGAGCAGGTGACTTGATGTTTAGAAACAGTGAGAAATCTCTTTCAGTGACTTAACAGTCCCAGAGCTTTGTATCCTCAGCAAGAGTGGCAAAACCTGCCTGAAAAACTTAATAAATGTTTTCAGACACCTGGACGACCTGTCTGTCCCTGATCAGTCTGCCGCAGTTCCTGAGGAAGGGAAAAGGAGAGTCTCTGCCCGTGGCTATATCTGAGGTTGAAGACACAAATGAGCAACACCTCCAGTTGTCGTTAGAACCTGGGGGTCCGCTAGTCTAGAACAGAACATACGGCCATTTGCTGTGATGAGTGGCTGTAAGTAGTGCACATATATTTGACAGACCACTTTCCCAAAGGATTACATCTCCAAACTCCAGAGCATTTTATAAATGTAACAGATTTGTGACTTGTTCAAGTTCAAATAAGGAATGGCAGAACATGAGCTAGAACCTGGGCCTTTCAAGTTAGTCTAGTGCTCTTTCCATAGTGTGATGTTAACAAAGTTCACTTCATAAACTGAAATGGCATCCACAGACTACTCTCTGGAAACCAGGATTTTATATTGTGACTAGAGTTCCAGTATTCTATGGGACTTAATGGTGTGGTGAATGTGAACAAAAGACCCTGAGGGGCTAGGGTCCGGAATTTCAGGGCTCACACCTTTAAAAAGATAAGCTTTTTTGAGGGGGAGGTAAGACAGGGCTGGCTGTATGTGCTGACCATAACCTCAAGAGCGGCTTGATTACTTTTAAGCAGTTGTATTCTTCACTTCCACAAGAGGGCAGCACCTCTTAACGGCCCTGCCCTGGCTCAACTGTCCCCTCCAGAGATGGGGACACTTTTCAGCTGCAGCAGCAGGACAATCAATGATTCATTGAATCACATGGTGTTTTGGGGGGCTACACATTAGCCTGGGGGCTATAAGGGACCATACTGTCATAAAAATAAACCAAAATCGGTGCCAAGAGCCCTGGACTGGACTCAGAAGTTGTGGGTTAGAAGGATTTCAGAGGTCCAACTCTGCTGATAATTGAAGGCCCTTTTATTTTTTTTATTTTTATTTATTTTTTTTTATTCTTATGTTAATCCCCATACATTACATCATTAGTTCTAGATGAAGTGTTCCATGATTCATTGTTCGTGCATAACACCCAGTGCTCCATGCAGAACGTGCCCTCCTCA
>NC_138370.1:34860224-34940790 GCF_054177405.1 Leptonychotes weddellii
GAGACCACACTGTCCCGGAGGGTTCCACCCCCCGCTTAGCCACCGGAGTGACGTCCCTCAGCGGAGCAGACTTTTAAAAGTTCCGATTTTGTGCTCCGTGGTTCTATCACTTGCCAGAAGCGGCCGACGGAGGCCCCTCCCCCGCCGTCTATCCTCCCGAATATCGCCTCGGATTCACTTCTCCGCACATCCTACCTTCCAGAGAGTGGTCGCTTCTCTGTTCAGAGAGTTGTTGCTATTCCTTTCCTCGATCTCCCGTTGAGTCTGTAGGTGCTCAGAATGGTTTGATCCCTATCCAGCTGAATTCCTGAGAGGAGACGAAATCCAGGTCTCCTACTCCTCCGCCATCTTGCTCCTGAAGGCCCTTTTAAACATCGGAAACATGGAAATCTGGTTCTGTTGAACATGGAACTGTCTCAGGAGGCATTCTACTTCAGGAATTAACCTGATGGTTGGGGTGTTCCCAAGTCAAGGTAAAATGCTCTATAACTTTATCTTTTTTTTTTTTTTTTTAAACCTTGGCCTGTCCCCCAGGGCTCTAATGTGTGACAGCCCTACAACTGCTTTGAAGATAGTTGCCACTTTTAAGTCTTCTTCAAATTTTCCTAGTTTACCCCTTACTTTACAGGTAATGGAATTTTTTACCTCTTCAGTAACTGAATAGGATTAGGACCCATATCTAACCTTCTGGAATAGGAATCTTTGTACTTCTGTTATTAGCACGAAGGAGAAGTTCTCAAAAACATAGAGGCTCATCCCATGAGAATGAAGTACTCTCCCAAGCATATAGCTGGAACTGAAGTCATGGAAACACTGTACGTGGTCTTTGGGACCAACTCCCATTGAGGCTATGACTCTGATTCAAGCTTAGGTTACTGGAAATCTCAATATGCTCCGAAGTAAGACATTCTGTTCTCTGGTTCTATTGTACTTTCCCCTAGGATCTGCTTATTCAGTAGCTCTCAGGTGGAACTCAAGCACTGGGGAAGTTTCATTAATGGTTTACCTAATAGACACTCATTGTACAGATAAGACTCAAAAAGTACAGATGAGTACAAAGAAATAATCCCATAATCCTACCACTCAGAGAAACTTAACACTTTGTCATAGAGAATCCCTTAACAATCATGGCTTTGCCAACTGTGGCTTTGCCCACTTCATCTTGTTAAGCCAAAACCCATGGCAATTTTGGCTTCTTTCTCCCACAGACTCTATCAGATTATGGGAATCACGTCATCAAGAGGTGTGGTTAAGCTACAGACTCTTCATAACATACACTTACAAAACAGCTATATGTTTTAATCTGAGTGGTATCTGAGTGAAAACAACACAGCTCATGTAACAAACATAATTTCAGATAAAGTTCTTTTGTTCAGATTTTTTCCACTACTGTGAAGGGAATTACGGTTCCCTGGCAGTACTTAAAAGCCCCTTCGCATCGGTCCACTACTTCTGTCTCCTTCAGCTGCTTTGACCAAGGATGCAGGCAGGTGTGGGGAAACTAGTTTCCATTATGCTGCTTTCTATGCTTCTCTTCCCCTTTCCCATCCTGAGACCTCAGGAACTGGAGGGGTCAGGCTGAACCCTGTGGGAGGGCGAGGAAGGAGAACAGGCTGAGGTGTGAGCAAAGCTAGAAGCCCCCACCCTACCTGAAGGCAGAGGCAGGGTAAGGGCTGAAAGGTTTGTATGCTCATCTCTGGGCCATCTAGAGAGTAACTTGGCCCAAGAAGTGTACCCCTGAGTGCTTCAACAATGCCAGTTACCTGTGTGTTTGGCCAAGGATTCTGAAAGATAAAAAAAACAACACGAGTATGAAAGATGTTTTAAGCCAATAAGGGTTGGCATGGAGAAATTTAATCACAGGTTCAGGCTGCACACCATGGTTTACAGGAGAATCTGCTTTGACAGATCATTACCCAAAGCACTGAATGTGCCCTGGACCACTGCAGGACATACAGTTGCAGGTCATGCAGGAGAATGGTTAGTCGTGTGTGTGTGTGTGTGTGTGTGTGTGTGTGTGTGTGTGTGTGTTTTAATAGCAGCTGTATTGATATGTAATTTACATGCCATACAATTCACCCATTCAGAGTATGCCATTCAGTGTTCTTAAGTATAGTCACAGAGTTGTGCAACAATCACCACAATCAATTTTACACGTTCTGATATTTCCCCCCAAAAATCCTGTACCAATTGGAAGGCATTCCCTATTTTCCCCCAACCCTATCAGTCCCTATGGGTTTGCCTATTCTGGACATCTTACATAAATGGAATTACATAATATATGGTCCTTTGTAACTGCTTCTTTCACTTAACCTAATGTTTTTAAGGTTCATCCATGTCTAAGCATGTATTGTACTTCATTTATTTTTATTACTGGATAATATTCCATTGTATGGATCTACTATATTTTATTTATCCATTCATCAGTTGAGGGACATTTGGGTTGTTTCCACTTTGTGGCTCTTCTAAATAACACTGCTATGAACATTCATTGTACAAGTTTCTATGTAGGCATTTCTCTTGAGTATACACCTAGAAGTAGCATTGTATTGCTGAGTCATGTGGTAACTCTATGTTTAACCTTTCCAGGGACTACCAAACTTTTCCAAAGCAACTGCATCATTTTACATTCCCACCAGCCATGTGTGAGGGTGGGATTTTTTTTTTTAATGCCAAAGAATTCAGCTTGCTTGAGAAGCGAGTAACTTCTAGAACTCGGAAATTACTGTGCTTTTAAGGATGTATTTAATCCCCTTTAAAAAAAAAAATTAGAGCTTTACTTACTATGAGATCAAGTGCTTAAATACAGTCCAAACTAAGAGATAAACGCTGCATCCTGCCGTTTTACGTAGTTGCCTAGGAAGCTGCACTTACCAAGCATTCAGACAGTTTGATGACTATATAACACTTTATCATGAATAGACTGTATTTCCTCTATTGTTTAACACTCGGGATAGTTTTAACTTTCACTTATGCTGTGATGAATTCGTTGGCATATAAATAATTGTCTGTATTCTGGGATATTTACTGAAGGGATTTCCATAAGTATAGGAAAAAGAATACTACTAAAGCTCTTGACTGGTATGGCACCATGTGTTTAAAAAATATTTATGACAACTTATGGTCCCACCATCAATGTATGAGTATTCATTTCATTGTGCCCTCACCAGCACTGGGTGTTCTTTCTTGCCAAAGAGAATCAAAACCAAAACCTTAATTTTATTAAGAAAAAAATTCCATTAAAGTAACATATATAGAAAATTACATAAATCATTAATGTATATAGCTTGATGAATTTTCACAAAGTGAACACACCTATATAACCAGACACATCTCAACAGACTGGAAATTTCCAGCACCTCAGAAGTTACCATCATGTTCCCTTCCAGTGACCTAACCATTTCCCACTCCCTCCCCAGGGAAACCCCTATCCTAACTTCTGATACCATGGAGTGGGGGGAGCTTTGCTAATTTAATGCATTAAAAAATGTATATTATAATAGTTGAAGTAAATCAAGTTACCACAGAATTCCCAACCTTTTTAGCCATTTGTGTTTCTTTTGGAAATCTAGGGCCTATACTTTGCAAAGATCTATTTATTTCAAGGTCACCAGTTGGGTGGGGAACCAAGGAGCCCACATGATTTCGAAGTCCCAGGATCTCAGATTTGACCCTGGCCAGTGTGCCATGCTTCTTGTGCCCTGTATCCCTCTTGGGAATCCAGTGGGACTTCCTTATCATCTTGCGTAGGTAATGAGGGCTTTTTCCTGCCCCTCATATATTATCAGACCAATCTCCAGAGAATGCCCCTCCAAAATTCTAAGCCAGCAACAGAATTTTCACACAGTCAATGAAACATTTTACCGGAGACAAGACCACTGCTAAGCTCTACTACTGATCAATTTTTCTATAAGTGATGAACTCCTTTCTAGAATAGGATAGAATAAGTATCTTAGGAAGCCATTGCTCTTTCCCCACAGACCTGGGCAGGAGCCTGGAATGGGAGAACTCCTGTTTTTCCAGGTCTGGGGACACAGGATACTTTTTTCAGAAGATTCTCCAGCCCTGCCTTGTCTGCTCTGTTTCCTGGGCTTCCTCTTACACTGACACCCAAGAATTAACATACCAGAAGTGATGTCGCCACAAATTCAAGAGATTGGCACACTTACTTCTCTGCTGCTGCCATGTAAAGAGAAGGATTAAGGAACATAGGGTTTTCCTCAGAAACTCTTGGAAGATCCAAGTGAATTGCTGTTTTCAGCACTATCTCCCAACCCTGCTGAAACCCACCATGTCATAATGTTCTTTACAACTATCCCAAGATAGGCCAGGGTAACATTATTCCCTTTTATCCAGGGAAGTCAAATAATTAATTGGATTTGCTGGTAGAACAGAGACTGGAACTCAGGGATCCTGAAATCTTAGTTGCGTGCCCTTCTATCATTCTGTACCTTTGCTGTGGTTAGGAGTCCTCAGACTCTGGCAGCCAAATGTGGATAATCATGGTCTTTGGAGAACAACAGGCCCAAGAGGAAATCTTTGGTGTTCTACCACCAAATTATGAGAATTTGGGCAAGTTATTTACCATCTCTGACCCTGTTTATCATATAATTGGGGACAATACCTACTCTAAACTGTTAGATTAAGTGAAAACACCACCAAATACCTAGCAGAATATCTAGGTTTAAATCCCTGCTTTGCCTCTTTCTTATTGATTGAAATATTGTTTAAGCTCTGGCCCTTCATTATGCCTTTTATTTAAAAAAAAAAAGACAAGAGAACATATTTTATTGATGATCAACTGATTCACAGTTACGGAGAAATTTAATGCCCACACCTCAGTGAATAAATCAGTTAATTTTAGCTTCCTCAACTATAAATCAATCTGAGCAGGAGTCATCCCTATAATCATCAGGTGGTAATAGAAATCAAAAGTAAATGAAAACCACTTTATAATGCATGATCTCAAAACAAAGTAGAAATATTAAGACTTCATGTTTCTTAAAAGAGTTTGTGGTCTTAAGCCTCATGTTCAGAGGAAGCTAACATGTCTCTTGCATGGCTACTGAGATACTTTCCATTTTATTAATGTCAGCACCGAAGCTAGATGTTAAGTAACATGCCCAAGGTCACATAGATAGCACACGATTGACCTGGGTTTAACTCACAGTTTGTTCTCCAAGGACAATGTTTTTTAGGATAAGAAGGTCATGAACAGGACCTTAAGTCTTATTAGAGAAATGAGACCTTGAACCGTAAAGATGAGTCATACGAGTTTCTCAGTGGGCTACCAGGATTGTATTCCTAAACAAAACGGGTTGAGGGAAGAGGGGGTCCGGACTGGCAACTTCTGCCAAAAAGCAAAACAAAATAGCACATAGTGACTCTGTGCTGCCTACTCTCCCCACCCACCACCACTGCTCCCAACCAGATCAGCAGAGAGACCTCAAGAGAGCTGCCATGGGGGCGACAGCATGGGACCTGGGAGACCCGACTATCCCAGCGACTAAGAAGACCTCTCATCTCTGCTACGTGATACCCACCAAGGACCAGGCCTCAGAGGACAGAGGTGGCAGTGACTAGGGAGCCCTCAGAGCCTCAGGGCAAGACAGGATCTTGCGGCTTCTGAGGGGCCCAAGAAGGTACGGGAGCGGATATCAGCTCCAGAAAGCCTTTACCCTACAGGCTCCAGAGAGTTTCAGTGGCACAGCCCTGTCCCCCCCAAGAGAGGGTGCCCTGTCCCAAGAAGTTCTCAGAAGGCAGCCTTGGCACAGCCCCAGGCAGCAGTTGGACATGCCCGAGAGAGGGAGCCCCAATCCCAGCTCTGGCTAGGTCCTTAGCCCACAAGCCCCAGACACCACTGCTCATGGTTTGATCATCAAAGATGTCAAATGTTGGGTGGACCCTGCACTTCAGGTGATGCCTGGTTCAGCCTCAGGTTGGGAGCTGTTAGGGGACCATGCCCTGTTAACCTCAGCCAAGACAGATCTGCACTCTGGCCCTGAAAGAGGCAAGTGACCCTGCCAAGTAGTAAAGTGACCAGCGCAGAGAAGGAACAGACGAAGGCGATGGAAGGAGGAAGAAGGAAGGAAGCAATCATGTCTCCCGCATGTCTGAGCACCAAGGATGCCCTGAGAGCTAGACTGCCTGATGTTTTTCTCACGCCTCCCTTCGCCCACCTTCCAGGGGTGGCACTGGGACTTTAACCTTTCCTGAGGCCCCCTCTGTCCTAGTGGGCAAAGAGCCTGTTAAATATTATCGGTGGGCGCTGTGTTATATATACTTTCTCATGCCCAGCCCAGTGATCCATGCAGTAAGGTATGTTTACAGATGAGGAAACTAAGGCCTGTGTTAGCTACCTCGTGTTCATTCCCAGTCCCCAGCTTTTGGAGCAGAACCCTGTCTAGTCTTGGGTGCTGGCTTTGGCTTCAGGGTTTGAGGTGGAGCCAGATGGTGTTACTGGAGCGCCCCTTCCGCCAAAGGGACTTCTGTGCCTCCTTATCACCAAGTTCACTCACTGATTCTTATCAAAACCATCCAGTGTCCTGTCCCCTTCTTGTAAACTAGCTCAGATGCCCCCCAAGGCCGCCTGGAAGAAAGCTGCCGGTAAAACAAAGAGTCACTCGTGCCTTCCTCCCCTCCCCCATCACCACGGCCCCTGTGGGGACAGCAGGTATCTAAGCAAATGGCGAAGCAGGACCGCAGCTGCCGCCCAGCACATTAAACACTGTTTCCTTAATTCCCTCTCCCACTAAGTGGTGATTACCCGGACTGCCTGGGGGCTGATCCTTCCAGCCACCTGACTTCAGCCCCTGGGGCACCGGGGAGCGCACTTCCGGCAGGGGCAGACCCGGCAGATGCTAGGCACTGATTATTCCGGGTGGGGGGTGGGCTGCTTGGAGGGGCCGACATTTGCACTTCAAAGGGGGACAGGCCCCAGTTCTCCACTCCTGGGACCTGGTTCTATTCTGGGGAAAATCAAGCTGCTTTGAGTGAGTTACCCATGGGGGCCCAGCCCTTTCCTAACTGGAGGGCAGTTTTAAACAACCCCGCCCCCGCCCCCGAATTAAGGCGCACTTGCTAGACCCTCCCAGGGCCCTCCTCTGTCTTGCAGCTCTGCTTGGATGGGTTTGTTTCAGTCTGCGCTGGGTTAGAGGGACTCCGGGCACTAGCCCCCACTCTGTATTGACGCCCTTTGATCTCAGTCCTCCCAGCAACCCCTTGTTAGGGGTTGGATTGTGTGCCCCAAAGAGATATATTGCTGTCCTAACCCCCAGTACCTTAGAACGTGACCTTATTTGGACATAGGGTCATTGCAGATGTAATTAGTTAAGGTGAGGTGACCCCTAATCCCATATGACTGGCGTCCTCGAAGAGGAGAGAGACACAGAGAATGCCATGTGCGGACACGGAGGGGCAGGGAGAAGGTCAGGGGAGATGCCCACAGAGGTGTGATGCTGCCACAAGCTAAGGAACACCTGGGGCCAGCAGAAGCTGGAAGAAAAGGAAGCATCCTCCCCTGGAGGGTTCAGAGGGAGCAAGGCCTTACTAACACCTTGACTTCAGACTTCTAGCCTCCAGAACTGTGAGAGAATAAATGTCCGTTCTTTTAGGACACCCAGTTTGTTGTGCTCGTTAGGCAGCCCTAGGGACAGTACGAGACACCTGAAAGGTAGGTGGCATTATCCTTATTTAACTAAAGAGGAAACAAGCTCCAGAGCTCCCCTGACTTCCCCGACTTCCCCGGCGGGGCAGGAAGCTGAAGTTGTGGGGCCCCTCATGGTCGCACACCACCCTTCTTGGCATAGTTTCGCAAGGACCTCCCTATAAGCCCAGAGCAGTCTGCTGTGGAGGAGACGAGCCCTGGTGTCACTCCCTGCCCCCCATCCCGCCGTCTCCCCTGTGATGAAGCCCCATGGGAATTAAGGTGCAGTAATAGCACTAGCCCACCTGGGTGTGAGGGGCTCTGCAGGCTGTAAATGCCATGTATTGCAAGAGCCCTCAACTCCACCCCACCCATGGTGACCGAGTGGGTCAGAGTGAGGGCTGCTGGGATCCAGGGGGGAGGTTACATCCCCACCCACAACCTGGGCCCTCCCAGGCACCAGGGAGCAGCCCTTACCAAAGTTTCCTTTCAGAAATACTGGCCATCAGCATTCCAGGGAATGCAAGACAGTTTGGATAAGCTCGGGAGATGCAGATTGGAGCACAGTGAGGGGGAAAGACAACCAAGGGGGAGCCAGGAGAAAATGTTGTTCCAAGGTCATTAGCCACGTGGGTGGCCTCTGCAGTGTCCCAGTCCTTTGGGGTGCCTGTGAAATGGGGATAGCATACATCCTAGTACAGGGCTGCCATGGCACTGTCTTTTTTTATTGGTTTACTCTGTGTGTGTGTGTGTGTGTGTGCATGTGCATGTGCAGACGAAAAGTAAATGATCTATCTTCATAGGCTTTTTCCTTTTCTGACATAGTTGTGCTGTTTGGGAATCGGTAAGTAGAAAAATACCCTACCAAACCAAGATTTTTTTTTTAAGATTTATTTATTTATTTGAGAGAGAGCATGTGTGTGAGCAGGGAGAGGGGCAGAGAGAATCCTCAAGCAGACTCCGTGCTGAGCTTGGAGCCTGACGTGGGGCTCATTCCCCGGACTGTGAGATCATGACCTGATCTGAAATCAAGAGTTGGCCACTTAACCAACTGAGCCACATCGGTGCCCCCAAACTAAGATATTTTAAAGATGGCAGTATGAAATTGAACCTGAGAATGTTTTGCTTTTCTTGGGCTCAGGAAGCAGGAGGAGGGAGTTGATAATGAGATTGGGGAAACAACACTTTGGGGTGGGGGGCATTACTTTGGTCTTCCTGTAGCTGTATCTTTCTGTGATGCCGGCTCTCACTTGGAGCTGACCAGTTGGCACCATCATGGCCCCTCCCGCTTTCTAAGTACAGCTTATGAGGCTAAGCCAAATGAGAGCCAGAGCCAGAAATTCCCTGGAAAGCATTTGCTTCCACAGGGGAAGGGCCAGGGAAGCTGGTGTAGGAGGCTGGTGGGACTGGAGGGGGTGTCAGCCCCCTCCTCATTTCTTCTTTCCTGGGGTGGGCAGGGTTCCCTTGGACTCTCTGTCTACATATGAAGGGCTTGGGTGGATTGCCTGAGGTTCCTCTCAGGCTGACCCTCCAGCCTGGTGGTGACCAAAGCTGGGCCCAGAGCAGGCCAAGCTCTGAACTGCTCAGATTGGCATTTTCAGGGGCTGGAGGATGGGTGGGTCTAGCGAGCTTGGGCCACTTGTATGGACAGTGGGGGAGAAAAGCAAGATGACCTTGAACCAGCTGACATTCGTCTACTAACCCGTGTCCCCTTGCTGCACCCACTTCCCCTCCCCCCAGCCTGGAGCCCAGCTTTCTCCTATAAACCTATTTTTCTCCAGTTTGGGAAATGCCTCAGAAACCCATTCACTCACTCAGTGAGTTCATGGGACGTTCATGCTTTTGAAAGCTCAGCCCAAAGATGTGCATTTCTAACAGTGGAATTTCAGGGCTCTGATGAAAAGGGCCTGCACTGAGGGGAGTGTGGGGCTCTCTCAGTCTGTGGGACAGTGAGGAGCAGGAGCTCAGAATACAACCTTCTTTGGCTAGTCGGGGACAGCTGGATCCGAGGGCTAGAACAGAGGTAGAAGGAAGAAGCAGCCTAGTGTCAGAGTGAGAACTCGTGTTGTGGCTACAGTGAGGCCCCATGCACCAAGGGCCACAGCTCCATCATATGCAAAATGCAGGGTTGTTTGAGTGATAAATGCAGATGCCAGCTTGAGGAGCCATCTATCCCCCAGCTCAGTAAATATTAACTTCCCTTCTTCTTGTCATGGGCAGTGCCCCCCTTGCCCTCACCCCCTAGCCTGCTCTATTGTGCCCCTGTCTTCCCTGCCTGGAAGAACTGATCAAGCAAAGGGAAACTTGAACCTTGAACCCTCAGGCTAGGTGTGTACTGCGTGGCTCTGGACCCCCGCAGTCCGAGAGGGTGCCAGCAGGTGATGGGTCATGGCCGGCAAATTGTCCTGTTACTTTTGGTGTGAGGAATTTAATTTGTCTCACCTGTCACTGATTACAAATGCTGTGGTAAGCCTACTTACAGCTCAGTTTAGACATAATTGAGGCAGTGGGGGTGGTGGACACTGAAGGGACAATACAGTGGGGCCTCTGCCTGTGTGCCTGTAGGTGCACTGGGGCCAGCACTGTGTGGCAGGGCTGAGGGGGGTCTGTTTGACAGGAAAGGCTGCACTTAGGGGTGTGTGAATCGGATTCTAACTGGCTCCCTTTGGTCATGGGGTTTCGGTCATTGTCACAGGCGGGCTCCAGCCTAGATCTGCCCCCCCACACTGCCTAGCAAATCCCTCTTTGCTCCTTTCTTCTCCCAGCTGTGTGTCCTCGCTCTCTCCCAGGGGTTTTGCCCCACAAGTCAGTCTTCTGGAGTTGAAGGCTGGAGAGAAAAGCTTAGGTGGGGGAGGGGGACAGTTGACTAGAATAGTCAGCTGTTCCGCAAGGGGTGGAGTTTTGCTGAGGCTGCTGGAGTCTTGGGCACCAGTGTAGTTCAGCATAGCTGGAAGTCGAGACATTATATTAACAAATAACAATGGTAGCAATAAAGTATGATAGTGGTAATAAAAATAATAGCAATACTTTAGCTACATTTCAGTGGGCATTATGTCATTTAATTGTAAAAAAAAAAAACCCTCTGAAGCACAGGGAGGTTAAGTAACTTATCCAATGTCATGAGCTCAGCAGTGGTGGAGTCCGGACATGAACTCAGCTCTGATTCTGCAGATTGAGCACTTGACCCCTTGCCACACTGCAGAACGGGTATCTCTGGTCAGGTCTCAGGGCTGAACACAGGGCTGGGCAGCAGAACAGGTTTTTCTCATAAAGATTGTAACTGACAAGAGGAATGTCTTGGCATTTTTTGAACTTATATTGATGGTAGATGTGATGTTTCAGGAAAGTGGTTTAGGTTTGCCAAGGTAGGTGTTGGAACCATGAAGTGGAGAGACTTGAGGCCAGGTAAGGGGATTTAACTTCATTTGGAGGTCGGGAGGGGGAGCCCCTGAAGGTTTTGAACAAGGGAGAGACCTGGTGGGAGAAGCACTGGGCCGGGGTGGGGGGTGATGATAAACCTGCATCTTGTATGTCAACAGACTTAATGGACCAGAGTGGGGGCAAAGTAACCAGTGGGGTTATTAGATTGTCAAGGTGACTAGCTCTATCATTCACTAGCTGTGTGACCTCAAAGATGTCCTCTCTCCCCTCTCTCCCCTCTGGGTCTCTCTTTTGTCATCTATAAAAGCGAGGTGGTTGTAATCAGAAGATGTCTAAGAGGTCTTGGGCACTCTGGGAGTCTTTTGGTGACCTTAGCTGGCCAGCAGATGCAGGAAGAAAAGAGGATGGAGAGAAGGATAGGATCTGGGATCTGATTGGATAGAGAGGATGATGGGAGGCAGTGGGTCAAGGATGGCTCCAAACTGCAAGGAGAGATTGGTAGAAGAGAGATATCCTGGGGGAACAATCTGGAGTATACAGTAGGCTGAATAAACTGCTTGGGGCTCCAGCAAAGCACACCCCTCCCACCAAAACAGACACTAAAAAATGGGTATATGGATACAATGATTGAAGCGGAACATTTCTCAATCATGTTACATGGGGAAAGATGCTATTTTAACTTTAGCATCCATATAAGGATTGTGTCATTTCATAAAACTTTGTTTTTAATTTTCATGTGTGGAAGGACAATGTGTGACGCTGAATTCAAGCTTTTCAGTGTTCTTCACTGGAAGGGATGGGAGGAATTGTTTCTGAGGGAGAGGAAGCTGAGGTTGTAGGCTGCTTGGGGCTGCTGTAGGAGAGGTTCAGGGCAGCAAGAGAGAAGCTGAGGAGGGAGAAGCACTGCCAGATCCCTGTGAAGAAGGTGTCTGCTGGGGCCCCCAGGAAGGCTGAGATTTCCAAGAGAGGGAACGTGGGGTGGGAATGGGAGGTCCAAGTTAGGAAGGGATGATGACTGGCACATGCTCCCAAAATGTTGAAATAAGAAGACATTTTGGTTCTCCAACCTTCCTTTCCCTGTACCGAATTCCCCCATGCCACCCTTCCACGTAGCACCACCTGTGCCCAGCCGGCTTATATCATCCTGTTTCTTTCCTTCATGGCACTTATCTGATTGAATTGAAAATCATCTGCTTTATTTACTTCCGGAGTATAAGTTCCATGAGGAGAAAGGCCCTTCACTATTTTTGTTCACCTCTGTATTTCTGGTATCTAGAACAGGGCTTGGCATAAAACAGAAGCTCAATAAATATTTGTTGAATGAATATATGTATGCATACATGAGTGAATGAAATGGTGATATTTCAGGCCCTCTGATGCCTGGGTTGGAGAGAAAGTTGGAGGCAGCTTGACCTTCTTCATGTAGCTTAGAAAGCACCTGCTGGGGGCACCTGGGTGGCTCAGTTGTTAGGCGTCTGCCTTCGGCTCAGGGCATGATCTCAGGGTCCTGGGATCGAGCCCCGCGTCGGGCTCCCTGCTCGGTGGGAAGCCTGCTTCTCCCTCTCCCACTCCCCCTGCTTGTGTTCCCGTTCTTGCTGTGTCTCTCTGGCAAATAAATAAATAAAATCTTAAAAAAAAAAGAAAGAAAGAAAAAGAAAGCACCTGCTGTGGAGGCCGCCTGGAGACGTGGCCACTCTGCCTCCCCCCACCCCTCACAGGCACCAGTGTGCATACTCTATTCATGGCTTCATGAGAACCCTGGGACTGCTCCCAGTGCTGGCCAGGCTGAAGCTCAGCTGCTTAGCCTCAGGGGAGGAGGAGCCCCTCTCTCCCTTTTTCTTTTTCTCTCTCTCCCACTCTCATTTCCCTTTTGATCTTTTTTTTTCTAAAATAGTAAGTAGGTTTGGGGGCTTAAGAAAGGCTTATGTCCTCAACAGCACTCCAGGGGAAGATGGGCAGGGAGAAGGCTTTGCTCCCTACTTTGCTGCCCTTCCTGCCACTAAAGCAGTCTTTTCCATTGCCCCATCCCTTCCCAGGAGCCGTTTCTATTACTCCTAGCCCAATAGACAGAGAGAGTCTTGTTGAAGTGGCAAGTAAGGGGGGGTCACCAGAGAGTGTTTGGTTATCTATTTCTATGCCACATAAGAAATCACCTTGAATTTAGTGGCTTAAAAACACTGGCATTTAATGTGCTCATGGTTCTGAGGTCAGGATTGTGAAAGGGCAGAGTGGAGGAAGCAAATCCCTGCTCCATGGGGTCTGATGGATCAACTCCACTTAGCTAGAGCCTAGCGGGGGCAACAGGAGCCCTCCTGCTCCATGAGGTCTCTCCAGCAGACTAGAGGGGCTTTGTACATGGCAGCGCAGGGCCCCCAGGAATATAAAATTGGAAGCTCCCAAGCTTAGGCTGCCTTCTAAGCTTGGGCTGGAACTGGTGGAGCCTCACTTCTACTGACTTCGATTGGTGAATGTGAGTCCTAGGGCCCGCCAGAACTAAAGGGGAGGGGGCCAAAGCGGGGTGTGATTAGTGGGAGGCCTATTTCAGTGGGTGTCACCAATGCAACAGCCTCCCCGCCATGAGCCAGCTCAGGACAAAGAACAAGAAGGGTTATTCCAGGGCTGATACGACCCATTTGTCAGAGTGCTGGGCCTTGGGATTAGACAGATGCAGGCTCCTGTCCTGGCTTGCTCACTTCTCAGCTGCCTGGCCCTCCTTGAGTTTGGAGGTCCACCGCACCCTGGCCTCCTGCCTCTCCAACCTCCAGTGCTGCTCCTGTCACCTGCATAGACAGGCAGGAAGCCCCAGGTTGGTGGGAATGCCTGTCCTGGGATGTCCATCCTGTCTTTCCCTTTCTGCTCACTCTTCTTCTGTCCCATACTGGTCCCCCAGACCCGTTCCTGCCTGCCACCTTCCCTAGAGACCCTGATTTGTCCCACCTCAGAGGCATTGCCATTTATCCGTCATATGTTCCGTTTCCTTTGTACATGTCCCTTCTGTCTCCTGCCACCTGAGTGGAAGCCCTTTGAGTGTAGGATTTGAGCCCAGAGCAGTTGGGAATGCTTGTCCAGGTGAACAAGGCAGGTTGGCATGGAGAAGACTGGACAGATGGCCACCGTGGTGACCACACCTTCCCAGAGGGGAGGCCCGGAGGTAGTGGCAACAATAGTCATTCAGGTCTCCTGCCAAAGAGGCTGGAGTCAATGGGTCAAGGAATTGGCTGGTGAGGTGAGCAGCTAGACAGTGGGGGAGGGGAGGCCTAAGTTTGGGGCTTGGGAAGGAGTTCTCTTTTGGAGAGGACCCTGTGCGTTACAGACAACCATGTCCCTTCGTCTCCTTTTCTCCTTCCTCGGGGTCAATTTCACAGATAAAACTACAGGGTTGGAGAGTGGTACAGACTGCCTGGAAGTCTACCTGATGCCAAGGCCCATGCTTTCCCCCTGGCCAACACTGCCTTCATCAAGGCTGTCTGCATTTCCTTCATTGGCAGGGAGAGACATCACCTTTCCTGTTCCAGATGGAGGCGCCCCAAGGAGCTGCCATACCATAGCGGAGAAGCAGGGTAGCTTGAGGAGACAAAAGTAGCTCTGGAGGGCATGAGAAATGGCATTCTTTATTCATAAATAGAAACATAAAATTATCAGAGATAGTTTACATGGCCAAGAAGGGGCATCAAAAATAAAATGAAGCTGTCAAAAGCAACTCAAAAAAAAAAAAAAAACCCAAAAAAACAAAAAACAAAACAAAACAAACAAAACAAGAAACAACCCAGAGAAAAATAACTATGTACATATTCTTCCAAATGCCAGTCTATCCAAAGCCAGCCTTGGCTGGAGGTTCCAGCTTTGCCTGCAGACTCAGCACAAGATGGACCACGCAAGAAGCGCCCACTGGACAGGGTGCACAGCCTCCTGCCATGGCAGCTCCGGTTTAGGAGAACTCAGGACCCATAGGGAAAGCCCTCTCCCAAAGCTGCGGCTCCATCAGCAAGAGATGGCCCAGGCTGGGCCGGGACAAGAGTAGGGCAAGGAGCAGAGGGTCAGCAAGTGTTTCTCAGAGGAGAGCTAACCCTCCCCAGGCCCTGTAGAGCTCAGTGCCTATGGGGGCCAGAGTGCACCCAGCAGCAGTTACCTGAATGACCCAGCAGCCAGAAGACATGCCCCAGGGGGAGCCCTGAGAGACTCTGGTCATTGCAAGGCCTGGAGGCAGAGTGCCCTTCTTGGCGAGGTGGTACCGGGTGCTGCTCTCTCTTTGCAGGCAGGCAGAGCGTTTTCAGGCCGGGCATCCTTTGGAAGAGCAGAGCAGGTCGATCTGACTGAATGAGCAAGCATGCCGGCAGGAGTATTCAGAGCGAAGGGCAGCGAGCTCATGCTGGCTGGCCCTGGGCCAGGCCGTCTGCTCTGAAGCCCCTGTCATCTGACTTCCCAGTCCCCGCTCAGCCTCTGTTGTTCAGAGGCTCCTTCTGGAGAGGCTGGGTTTGGCATGGTCCGGGAATAGTAAGGATGTTTTTTTCCATAGGGAAGGGAAGAAAAACCACATGGCGGTAAGATCACTATGTTACAGGACACTGTTGCACTCTGGTGCCACTGTGGGCCACCCTGCGGCCTTCAGCTGGTGGGGGGGGGGGGGCATTCACGGGTTGGCCTTAGGCAGGGATGCAGAGTGCTTGGTATGGTCACACCATGGTGGAGCACAGACCTTGCCCCTGAGTGTCCTCCCCTGGGCTTAGCACCCATCTCTTCTCAGCAAGGTCTAGAGGGCAGGTCACAGGGCTTTGGCTGCTCTCTGGGGGTGGAGAGCAGTGGGGTATCTCCAGCCTGGGTGGGGAGCAGCAGCCCCTCTATCTCATGGCGGTCTCACTGGGGAAAGGAACTCAAACAAGGCCCAGGCTGAGCGCTGTGTGTAGCAGTGCTGACAGTTGACAGTACGGACTCCATCGTGGGCCCTCCATCTTGCTCGTGTTGCTTGATGACCTCTCTTGGGGCTGTGTTCTGGGCCCCTGGGAGGTTAACATACATACCTTAGAAATACCTTCGGAGGCTGGGATTGGGGGAGGCTGTTAGGCCTCCCATGAATCTGCTAAAGAGAACATAGTCTTTCCTGAGGCACAGGCGGTGCTGCAGATCTAATTAAAGGTTAGCTGTCCATTAGGTGCGTGCAAACCCTTGAATCTCACTGTAATGCCCTCCTGTGTGTCCCCTCGCTTTATAGAATCTGTGGATGAAGGTCCAGACTTTGTGGAGAATAACTGCATGCAGTGCCTGGACCATCCTCCACCCGATTCTCCCTGTCAGTAAGTTACCCTGAATAAAACTCTGTAAACTGGATGGAGTCACCCACTTTGTTTTCTGGTCTCAAAGTGCCTTCTCAGTTGAAAGATATTTTACCATCCCTCTCCCACCCTCTAACAGTGTGGCAGAGGGA
The DNA here is from genome assembly GCF_054177405.1 of Leptonychotes weddellii. NCBI lineage: Eukaryota > Metazoa > Chordata > Mammalia > Carnivora > Phocidae > Leptonychotes > Leptonychotes weddellii. The sequence continues at coordinate 34,876,673 of NC_138370.1, forward strand.
ATGGGACATTTTTGACTTGAGGGCCTGCACTGTGCCCAATGGAGGGCATTGCCCTCCAGGCAGGAAGGGGACGTTTAGCCTATCCATTTCAGGTTTAAATCTGCCCTATGACTAAGACCAGTGGCTTGAAATTCCAGAAAAGCTCCTCTGTCATGGGCACAGCTTAACCCCAGGGACCAGAAGGCAGAGCCAAATGCAGGGAAGATGGCCCTGCTCTCAGCCCGACTCAGGGAAAGAATGCGGTGGCTCTGAAGGGTGGGGGGGGGGAGGTGACAAGAAGCAGCTCCCACTCCCACTCTGGGTCCTGTAAGGACTGTGGTCAGGGAGGCAGACCCAGGGGGTTTGGTCTCAGACTGCTAAATACCCAGACTCTCTCATCTCTCCTACCTCAGTGAACCCCTCTCAGCAAGCAGGCATGAAGCTCAGGAATCTAGCAAGGCTTGGCTGTCCTAAGAAAGAACAACAGCTGTAGCTTGAGTCAAAAATAGAACCTGGAACAGTTCTGGCTGCCTGCTAGATCTGGCTTGCTTCTGAAAAGACAAGAAAGAAAAAAAGAAAGAAGACTAAAAAAAAAAAAAAAAATTTTTTTTTTTGTCCCTCTGAACCAAGCAACCAAGTAAGAAACCCCACCATTCTCTCCTCCCCCAGCTCTGCACATCTTCAGACGAGAAACACCAGCCTCCCCCAGGCACTGGCCCAGCCCCTAGCAAACTGAAGCTTTCTGGATTCTCTACAACTGGGGGCTCCTGTGGGGCCCAGGTGGAGGGAAGCTAGCCAGTGGCCCTGGGGCTGTTCATTAGGCTGTATTTGTGTCTCTTCTCCCTGCCTGGGACTCTGGCCCACCAAATTCTGGGATTGTTCCTGACCTGTAAGGAGTCTTGTCTGAATTTAGCACTGGAAATGCAAAGGGGAAAGTGTGTGCCACTCAACTGAGCCACAGGCAAAGGAGGGAAATGTCAGATCATCCCTGCGCCATTTTCGTCGTATATAGGTTATTCTGGATCCAGCAAAGGCTGGATTCTTGAGAAGAAAGTAAGTTCAGAGTAGCCACTGGCCAATTTAAATCACGTGGGGGCACCCCTACCTCTAGCCCCATGAGGAAAGATCTGGAGGCTGTCCCAGGGAAATTTGGAAAACCACAGCTTCCCTGTGTCACAATCTTCCCCTCCCCAGGACCTCAGTGTCTATGGCTTTAAGAAGAGTGGTCACTGAGCTCAATGGCTACCAGCTGTCCAAAGGCTGCTTACCTTCAGTTAGCAGGGCCCAGCAGGGTCTGGCCATTACTACCTGGCTTCTCCCTCTGACCCCCTCTGGGCTTTGCTGAGTCTAGACATTCCTGGGCTGCCCCAGATTTCCCCTCCTTTTTGTGGCTTTCTAGGATTGGGACAGCTCTGATGTTGCTAAGCCAGGTTCTCCATACCAAAATCCAACCCCTACAACTCTGAGGCCAGAGAAAAACAGCTCAGGTTATGACCGGGTCAGGTTCTAAGGTTTATGATCACAGATGGCTTCTTTCTACTCTCAAGCCATCCCAATGTGTCCAGGGGCAAAAAAAGCAGTTGTGCGAAGAGGCAAAAGGGAGCTTCTGTCCTGGGGTGGCCATCGGCCAATACGGCAGTTACCACCATCCCTGGGAGAGGGTCTAAGTATTTTTGAACAAAAGGCAAGGTTTAGAGACCTCTTAACCAAATGATGGAGATCCCTGAACCCGTCTCTTAGGAAAGCTAGAGGTCTGGTGGGCTGCAGGGATGGTAAATGCTGGAATGTGGGCAAGGGCTGCCAAGGTTATGTAGCAGTCCTTCCTCCCCCCCCTCCCCTGGAGAATCCCAGTCTGTGCCTTGGGGAAGGCCTCTCACAGAGGCCTGAGTTACTGAGCAGGGGAGTGGGGAGAGGAGCCCTCCATGACAGGCTCTGTACCCCTGCCTCCCGATGCCAGATCCCTGGCTCTCCCTCTCCCGGTAGGCCCCTCAGATCTCAGTGGCTATGATGTCCTCATAGGGGATGTCGGCCCCTTCAAGGTCAATTTCAAAGGGCTCCCCTGCACTGTCCCCACGGGCCAGTTGCTGCAGAGCCTTCTCCAGGCGCTGGTTCCGCTGGTACATGGCTAGGTAGCTCTGCTGTAACTGCTTCTGGTACTGGATCACCTTCTCTTTCTCCTCCTTCCACACCAGCCGCTCATGCTGGAAGCCTGACGACATCTGGTCGTGGCCTTGCCGCTCCTCCTTCAGCTCTGCACGCAGCCGCTCCAACTCCCGCTGCAGGGCGGGGATGTCCTCAGAGAAAGTAGTCCCTGGCCCAGGCCCCAGTCCTGGCCCCAGAGACACAGCATCCCGCTGCAGGGCAGCCTGGGCCCGCAGCTCCAGCAGCTCCTGCTCCAGCAGGTTCACCTTCTCTCGGAGAAGCTCAGACTCATTTTTCTTGCGCTGTAGCTCATTCTCACAGACCTCTAGCTCTAGGCCCTTGGTGCGCAAAGCGCTCTCCAAATCTTGAGTCTTCAGCTCCATGCCTTCCAGTTTGCCCCGTGTGTCCTTCAGCTGCGCCTTCAGACTGAGGATCTCACTAGCCTTGGCATTGATCTCTGTCTGGGACTCCTTCAGCTGCTGCTTCAGGAGAGAGATTTCACCTGACTTCTGGCACACCTGCCAAGGGTTGGGTGGGGGAGAAGAGAAAGTGCTAAGATGTAAGAGGTCCTTACCCGGGGCAAGTAACATCTTAAGTGCCTAAAGAATTAGGCTGGTCCTGACACGGTATCTCAGGAGCATGACGGTCTGGGTGACCCATGAAGGCCGAGCCCCTCTCTGAGCTTCCTTTCATTCTGTAGCCTGACTTGGTCCGTCCACATGCCTGCCTCAATCCCAAATCAGAGTCTAAATCTCAATCTGTACCCAAACCCACGGCTATGTGTAAATCAGTGACCACTACTCATAGCTCCATCATCCACACTTAACAATCAATGATATTGATTTCTGTGTCTGCCAAACTTCTATGATTCATGTTTGTGCCCATATCCTCTGACCTCACCCCTGTGCACACCCAGCTCCCCTCTCTCCCTACTGGGATAAAGACTGTCTTCAATCATTAACCGCTGCACTCCAATGACAAGCAACACACCTGGCTCAGGGTGTCAAATTCAGATCTGCCACACGGAGAGCTACTATGTTCTCCCCCTGCCCTGCCCCTCCACCCTTTCTATTCTTATTTCTTTTCAAAAGTTGGCCAAGAGCAGCAGACAAAACCAAAGGCACTGATTCAGATCCACGGGTCTCCGGGGTCTTGGTCATTTGGGGTCATAGGTGGCTCAAAAGAAGATCAAGACCAGTCTGGCCGGCCGTGTCACAAGAATGACTTTTCTCCTGCCGGCCTGTGGGAAAGCTGGACAGAATGAAGGTCAGGGCCTGGGCCTCTATAGAATGGATTCTTGGATCAAGACCAGAAGCCACCTTAATTTCTCCTCACTTCACTCACAGTAGTAACCCCCAACCCCTTGTGCTCATGAGCCACTTATGAAGCAATGCAGAGCTCTACCCACAATGCTTGTGTGGGACCAAGGATGCCTTTCTAAGACCAAGCCTGTATTTGTTTCATGGAGGGAGCAACATATAGTCATGGTTGGGCCATGGGCCTGCCTTTGAGTCCTGGCTGGATCATATATGATATGATATGATTGGCTGGTCCTGGCGATATACTATGTTGTTGTTGTGGTACTATGGAGTAGTGATTAAAAACGTGAACTCTGGAGCCAAAGTGTTGAGATCAAATCCTGGCTCTGATACCTATTATGTGGTGACCCACCGTGGGCAAGTCATTTAACTTGCCTCAGTTTCCTTAACTAAATTAAGGATTAGTAACAGTACCTACTTCATAGGGTTATTATAAGGATAAAATGGGAGAACCTAGGGCTTGGCACTTAATAAACACTTGATAAATTATTATCATTCTAAATATGTTTGTAATATATTTACGTGTTATTTTAAATATTTATTTTTTTTATTGTTTTGCTGTACAGCCTGACTGGACAATCTGGGAATGAGGTCACGGCAATGCCCAGCGTAGTTGGGGGTTGGGCAAATAAGGATGGATGCCTAGCGCCAGGACTAGCTTATATCTCTGAGTTGCCCCAATGTGTCCTGAGCCCTGGCTGAAAAACAATGGCTGGGGTGGGGTCTGCTTTGCCAACATCAATGGGAAAGCGGACAGGCACTGCTCCCACGGTCAGCATCCTTTCCTCTTTGGGAGACCTGGCAAACACAAGCGACTTTCCCTTCTCACCTGTCCAGTCCCCCTGTTCATCTCTGCCATAGAAAGGATCCTTTTCCTCTACTCCTGATAACACTTGTCATTCCAATTTCCAGAGTACGTACAGAAAGCTGCAGGGCATATAGGAAGCTGTGCTGCTGAGAATGTGTCACCAGCACCTGCAGGTGGCGCTGGTCTGACCAGACACATTGCCTCCTCAGTTCCTTTCCAGGGTAGGAGTCTTTGGGGAGAATGCCAGAGCCACCATGCCCACACCCCTACCAGCGCCCCCCGCCCCCTGTACCACCTTGAGAGGCCCTTCAGGTGAGGAAAGCTACCTTCTGGAGAGCAGGATGTGGAAGCTAAGCAGGCTCTCCAGCAAAGCCAGGTCCAGATGCCTCGTTTCTAGGTGCTATGTGCCCTTCTCCTGCTCATGTTTCCATTGCAGCCCACCAAACAAAGCCCCACTTACACTTCTATGAGGAATGAGCCATTCTGTCAGTGATACCTGCCCCAAGTGAGGTCACTCTTCCTGGTGGGTGGGGTACCTTCTCTCAAAAGTAACAAGGTCTCTGCTCTCTTGTGGTCTCTTGAACCAGTGTGAACTCAGGCTCAGGAACGGCTTGTGCTTCCTTTGAGCCTCCCGCAAGAGGAAGTGGGTCGGCCCTCGGACTGCCCAGTGAGGCCTCCGTGCTCCTGGTTCCAGCTTCTCAGTCAGTGACTCAGTTAGTAAATTCAGTTCTGGAGGCCATGAGGCCCTGGGGTAGCAGAGAGTAGGAAACTCACACAAATCATAGCCCCTTCTTTGGGTCCCAAGGCTGGCACTTTGGCTCACTCTGCTTAGGCAATTTGTGTTCACACACCATGGGCTAGGACCTGGAGAAACGGGGACTGGCATCAAACACCTGACCCCCCACCCCCACCCCCCGCAGCCCAGACGGTAAAGCCTCACCTCCCACTGGGTCTCTTCCAGCGCGGGGGCGAAGCTGGTCTTCTCCTTCTCATAGGACCTAAGCTTGGTCTCCAGCAGGTCCTGCTCCTTCATGAGGCTCTCAAGTTCCTGCCGGAGCTGCCGCTTCTCCTGCTGGAGCTGGAGCACCTGGAGGTGCAGCCCCTGCTGCGTGCGCTGGCTCTTCTGGGAGGCTTGCTTCGGCTTGCTGCTGCCCTTCTGCTCCAGGCCCTCCCGCCCCTCCTTGCAGCGCCACTGCCGCTCTTCGGAGGCCTGGCTGGAGGGCAGCTCCTTCTCCTCCAGGCTGCGCTGCAGCTTTTGCAGCTCTCCTTCTCTCCCCAGCAGCTTCTGCTCAAGCTCCTGGATGGTGCACTCGTCTGTGGAGATGGGGCAACGCACACATGAGGAACCCTTGTCCACCTGGCTTGGGTGGGCCAGCTTGCTACCCCCATCAGAGAAAGACAGAGCCTTCAAGCTCATCATGTTGCTGTCCTGGAGGATGATGCCCTGGGTAATGTTGTGGGCTGAGCCCCCAAAACGGCTGGTGGGCCCCACTGGCGTAACCAGCGGGTCCAACTGGTAGCTGCTGCTGGTGCTGTGTGTGGGCAGGCTGGACATGGAGTTCCGGCCGGAGTCAGACAGCGCCCCAGAGCACAGGCTGGGCTTTGGCTCCTGTTCCTTGGGCCTGTCTGGAGGGGCAGGGTGCAGCTGGTGGCTGGAGCTCTCAGGGGACGAGTGGAGGATGGCTCCTGACCGCGGCAGCACCGGCTTGAACGCTGTGGGCCTCGCTGCACCCTTCTCTGAGCCCTGGTGAGGAAAACAACCGTATCCATCCCATGTCTTCCTTCAGCTCCCCTCGCACCCTTCCCTCCCTTGCCTGGGTATGTGTACCAGCCACACAGCATCCTTCTTGGTCATAGCCACAGGCAACCTTGCCTGTGGCTATGAAGCAGCTGAATATGGTGAGTGTCTCTCAGGAAGGAGAAATTCCTTTGTGTCTAGGGATGGCCATCCTTAAGGATGACTCAGGCATTTTGTTTTATAAACTACCAACCTGTCATAAGCTTGTCCCCACCCTCCTGAGATGACAAACAGCATTTTTAGGTTCACTGGCTGAGACCCCTGGGCCAGGGCTCTGGCTCTGGGTCTCTGGGTGGTAGAGGGTAAAGCAATTAGGCTGGACGAGCATGGTGCCCTTGTAGAGGTCAATCCCTTCTTCACCTTCACTGCCCCTTCCAGTAGGCCAGGAGTAAGAAAACTGGCTATGACCAGTATTGAAGGGGTGGGAGGATCACTTGAAATAACAATCCTTTTCTGAAAACTGTCATTTTCATTGGGAGAGTGCACGGCAGTCTACAAGCCCTTTAACTTGAAAAACTGAAAGCTCTTTGCAAACTAAGGGGGTCTCTTCTGAGTATAGCAAACCCATGGATTCATCCCCCCAGGTGGGGGCAAAGGCTTAACTAGGAAAATTTTCAGGTCCGCTGGTGGGACCCATGAAAGCTTGAGGTGGCATAAGGGCTGGATTCCTGAGTATGTAGGGCTCTTTTAATCTCATCCTTGCTAACCTGATGATGACAAACTTGGCTCTTATACAGCAGCCAAAGATATTTCCAAGGCCCAGCTTGAGTGAGGAGCTGCTGCACCACAGAGGAGCGAGTGAGGGAAAGGCCCACCTCCAGGAGTCTGCTAGCAAAGAAGCGGCTAGCTCTCTCCAAGTGGACTCTCCATTGGCTCTTACAGAGACAACAGAGCTCCCTCCTCTTGCCATGCACTTGAAAATGCTGCTCTTGGTCCTGCTTTGACAACCAGTTGCATTCCAGTAGAGCTCAGAAAGGCTTTCATTCCCCTTTGCTCTTTGATTAGGGCTCACCCAGGGCTTCCAGATTAGGGGATTGACCAGTGCTTCAATTCCCTCGTCCAGCCGTTGATCTCTGTGGTGTAACTGAGCACTTCCGCCCTTACCACCACTGCTCTGGCCTCTCGGAGGGTTAAATGTTAGTGTCACCGCCTCCATTCCCCTCCCTGCCTCCCTGCTCTTTACCCCCATTTTGTCTCTATTGGTTTTCCGACCCACCCACCCTTACCAGAGACCCTTGCTTACCATTTCTAGTTGACTGGAGAAGGGCATAAGCTTGGATGGGGTGGACGGGCCAAAGTCCACCCCAGGCTGGCCGCCCATGTCCCCACTAGACAGTGCAGTGTAATCTGGGTGGTGGGAGCCCCGGGCTTTCTGGCTGACCTTGATGTAGAAGAAGTCTTCACTCTTTCCCATTTTGGAGCTGGACTTGCCATGGCCTGAGTCCTGAGAGAAGCCAAATCTCAGCAGCCCATCTGAATACCGATTGAGCTTCTTGAGATGGGAGGATTTGCCCAGCTTGTACCGTGAAGCCCGGCAGTGCTTGCCGTGGAAGCTGTGGCCAGAGATGAGGCTACTGACACTGCCCATGCTGGCTTGGGGCCAAGGACAGATAGGGCAGAACGGGGATCTGGTGGGGCTGCGGCAGCAAAGGGCAGTCCTGGTACCACGAGGGAACTGTGGTCATAGCAGAGGCCTCGAGGAGCCTGGCAGAGCTGAACACCTGGAAGCGGACAGAAGGCAAAAGTCAGCCTGAGAAGGGACAGTCACTGCACAGTCCTCAATGGTGACTTGGAGAGGAGTTGGTTCAGACTGCTAGATCTGAGCAGTAGAGAAAGCATGCTTCTCCTAACGAAAGCTCAGCCCTGACTGTTACTGGACTCTTTGTTCATTCTTCCTTTGTCTGCTAATTCAACAAACATTCACTGAGACCCTCCTTTGGGATGGCCCTCCTCTAAGTCCCGGGATATTGTAGTGACTAACACGGCTACGGTCCCTGCACTTGCGGGACTTGTGCTCAGAGTAGTGTGGACAGGCCATCAGCAAATCAGTGTCTACTATTCTTAGTGATGTATGTGCTATGGGGGAAAACTAAGCAGAGTAAGTGTAGAATTCTGGGAGGTGGTTATTTTATATGGGTGGCACAAGGGAGGCCTCTCAGTTGTGGTATCATTTGAAGAAACCTCAAGAAAATGAGTGAGCAAGCCAGGTGGAAATCTGGGGGAAGAGAAAAGAAGCTCAGAAGCCCCAAGAACAAAAGCCCTAAGTCCCTGTGGTGGACTGTGCTTGGCATATGTGAGACCAGTCAAGAGACCAGTCTGGCTGGAGAATAGTTAGCAATGAGGGTGGAGGGCATAGGACAGGCAGAAGTTAAAACTAGCAGGTACCAGGAAACATAGAGCCTGGTTGGGCATAGGGCTGGGATTTAACTCTGATTGAGTTGAGGAGCCCCTACATGGCTTTAAGCAGTTGATTACTTGATCGTAGGCTGCAGAGGGTCACTCTGGCTGCAGGGTGGAAAAGGAGCTGCTGATGGGCCTGGGTGGAAGTGGTGGGCTAGTTACATTAGGCGAGTGACTAACACGACTGGGCCAGGGTGGTAGCAGTGGATTACATTTTAGATGTAATTTTAAAGTCCAGCTGATAGGATTTGCTACAGGACTGGATGCGGGGAATGAGAGCAAGAGAGGAGTCAAGATGACCTCAATATTTTTATCCAAGCAACTAGAAGACATAAGTTGCCATTTATTGAGGTACAAAAGACCACAAAAAGAACCAGTTTAGGATGAGGTGGGGGTGGAAAATAGGAGTTTGGTTTAAGACATTAAGTTTGCAGAGCCTATTAGACATCCAAGGAGTGCTATAGAGTAGGCAGTAGGATGGGTGGAGAACTGCAGATTTCCATGTAAAAGCTGTTGATTATAGAAGCCAGCTATGCAACTAGGTGACATAACTACGGAAGTGAAGGCGGGAAGATAAGAGAAGTCTGAGGACTGGTTCATGGAGGTCAGAAGGTGAGGAGGAATGAGGAAGAGAAACTGAGAAGGCTCTGACTGATAGAGGAGACCTAAGAAAGAAACTGTTTTGTAAGGATGGTGTCAGGTGCTGCTGCTGCTGACTGAGAGTTGGTCAACAGGTCAGGCCATGTGGAGGTAGGTTGTCACTGACCTTGACGAGAGCAGTTTGGGTGGAGGGGTGGAAACCAAGGCCTGACTGGAGAGGATTCCGCAGAGAAAGAAGAGGGAAATAATTGTACCCCCGAATGTTGAGAAGTTTAAAATGCTTTTAAAAGTAATAGGGATGCCCAATCCAGGAATCACACTACTGGGTATTTACACTAAAAATACAACAACACTTAATTCAAAGGGATACACGTACCCTATGTTGATTGCAGCATTAGTTGTAATAGCCAAACTATGGAAGCAGCCCGAGGGGGATGGATGGATAAAGAAGAGGTGAAATATATATATATATATATATGAATGATGGACTGTTACTCAGCCCTAAGATAGAATGAAATCTTGCCATTTGCAACGACATAAATGGAGCTAGAGAGTATAATGCTAAGTGAAATAAGTCAGTCAGAGAAAGACAAATACCATATGATTTCACTCATATGTAGAATTTAAGAAACAAAACAAATGAGCAAAGGGGAAAAAAGAGAAAAAGGCAAACCACAAAACAGACTCTTAACTATAGAGGACAAAGTGATGGTTACCAGAGGGGAGGTGGGTGCAGGGATGGGTGAAATAGATGATGGAGATTAAGGAATCCACTCGTCAGTGATGGGCACCCAGTAAGTATGAAAGTGTTGAATCACTACTATACATTAACTATACTGGAATTAAAATAAAAAACTTAAAAAAAAGTAATAGGAATGCATTTTATAACCAATGCTGAGAATAACAACAACCTTGCCAGTCACCACACAGAGGAATACGTTGGGATGTCAACACCAGCACATTTGCAAATTTGGACAAATCTCTAAGCTTAGGCCACATGACTTTCAAAGCTGGGAAAATCTATGTGGTTGTCATGCATTGTGAAGGAGTATTTCTTAGTTAAAAGATAGATGATGGGGGTGGGGGGACTATGAGTTGAATAAAATAGGAAATGCAGAAGAAACCTTGTATTCTTTATTCTGCTCTAAGTTACACCGTTAATCCTAAAAGTGTGAAAGAAGTCCCAGGCAGGTTATAGGGCACTGTATGTGCAGAGTGGAAGAAAGGACTCTTCAGACTCTGAATATGAAGGCTTGAATTCAAACTTGCATTGTTAGCCTGAACTGTAAAGTAGTTATGTTATGAATGAATGCATTCTATATTCCACTAGTAGAGGCACAACACAACAAGACATCATGGTGTAAGTACAATGTATGCTTTCTTTGAAAAGCTTTTATTAAGTTGATGGTTTCTTAGAATCCAGGAAACACAGTTATGCCTACCTCACAGGATTGTTAAGAGAAGTTTATGAGACACCAAAATAAGCTAATAGGCCTGGTACATTTACTAAATGCCTACACAATAGACACCCCATAACTGGCAGGTATTTTCCTTGGTATTTGTCGTTGTTCTCTGCAGCATTCTTCATCCCCAAGTTATCTTCAATGCCTCACCTCATCTTCCAGAACTAGTGCTCTCCGTTCCATTGGGATGCAACTTTCCTGCATCCCAATCCCCAATGATGTTACTCAGGAGTACAGAGATCCTCTGCTAATTTACCAGTTGACGATGACAAAATGTGTTTTTCACCCCCACATCTTCCATCTCTTGCTTAACTGGGCCTTCAGATCCTAAGAAGAAAAAATTCTACCGTTGTCCCATGTAGGGAAGCTATTTTTAGCCAAAAGCCTCTCCTGCACTCTGCGCACTACACCACTTGGGCAATGAGTGACTTACTTTTTGCCCATCCAGTACACATTTATGAACATTTATATATACAATGTTGTAGAGATAAGACAGTTGGCTATGGCCTCACACAGATATGAATTTCAAAATTAACCTCTCTGAGGTTTCCTTGCTTATAAATTGGAAAAAATAACTATTTCATAGGACCAATATGAGGATGAAGCAAACTAACAAGTCAAGGGCAGTGCTGGGCACATGGTTAGTGTTCTACAAATGCATGTGTGATCAACTGAAGGCCAAGATGAGGGTGTTACCCTCAAGAAGCATACAGCATAGCTGGAGTATAACTATAGTATCCGTCAGACATGCTACATAAATCTGTTCATGGCTGTCCTGTTCCGGGACCATCTCCTCTCATGCGATCCTTGAGACGGCCTCCAAATTTGTCTTTCCCCAGTCTGTTCTTCTTAAGTAGCTGAAGTGTAAGTGTCATGCTCCCTGATGGTAACCCTTCAAAGCTTCGAACTGTTCCTAGAATAAGCAGGCCTTGGTTTCTACCTATTGCTCCAATCTTATCTCGTCCCATTCTTTCCTTGCTCACATCTGAAAGGATAGCCAGACTCATCTCTCCCCTATTGGTGAACACACCAAGCCTTTCCCCACTGAGGAGCTTTCACACCTGCTGCTACCTCTGCTGACAATTCTCTTTCCTTAGCTCTTCACACAGATCTTTCTCATCCTTCAGTTCTAAATTCAAATATATTACCTCTGCAGTGACCTATGGTTACCCTTGAAAAAAATCCAAGTCCCCCATTACTCTCTGTTATACCAGCCTGTTTATTTCCTTCATAACAATTGCTTAACCTGAAACAATATTATTTTTTAATTTGTTTATTGTGTGCATCTTCACCAGAATATATAAGTTCTATGAAAGCAAAGACTTCAAATCTATAGCTCCTAGAACAAAATGAGGAAGTGAGGCATGAGGTTACATGATGTGGCCCTTGTCATTTAACTGGCCAGTGGCTAAGCTGGGACGTGAACCTAGACCCAAATTCCAGGGTCTCCATGCTACAGCACAATGCTGGGGACTGCAGGTAAGGCTCAGAGATGTTAGGGCTCCCATTGTGAATAACAAAATAAGTTTCCAGGGATGGGGAAGAGAAAGCCTGGAGGAGAAGTCAGGGTCCGTGGCCTCTAGCCATAGTCACATTTCCCTTTTGGGAAGATGACAACAAGGTTTTAGGAATAGGTAAGCTTCTTGGTTCACCTGAGTAGCAATGTGGATGCCTGAATACTGTGCTAGGCCCTAGAGGATTGAGAGGAGGAAGACAAATGATGCCAGGGAGTGCAGGAGAGGAGTGGGTGCAGGATGGTGGCCTTTGGTCCCCTGAGTGCATTCCTGTCCCATAGCACCAGATCTCTATTCTCCATTTCCTAGGTCTTGACACAGAGAAGAGCTCTAAAGTTTGAGATTATCTCCAGATGCACTTGAAGCTAAACTAATTACCTTTCAGTGTCTAGACTTGTTCTTTTATCAACTTGGAGAGAGCATCACAGAAAATGTGGCTATGATCCATCCTAGTTCCCAAACCCTAGGTCTTCCCATCCACCCACCCCTGCCAGACTTGCTATCTATGTACTCAGGAAGGACAAGGCATAGCGGCACATTTGTATTCCTGGGAAACAAATCCCTACTGGCCCAAAGTACTGTACGTACTTAGGGTAAAAAATAAGCAATCACGCAGATCCTGGAGGTTCAAGAAGGGGAAAGAAAGAGGGAAGAGGACAAGAGAGGAAAAATAAAGGAGCCATAGAACCTCTCACTGAGCATGTTACAGCAACATTCTCCTGCATGACCTCCTACTGACTTTCCAGAAAGAGTCAAACAAGAATTAGACTCCAGGTTTAAGAGAAGGGAAGAAAAGAAAAGAACAGCCAAAAACATCTGGTAGAAAAGGACCCCCTAGCCTATACTTCTCAAAATTTGGCCCCAGGGAATTCAGGAGACTTCCCCCCCAGTACCAGGCCAGTCCTCCCTGTCCCCTACTTGACCCCACCCCCTGCCTGCCCTCAGTATGGCTGCTACAACAGGACCAGAAATCTTGGAATCTTGGAATCTTGGGAAGCCCTCCCTTTTGAGCTGCTTCTACTCCCAGCACAGCTGCTTTTCCCCCACACCAGTTTGCACTCTCCTTCCCCAAAGAAACCAGGGCTCATGCCAGAGCGACATATCTCTCTGATCCCCTTTTATGGAATGTGGAGATGGAGACATGGAGTTGAAAAGGGGTCTGTCTAGACTCAGGAAGGTGAGAAAGAATATTACTCACCCTCCCATCCCAAACCCTGAGGAAAAGCAGCTATGGCCTTGCCCACAGGAATCCAGACTTTTGGCCTAGGAAGAGTGAGCATCTTTACCCACTGTCTCCTCTGCCCTTGCCCAGTCTGGAGAGGTCGCTCACAAGATCAGCACGCTCAGCCTCCGGAAGGGTTATTTTTCCATCCGCTCCACCTTCTCTCCCTCCTTCCCCTCCCCCTGTCTCTCCTCCCCTCTCAGTCACTGCCCAGGGAGTTGTCCTGCAGGAAGGTCCAGCAGGAACCCACTGCCCTGCTGTGGGACATCTCTGCACTCTGCCTGGCACCCTCCCACCAAGATGCCAAAGCCCAGTGTTCACTGGAGACTTTGGGGAGGAACAAATAGCTTAGTCTTAGATTACTGACTTAACTAATGACTCCCTGAGATGCGAGCAAGGAAAGGAAGTGAAACCAGAGAAACTGCTGTATCACCCGAGTGCACGTCCTCCTCCACCCCACCCTCCCATGCTCAGACTCCAGGTTCCTGCAACACTGTTTCCTAAGACTTGAACAGACTTTGGAACTGCTTCAAAGAGGGTCCATAAGGTGAAAGGCAGCAGGCATTGGAGGGGGCAGCCACCTAGACTGTGATGAACAGGCTCCCTCCAGGCAAGGTATCTCACCAATGCTTGCTCTGGTACCTGACATGCTGCTCTTAGAGCCTTCTTCATCCACTAACTTTAATTTTAATCCCTTTGTAAAATACTGAAATACTATAAAAATAATCTAAGTAACTTGTGCAGAATTGACAATTGTTAAAATGCTACTTGTTTTAGAAATAAAACATCTCAAAGTTAAAATCCCCATTACTTCTTCCTTTCTCCTTTCCTCCATATCTCTCTCCCCAGGGAGAATCCCTATCGTGGATTACGTATGTACATTTTTTTAATCATTAAATATTCTTAACATAAAGAATAGTATAGGTATTGCTTTTTTACTTTACATAAATGGTATCCTGATGTATGTATCATTCTGCAACCTTGATTATTTTATTCAACATGATATATTTGGGACCAGTTCATGTTCCTTCTTTTACCTGCTGTGCAGTAGTATCCTACTACATTTCACTCATTCCTCCCTACTCAGATGTTTCCATTTTGTTGCTAAAATACTCTTGTATATCACTACTTCTCCACATGGGTGGAAAGTTTTCTAGGATTTATTTTCTTTGAGTCTTAGATGTCTAGTTTTTAGGAGAGGTGACATCTGAGACCCTTATTGGCCAATACATCACAAGAGGGCAGTAAGAATGGGGCAGCAACCCCAAATCACACTTCACCATATTACTCTGGGGTGAGGAAGTGGCACACTGCTGTTATTAATAAGAGGGTGCCACTGGCAGAGCGGAGGCAAGAGGCAGCAACCCTGTGATGGAGTGGGGGGGGCGGGGAGGGGGTAAAGGAGTTTTGACTAAACAGAGAGATCATCCTGTTGCAAGTGATGGAGGGCCTCCCTGCTCTGAGGCAGTCTGGACAATGAGGGCAGCATCTTCCATGGTCAAAGTTTCATAATGCTAGAGATAGTAGGACCTCAGAGATCCTCTACCCCAACTCCTTTACTACACAAAGCCTACATGGAAGCCCAGAGCAAGGAAGGGACTTGCCCAGGTCACATCAGGAGTCCTGGACTCAAAATTCCCATTTTACCAATAGAATAGGGCCAATTGGGTTCCATTTTCCAGTTTGGGGGGGGGGCTCTATGTGGGCCACATGTGTAAAGAGGCGCTGTGGGGACTGTGTTTGTGTGTGTGTGTGTGTGTGTGTGTGTAAGGCTGCCTGATAAAAATGGGATTCCATCCTGTGGGCTGGCAGTGCTGCACCATTCAGAGAGGATCACTCAGTGGGTATAGTGACTGAGAAGGCAGAGGAAGCCACTGTAGGCTCCACATGGGCCCCAGCCATAGATGGGGGAGCTGACCTGCCTCCAGGAATGGCTGGTGGTTGCTGGGCTGGGGCCAGAGCTCTGCTTGCAACTGCCTCCTTCCTTCTGGTGGGATGTCACCAGTCTAGGATAACTTTGAGTCTTAGCCATGGGAACCATACCTATGCATCCTCATGTTTAGTTCCATCTGTGGAAGTTGGAGAACTTCACACTATTATTCATTTACATTGTCCCTCAAGGTGGACCATATGCCAAGCAACGTGTTGGGTGCTGAGAAAAAGAGGGGCAAGGCCTCACAAGGAACTTGATTTGGTACTGAAACTGTAGCTTCCTCTCAAAGGAAGAATATGGCCCTCTTCCAGGCCTGGCTAGTGTGGCCCTAGGGGAAGACCTACAGACCACAAGAAGCCTCTCTGCTGGGCCCACATTTGCTACTCAGTGCTTGGCTCACTAGGCACTCAGCTTTCAAGGCCTCGTGATGGCTCCTGCATTATTTAACCTTTCAGGGATGAACGGTTATCTCTCCAATTATCTTTTAAACCTTCCTGAAGGCAGGAAGGGCTGAAGCTTCTTTGTATCCCACACAGTATCGAGCACAGTGCTAAGAACACAGTAGGTGCTCAATACATGATTTTAATAAAGTCAGCTCACAGGGAGCACAGGGATTTACTGAGCGAGCTTGTGGAAGGGAAGGTGAGGCACAGGGAGGATATATGACTTAAACTGAGGTCCCACAACAGATACATAGGAAGCCAAGTCTTCAAACCTAGAATCCAAATCTGGTTTCAATCCAAATTTCCATCTTTTAGACTCTATTTGAGTCAACTGGCCACTTGGGCAAAGTAAGTTTCCCCTCTCCTTCACTTCCCAGTCCTGTTCCAAGTTTTTGGCCAAGAACAGAAATATAAAGCAGTGTCTGTTTTTAAGGATCTGGTTGAGAGACAAGACAGGTACACCTAAATAAAAAGAGGTTAAAAAGCAGCACTGGTTTAACTGAAAATACAGGAGGGACTGGCAGGAGTTTGCTGAATTGGAACCAGCTCTCTCTACCCCCAGCACATGAGTGCTTTTTAATTTTTTTTCTTTTGTATGGAAGTGAGGTAAAGGTTCTCACTGTATTGTCTGCCTGTTACAGATTGAAGGTTTGTGTCCCCCATAAAAATTATATGTTGAAGTTCTAACCCCCAATGTGACCAATAGTATTAGGAGGTAAGCAATTAGTTTTAGATGAGCATGAGGATAGGGTCCTTATGGTGGGATTGGTGTCCTCACAAGAAAAGACTAGAGAGCTTGCTCTGTTCATTTGTTCTCATTCTGTCTCTCCCTCTCTCTTCCTGTCAAGTGAGAATACAATAAGAAGGTGGCCATCTGAAAGCCAGAAAGAGAGCTCTCACCAGAGACCTAATCTGCCAGTGCCTTGATCCTAGACTTCCAGTCTCCAGAAGTGTGGGAAATAAATGTCCGTTGTTAAGCCCCCCAGTATGTGGTATTTTGTTAGAGCAGCCTGAGCTAAGATAGCCCCCCCCCCTACACACACACACACATACACACACACCAGATACCTGGCAGAAGACACTGCCTGGGCAGTCAGGTTACCCTGTTTCTGGCATTGTCTTCACAGTCTTCCCTCCTGCTTCTCTGTCTGCTTGGTGTTGATAGCCCCAAAGTGCAGAGAACTGCTGTTCTTGTGGAGAGTCCTATAATGGAAAGATGCTTGGTGGGAAGTCAGGAAAGCTGAGTTCTAGTTCTAATTCTGCCTCACCCCAGCTCTGGGATACACAAACAGTTCACTTTCTGGACCTACCTGCTAGGACTTCTTTGCTCCTTTAAGCAAAGTCCCCAAAGACAGGATCTGTGCCTGCACAGTTGTGGGTCCATAGGAGGAACCATCAGATACCATTCAATTAGGCCCCCTACATAGTGGTATGTTCTATCTGCATTATCGCATTAGGCCCTCAACAAAGGATCACAGATTGATGGATCTGTTTTGCCATCCAGCATGAGATTTAACATTCCAGCATCTCTATTTCCTTGTGTCAGATGAGCATAGCTGATACCTAACTCACAGAGCAGGTATTCACAGGATTAAATGAAATCACATATTTGATAATGGTTGGCCCCAGTAAGAAGAATGGTACACATGGGATGAATTTAAACCAAGTGCTTGTGAAATTATAAGTCGGTATCGAAAGATGCTAGAACTGGAGCTTCACATGTCTTGAAGTTAAAAGAGCAGGTCTTTACCTATAAATACAAAGAACAAACTGGTGGTTGCCAGAGGGGAGGGGGGATGGGCAAAATGGGGGAGTAGAAGATACAGGCTTCCAGTTATGGAATGAACAAGTCATGGGAATAAAAGGCACAGCATAAGGAATATAGTCAATGATAGTCAATGATATTGTAATTGCAGTATATGGTGACAGATGGTAGCTGTACTTGTGGTGAGTATGGATAAACTTGTCAAATCACTGTATTATACCTAAAACTAATGTAACATTGTGTGTGAGCTACATTCAAATAAAAAAATTAAAAAAAAAAAAAAAGCAGGTCTTTAGGGAAAGATTACCACCCCCCACTCCCACCCCATCTCCCTGTGGCAGGCATGGCTGGATTCATGGGGACTTGCCCAGCAGCCAGACCTGCCTCTCTGCCTCCAAGAGGGCAGCTGGGGCTTGCAGAGATGTGAGAGCAGCTCTGGGGCATCTGCCAGCTGGGGCTGGAGGGGGCGGGGGCTGGGGGTGGCTGGTGGGTGGGCCCCTAGCCAGCTCCCCAGCAGAGGTCTCTCCGGGGCTAAATGGGACACGTGCCCAGAGTTAATTGACTCCCCTTTCAAGATGACTCTCTCCCTGACCCTCTGTTCCTCCCCCTACTACACTGACTGATTCAGCTTTTCTTATCTAGAACTCCAGTGTTTGTATTCCTGTTCTTGACCTCTCCTCCTATTTGCTGCTCTAGATGAGGGTTGGGGGCTGGGGCTGGGGCCAGGGCTGGGGCAGGTTAATCATCTCAGCTCAGACTGCAAGTCCTCGAAGTTTGGTTGCCTGGAGGGCTCCATGTGCAAAGCTCAGGACATATTTTCTGAGTAAACGGGTGAATGAAAAGGTGAGAATGGAGGAGGAGGAGGGTGGGGGGAGTGTGGGCAGCATGAGGAATGGCTGAGGTCTGAGGGGGAGCATGTGGCCCGGGGGTTGGGAGCAGAAGCCCACGCAGCTCTCAGTTAAGTGCACTTGGGTCTGTGAAAAGGCAGAAAGTGAAAGGGAAATCACTGGCAGGCTGAGTCATTCCACTGGGGTGAACAATCGGAAGCAATTCTGCTTCCCACTGCTCAGGAGGAATCAAAAGCCATTCTGCCTGGCAGCCTTTTGTGTGCAGGTCGCAGCTTTCAGCTGTGGCAGAGCCTTCCTCCATCCCAGTGGGCAGCTTGCGATGATTGACATTTCTCCTCAGGAACATGATTACCCACCCATTCCAACCTGCCCTTCTCTCTTCCAAAAATAAAGCCACAGTTACATGCAAAGCTCATGCAAATTTAACCCCGCTGCTTTTAGTGCAGCAGCTGCTCCCTGTGAGAAAGCAGAAGGCAAGCCTCATCCACATTCATGACTCAGGTGCCAGTAGGCACAAGGGCCCCTGTGAGCTGGGCAGCACCCAGTGAAGACAGCCACTTCTCCTGGTAAAGGGGGCAGCATCCAAAGAACAGTGGCTCAGATCTTAAATGAGTGAGTGAGATATCCAGAAGAGGTCTGGGAAACTTCCTAGCTCCTTCCCATCTCACGTGGTCAGACATAAGGAACCCAGGACACTTAGGACTTTGGAGGCCAGAATGCAGGGGTCAGACAGCCCCCCTTCCAGCCAAATCCTTACCACCCTAGAGTGCCCACTGAGCAGGGCACTTCCTGGAAAGGTGGATTTGAGGATAGGTCTGCACTAAGTGACTGAGGGTCAGAACCAATAAGGTCTTGGACAGTGATTAAACAGGTTTTGCCTATTCGCCATCTCTGTGGCTGTCTGAGGTATTGTGAGGCCAAATTTAATTCAGTAGGGAGGAATCTGTAATAAATTAGCAATGTGGGCCATGGTTTAGGAAAGGGGGGTAATGACACACTGTCATCACTGGATACATGACATCCCTGGTTCAGGTACCAAAGTTGGCACCTGGTTAGCCTTTGGCAAATCTTGGCCTCTTGAATTGGATGGGAGAGGTTTCAAGTTCCCTCAGGATTTTTGACTGTGGAATGCCTTTGTGGCTCCACCTCACCAAAAATCTGACTCTTCCTTCACCTATCCCCAGCTCCATACTGTGCTTCTCTTCACTCTCCAGATCACGTTCCTTGGTCAGAGGAAAATATGACAGGTGAGCTACCTCCATTGCATTCCAGGAGCCTGAGGGAGGGAAAGGGCAACCTGAACAGTGAGAGGGCTTTGAGGGTCACAGAGACAACCATCTAATTACTCTACCTATTCATGAAACCCATCCTAAGGGGGCAGGAGCCCCAGGGCAATCAGGACAAGAAACAAGTTGGTACCAGATCATAGATAGAACAGAAGGGAAAAAGCTTTTAAAATCCTGGGGTGCTGCTTCAATGTTCCACAGTAAGAGGCTACTGATGCCCAAAGAGGTTGGGTTATTTGTCCAAAGCCACATAGCAAGGCACGAGCAGAGCTGGGGCTAGACACTTGGCTTCCTGGCTCCCTAGTTAGTGTTCTTTCCACTTATATCTTTGTTAAACAGGAGAAAAGAAAGACTGGAGTGGGATTATTCTATGCTGAGAGATACTCTTTAAAAATGCTCAGATCAAGAGTCAGACCAAAGATGAAATCAAATCTCCCACCCCATATACCAGCAACCTGTGACTTCATGTGTCATCACCAACCGTAAAGAGGAGCTGAGGCCAGGTGATAAGTAGTATCTTTCCTCAGAAAATCAGTGGAAAACTGGAGCTCATGAGTTTGGTTGGTGTGAGTGTATGACAAGAAATAGGAGGTAGCAAGACAGAGTAGAAAGAAGCAGGCAGAGTAGGAGCCTTTTGCACCTACAAGACCCCTGGGAGAGAGCACCATTTGGGGAATAGAATAGGAAGATCTTAAAACAGAAAGTAATGAGTCTTCCAGAAGGTAGGGAAGCGTGAGGGAAGGATGAAGGGTGGAGGAAGTGGGGGGAGCATGTGCTTGTCCTAAAGAAGCTCCCCTTCCCTCTTCCCCTTTTCCCTCATCTCCACCACAGACTGGATTTTATACCCAATGAGTATATCCAATATATATAAATGTGTACTGGGGAGCAGGGAAGATACCTGGAAAGTTTTAGTACACAGAAAGGGATTGGAATTAGGAAAGCCCTGGCAGAGGGCGAAGCTCAGATTCCCGACTCTGGATACTGGAAATGATCTGGAGTGGCTTGAAGAGTTCAACCTGGTCCCTTAACAACTGTGGCTTTTGGGATTTGGAGTTTGTCCATGTGCACCTGTGTTTTTATGTGCTCAATGGCATGGTCTCTCTGTTAGGATCTGTGTGCACAACATGAGAATCCTGTGACCATTCCTGATGAGTCTCCACATGTCCAGAGTTAATGTTCTCTCAGTAACATCTGATGTATCTGGCTGGGGAATTTTGACTTCTGTGTCACTTCTGCCCTGACTTCTCAACCTCCCCACTTCCTGTTCCAGGGTGTGTTCCTGACAGTGAACTTGAAGCCTCACATCTTGCAAAGGAGCCTCTGGTGAGCATCAGGCAATCCCTCTGCCCTCTTGGAGCCTGCTGCCCCCACTGGTTCTGAAAGTAAGATAATTAACCTCTTTCCAAAGCTCAGGGATCCTGTAGGGTTGGCCCTTGGCTGCCCCTAAGTCGCTCATTACTGTCCTCATCACCTCTGTGACACCTTCTGGTAAGGGTTACACAAAAAGAGACCCTGAAGTGCTACATGGAGATGCTGGGAATTGAGGGTTACTACAGCTTTGCTCTTGTCCCTCCTTCCCTGTCATGGTCCAGTGATACTGAATGGTTCATGGTTCCCCCACTTGCCAGTCAGCGCTTTTCCACACAGACTTTCCCCTGCCAGGAAGGACCTCCCTGAGCTTGGATACATCACAGGGAAAGGTGGACAAGCACCTCTTCCTCCCATGGCCTTCCTTGGCTGTGTCATAAGGAAGCAATGCCAGTCCTAAGCCCTACTAGGAAATCAAATCCAAGACCACAAATATCCAGTCCCTGCACTCTAGGGGAGGGGGAGGGTTGGACATATGGTAACTCCTACTGGGGGGCTTGGAATAGAAGCTGAGATCTGGGCAGAAGAAGGGGACTTCCAGCTGGGGGCTCTTAGAGAACCCCCAGCAACATCTCCTGTGCTGTGTCCCTTCACTATTTTGAGCTGGTAAAGCACACTGGGTCATCTATTTGCTCAGTGCCTCTATGGACATTAACCATATCTACTTCATCTGATATCTCTGAGGATTAAATCAACAATGCAAGTAGAGCATTTAGACTCAGCACCCAGCTTATTATGAGCACTCAATAACCGTCAGCTATCATCATTTGATATCCCAAACCCTATTTATCTTTCTAGGCCCACCTCAAATGTTGCCTGCTCTGTGGAGCTTCTCACATAAGTTTGAGGTATGTCAGTCTCCAGATCCTCTTTGGCAATGGTTCTCAAAGTGCAGCCCCCATACCACCAGCAACAGCTTCATCAGGAGCCTTGTTAAAAATGCACATTCTCAAGCTACCCCAACCCTGATTTCTGGAGACCAACAATCTGTGTTTTAACAGCCTTTCAGAGGAAACTGAAGCTTGAGAACTGCTGTTGTGGTATTTTCTTTGTATTCTATCATTGTATTAATCATAGCCTACCTGAATTATCACTGTAAGCTCCTTGAGGGTAGGGAACTTCTTTTATATTCTGAGGAAATGCTGGGTAAATCCTTGTGAATTTGAGTTAGGTGAGCATTTTAATTAGATTTCATCTGAATAATTTCTAACTTCCCATTTCTCCCGAACCTTGTCTCCTGGTTCCCTCAACCTTCCTGTCCACTCAAGGCCCTGAAGAAAATCTTACCTGCCTTCAGTAAGAGAAGACTATCTTCCTTTCTTCATTCCTGCCTCCCTCCTCTCCTTCCTCTCCCACTTCCATCTTCCCAATCTAGGGCTCATGAAATTAACAGTGAGTGTAGAGTAAGGGTAGAGAGAATTTTTGGAGTATCAGAAAGAGCCAGATATTAAAAAGTTTGGATCAGGGATATAAAATATTGTCCCTGCCCCTGTAATGTTGCAAAAGCTTTAAAAACCTTTTAGGTGCTTCTCAGGTTGAGCAGATCTCTCAAAATGCAAAACCAGGGCAAAGAAATCTGGCCCAAATCCCCTTATACACAGAGTCCTTCAAGGACACCCCTGAGCAGCCTGCTTACTATAACCCTTTGCATTATAGTCAGGTGGAAGAGAGCAAAGGGTATGAGGACTCCCTTTAATACTTACCCCATCCTGCTATACTGGCTATAGGGCTCCCTTTCTCTGCCCTGTGGGTAATATAACTAGAAGATGGGGCGACTGTGGCCAGTGAGACACATATGTTGCATAAACATGTTATTTAGCCAGCCTGGCAGCCAGACTTGCTTCTCTCTGTGTCCAACTAAAGCCACCGATTTGCAAACGTAGGTTTCCAGGGAACACAGAATCTGTTAACACAGCACAGGCTATAGCAGGGTGAACATAAAATTTGGATACTTTTAAAAGTGAAAGGAGACACTAGTATCAATTACACCAGGACAGCAGACATAAACTGAGGCATATGGTCACCTTATGTATCAGCTATTATTTCTTCCCATGAGGGCCAGGCCATGGATGAGGATGTCAGGAAGGGCATCTCTTGGCCCGCATCCCTTCCTCTCAGCCGCTTACTGTTCATTGATTATAAAAAACAAGGAACAGGAAGCAACTAGGAAATAGCTAAATGGACAACTTACCAGGTGCTTTACCTACAGTGATATATGGGTGCTATGAGACCTTATACATCCATCACCTTTGCAGTGGGTTTTTTTTTTTTTAATTCAATTAGCCAACTTATAGTAAATCATTAGTTTCAGGTGTAGTTTTCAATAATTTATTAGTTTCATATAACTCCCAGTGCTCAACACATCACGTGCCCTCCTTAATGCCCATCATCACCCAATTACTCCATCCCCCCACCCACCTCCCTTCCAGCAACCGTCAGTTTGTTTCTTATAGTTAAGCGTCTCTCATGGTTTTTCTCCTTCTCTGATGACTTCCCATTCGGTTTTCCCTCCCTTCCCCTACGACCCTCTATGGTGTTTCCTATATTGCACATATGAGTGAAACCATATGATAATCATCTTTCTCTGATTGACTTATTTTGCTCAGCATAATACCCTCCAGTTTCATCTGCGTCAATGTAAATGGTGAGTATTCATCCTTTCTGATGGCTGAGTAATATCCCATTGTATATATGAACCACATCTTCTTTATCCATTCATCTGTCGATGGACATCTCAGCTCTTTCCATAATTTGGCTATTGTGGACATTGCTGCTATGAACATTGGAGTCCAAGTGCCCCTTCGGATCACCACATTTGTATCTTTGGGGTAAATACCCAGTAGTGCAATTGCTGGGTTGTAGGGTAGCTCTATTTTTAACTTCTTGAGGAACCTCCATACTGTTTTCCAGAGTGGCTGCACCAGCTTGCATTCCCACCAACAGTGTAAGAGGGTTCCCCTTTCTCCACATCCTCGCCAACATTTGTTGTTTCCTGTCTTGTTAATTTTAGCCATTCTGACTGGTGTGAGGTGGTATCTCATTGTGGTTTTGATTTGTATTTCCCTGATGCCAAGTGATGTGGAGCATCTTTTCATGTGTCTGTTGACCATTTGTGTGTCTTCTTTGGAGAAATATCTGTTGCATTGGGTTCTTATCTCATCTGTGCTCACCACAACCCTGGACAGTAAGCAGAGTTCCAGGGGTTACAGCTAGAAAAACTGATTCTAGAACCCAGGACTTGGGTACAAAGGCCAGAGCTTGCCTATTGCCTCATATAGCCTAGTCATGGGGCAAACATGGTGAAAGCAGGATTGAAATGCCTGGTGGGGCAGGCAGAGCTAAGTGTCTCCTCCCAGTACAGGTGTCAGCAGTAACTTTGACAGGTAGAGAGATCTGCCACTGTGGAGGTAAGCTGCTGGGAGTACCCGTGACTTTGTCTGACATTCACAAGTATTTGGGGAACATTTACTATGTGCAGTCACTATCAGGGCTCTATAGACATCGCAGTGAGCAGAACAAACATGTAATACAGAAATACGGAAAACATGTTATACAGAAAATGACAGATGTAGCTTACATTCAAGGTCCTGTACAACCTAACCTCAACCTGCCTTCTCACCTCACCTCCTACTATCACAAGCTTCACCAGCTAAGCACTCTTCCTGACTAGCCCCAGTACTCAGGGTCATGGACGTTCAGGGTTGCGTCTGACATCTAGAGTGACCTCCTTCCTAGCACCCCTGACAGCTTCCAGGGACCCATCTAGTCCTTCCCTTCTCTGTGCCTTTGCCTGTGCTGCTTCCTCCCATCTGAGGCACAATGCCTCTGCCTTTCCTGGATCCAGCGCTCCCTGCCTTCTTCTGCTCCATACTGTGTTTTGCTGAGTAATGATTTTGTCAACTAAATCAATAAACTCTTTCTGAGCCCAGATTCTAATGTCTACACCAAAGAATCAAGATCTCCTAGCAAGCTCGGGCTTTTACTCCTGCCTTTTGTATTTCTCAAGTCACATCTTCAATGTGTAAGCCCGGTACCACCTCTGCGTCTTACTCCTGAAGGCAACTTCGTCTCTACAATACAGATAAGTAGAAGCACTGGGAGCAAACTCCCTCAATTCCCTGAACTCATAAACTTACCTACAGTTGAAGTGATTCCTGCCTCCTTTGGTTCTGTCACAATGGAATGTTTTCACATCAGGCTAATCCTTCTAGCCATGGCATGATTCCATCAAATCCAGCCTTCTCAGGGGCCTGGCCCTAACAATTACGTTCTATTCCTTCTATTTCTCCAAGTTCTGGCTTTCTATTATTCCCTCTCATGAGCATTTACACATGCACAAATCTGCCAACTCAAAAGCAACACAGCAGCTCCTGAACTCCATTTCCACCCCCTAGGAATTACTGCCTTTCCTCCTGTTCACAAACAAGCTTCTTGTAAGAGAAGGCCATACTCACTATTGCCACTTGCTCATTTCCCACTTGTCCTCTGTCTACAGAAGCCTGGCCTTTGTCCCTTATAATCCACTAGAAATGCTCTCCAGGGATGTTGGTAAGTCCAACTCACACTTTTTAAGTTACAAACTTGATCTCTCAGTCACTCCATATTTGTTTGTTCAGTTTTTTTTTTTTTTCCCCACTCCATTCCTTTTGAAATACTCTTTTCTCGGCTTATATGATACTATGATCTCTTGGCTTTCCTCCTGTCCCCTTGGCCTCTCTCTCTGTCATTTTTCACTCTTTTGATCTGAAAGGTTGGTGTGCTTCAGGTTACATCCTGGACTCTATCCTCTGCTCCTAGTTGGTCTATCCTTTCTGATGGCTACAGCTGCATCCACATGGTAACGATTTTTGGATCTGTGTTCATAACCAAGCCTCTATACTGAGCTCCTGACCTTAATATCCAACTGCTTGCTGGCCATCTTCATTGGGATGGGCCACAACATCTCAAAGTCAACATATGCAAAATGGAATTCACCATTCTCTTCCTTGCCGTTACCCACCTTTCCTGAGTCCCTCCTTCTAGGTTCCTAGTCTTGGAGAATAGTACGACTGTGACCAACCCAGAAATCTGACCCCAAGAAACTTGATGAAGCCCAGAACCTTTTACTCCTTCTTCTTACTCCTATATCTGACCAATTACTAAATCCTGTCTTCTTAGTGATTTTCCTCAAAACCAGCATTTTCCTCCAATTCCACTGCCCTATCTTAGTCTAAGTTTCTATCATACTTCCCTTGGGATATCAATAGGTCTGTTATTTGCTCTGTTCCAACCTCTCCCAAAGCTTCTCTATTGCCCAAAGAATAAAATCAGAATTTCCTAACATGGCAGAGAAGGCCTTCATGATTAGAACTGTTTATCTTTGTATCTCCATAACATATGGCACTGCTGCCTTCCCTCCCCTTACCCTTTCCTCCATCCATTTTGACTGACTTGAGATCTGTAAATGTGTAGTATTCTTCCACAGGTTTTCCCATGCTGCTCCTTAGACCTAAGTCCCTGAGACTTTCCCGAGACAGGGCTTCCAATAGGAGGCCTTCCTATGTCTTTAATACACCCTCTGCTTGTTCTTATAACAGTGTGAATCACACTGTAGTTCAAGTCCTCTGTATTCATACCTCTTTCTCAACAGATTACATGACTATTTTATATACTGTTCTCCCAGCCCAGAGCTCAATAAATGTTTGTTGAATAAACGGATAAGCATGTGTTTAAAAATCATCTTCTAAAAAAAAAAATAAAAATCATATTCTATTTTATAGTTCATGGGTTCCACGAGCTACCCTTTCCTAGCTGGAACACCAGGAAACACTAAAACAGTGGGAATTTACAAACTTTTTTATCCCTAATCCCCACCCCCAGAACACACAAGGTAGCCTGGAACACAGCTGTGACAATTTTGGCTCCGCCATGCTTTAGAGAAGGCTTCTCTGGGTGGCACCTGTGCCTCAGTGGCCCCCTGTCTGAGTTCCTGGTCCAGGGCTCTGGGTCTGTTGGTTTGTAGGTTTATGTGTTGGACTTCCTCATGGGGTAAGAATACAGTTGAATGACATAACCTGATGGGACCGAGTATGCACTGGATTCAACATCTTTATTGGTGCTGTGTTTTTCTAAGTTATCTGTACTCTGAGTTCCATTCTGCGAAGAGAATTCTGCAAAAAGACCAATTGTGCCAGGACTGTGGAAATTCCTGGGATAGTAGACTGCAGTACTAAAACAGGGAAAGTCTCACTAAAACCCAGATGAGTTGGTGGCCTTATCTCATCAGGAAATTGGGATTAGCACAAAAGAAGACTGAATTAGTCCTCAGTGACACCTTGACCTGGCCCTTGGCTCCTCATCAGGTGGCTCTCTGGGCTGACTTGACAGGCAACAAAGATACAGTGGCTGGATGTGTGTGTCTCAAATGGTTTACCACTCAGGGGTGTGGTCTTGGGCTTGTGGAGGGAAGCGTCTGTCGGGCCACAGTGGAGGGCAAGTGTGGAGGAGAGGTGAGTTAATTTGCAGGGTGGGAGGGAAGAAATGGAAGAATTGAGCACATCCGTTAGCTCCCATCTCCACTCCTCCTCAATTCCCTGCTTTCCAGCGGACCCAGAGAGAGGTGAGCAGGGAGTGGGGCAAGGGCCTGAGCCAGAGGAGGAAATCCAAGTGGATGTGGGAGGGGAGGGCTCCACAGGGGTGAAAGAAAACCAGAGGGAGGGGAAGAGAATGGACCAGTGAGGATGAAGGAAGAAAGAGGGAAAGTGGATAGCAGCAGGAGGAGGGGCAAGGGCCATCACTGTGATGTAAATGCAGTGACTGGGAAGCGGGGGAGGGGGGAACTGAGGGCGGGAGGGGGAGGGTACTGGGCAGAAACAGCAGTGGAGATGAAGGCAAAGATTCTATCATAGCTGTTGGTTATGGAGATCTGATTTCTTTTGTGCAGGCGTCACATGCTGGGTGAGCTGTTATTAACTAAAAGAAGTCAGGGCTTAGTAGCAAGGAGGTGTTTGGTTGAGTGCATCTTAGCATGATAGAAGAAATGGGACTGGAGCACATTTTAATGGGAAGAGCAGTCTTTAAAGCTACCAGCCACCTATCCCTTACCCCATGACCACCACCATGACCCCCCTACCCCCCCAAAAAAGCATAAGAGGGTTATCATGAAACTATCAAGAAATAATATAATCGTGGGAGAGATTTGTTTTATTTTATACATCTTAACATACTATGGCTTGAAGAGTGAACAAATGTTAAAGGTGTCCCCAGGATCAGACATCAGGATTGAAGGTAAGTATAAGGCTGGTATTTATTTTAACAGAACAAAACAAAAAAATGGTTTAAAAACTGGGCCTTTATCTGGGGATTTTCTCTTTGAAGCTTCCACTCTGGAGGATTTTCATTCAGAGAGTTGAAGGGTAGAGGGGAGAGTGGTAGAAAACTCTAGCAACCCCAGGTGGGAAAACTGTCCTAAAAGCACCCTTTTCTCCATTTCTACCCATCTCAGGGGTTAGAATCTAGTGCAAGATCCAAAACAGCAGGATTTATCAGCATCTTGGAAACTTCCCAGGGGGTTATGCGTGTCTATTGCCAAGTCTGGCTTGGTGCAAAGTTGGGGAATTCTGAAACCAGAGGGAAGCTGGCAATAGGAGAATGCGTATGAAAGCCCCTCCATGCAAGCAGGAGTGTCCTGGTATGGGAAAGAAGTGTAGAAATAATACCATCAACTGTGAGTCCCTTGAAATGTCTCACTCACCACTGTATCATTTGGCACAGCACCTGGTGCACAGTTGGGGCTCAATAAATGCTCACTGGATGAATGAATGAATGAATGAATGAATGAACAAACAAATGAACTTCCTGCCTTAGGTTTCTTCTAGCTCAAATCAATCTTCCACACTGCAGCAGCTAGACGTTACCTTGCTAAAACACAGACCTGATCCGTTCATGTTGAAGTCCTTTTCAGCTTCTCCCCTTGGGAAAATTGTCTTAATTTCCTTCCTCAGAGACCTGCCCTCTCATTCATGACTCTACATGACCTGAGTCCCAGCCCCCCCTTTCCAGTTCTGTTCTCCACTTCTCCTCCACTGGTTCCTCATCATTTCCTCCAAATACCCCTCAATACATAATACCCTCAGAGCCTAGCTTGGCTCAATTTAGAATTTCTTTCATAACTTGCTCTTACGACCCAAGACTTTAGTCTGTGATAACCCACTCTTCAGGGTCCCACAAAAATATTGCTTCCTCCATGAAGCCTTCCTGTCTTTCTTGCGTCCTTGCCTGTGGTTTTACAAGAGAGGGCCTGAAGCTATGGCAGCACTGATTTCATGTTATCTCTCAAGTCATTTGTTCTTTACCTCTCTACCAACCCCAAGACTCACACTTTGATTTGTCTCCACATATTCAGCTAAATGACTGTTAAACGAAGGAGTGAGGGAAGGCAGAGAGGCTCAAAGAGGTTGGAAGAAGAAATGTTAGTGGGATGATGTTAGGAAAATATAAAATGGCAGATACCTACCTAGCTTTGCCTCAGAAATTGCTGTAATCAGCGCTGAGCTTCCTGTTCCCCAGCCAGCTTCCACCCTAAGGAGTAGAACTTCTACTGACCACAGGAGAGAGAAAGGCCCTTTGGCCAGGGAAGATGCTCTCATTCCCATTGGCACACCCTACCCCAGCCCCCAAATGTCATCAGAGTAAAGATGAGGTTGAAATCCCCTACTTTTCTCAGTCTTTTCTTTCTAGGAACTGACCCTGATCTTAGACCATCCCACACTAAGGGTGTGCCCTTCCTCCTGCTTTTATCTGCCTGGTAATAGTGCTAATTGGAGGGACTTCAGTTCCTTCTGCAGCCTTGTTTTGTCAGGCATAGAAGTCTTCTCCAATTTTCTGGATGTGGATACCATTCCTGCTGGCACCCTTCCTTTGCAGTTCAATTGTCACTCCAGGCCTCATGAAAGGCCCCTTACAGCTCATTCATTCACTGTACCTCATTGTCCCTATCCATTCATTGACATTCACTGGGATTATTCCTCCTGCTGCCACATGCACAGAGACGCGTGCACATGTGTTCAGACCCCACATCCCACTAACAGAGAGGACACTTGAAATAAAGAGCAGCACTGCCTGAATGTGGGACTGCCCTCCCCCTCTATTAGCTGGGGAGTCTATCGCGCTAATGTTATTTCAAGAAGTATCAGGAGAACTGGCGACCTCTGCAGAGCAGGCAGGGAGGAAGTGGTGGGGGTGTTCCTGGCAGCATCTTTCACTAAAACCCCATCAGCTACATCACTCCAGGATACTAATCCCCAGCCCTTCCCCTGCCCCCATTCTCCCCAGAGCCAGCTAGTTCTAGAGATTCAGTCTCTGCCTTCCTCTTAGCCATTAGCCTGTTATTCAAGATTCTCCAGAAGACGGCTCTCAAGTACCTTCCAGCAGGCTTATGTGCTATGTCCTCCTTGAATTGAATTCTACTCCTACCAACCAGGTCTGCTCCTATGATCTTTAGCTCACGCTTTGCTTATATATTCTCTCTAGTCACTGCTTAGGGGCCAGGTGGTTGCAGTGGCATGGAAAACAGTTATTCTACCTCAGCAGCTCAACAAAAATGGTGTCTTTTCAACATTTTTTAAGCTAATGGTTAATAAGATGGTTGTTAGGACTATGAAGAAAGTCATTAGAGGAAGCATAGCAAAAGTAAGATCATGAAGTAAGAGACACAAGAGAAGAGAGTCAGTGGAATGGTGGTGCTTTGTTATGGTCTATTGCCTACCCACCACAATACAGTACCCCCTCCAGCCTGGCCCCAGAGTAGGCTCATTTCTCCCTGGTGTAGGATCCCAGTTCTCCCCTTAGTATTGAAACCCCACTACCAGGCCTTCTAGTACCTACTCTAGCCCTGCCCTTCCATGAAGGAGACATTCCCTGATCCCCCCCAGGGCCCACAGTCCTTCTGATTCCCATGAGCTTCTTGGCAGTACCCTCAATTGGCGCTCAAAAGGTCTCTGCATGTGCACCTACCATACCTACTCTGATGAGATCCCAGATTTCTAGAGGGAAGAGGCAGAGGCTCATACCTCTGTAACCCCCCAGAGCACCCTGGGGGAAAAGCCTGCACCTTAGCCACTGCTCCCTGAGCTCACTGGGCTTCTGGTCAGGCAAATGCAAATTGCTGGCCTAGTCAGAGACAATGACATTTGTTCCTTCCCAGGATAGACAGGACCTGGTGGGCCATTGCTCTGGAAAGGGAGCATTTTGTAACTAAAAGAACAGATAGATATGGACTGCAGCAGAGGCTCAGCCACTCACTACCTGTAAGAGCCTTGGGGAAGCTACTTCACTACTTTGACCCCACATTTTCTTTTTGCATTTGTAAGTTGCAGTTGGGTTTCTCAGCCTTGGTGTTATTGACAGATTGGACTAGATAATTCTTTATTATAAGAGGCTATGTATGTGTGTGTGTGTATGTGTATATATATATGCCAATTATACCCACTCTCTGCCCCCCTTCCCTGCCCAGTTGTGACAATTAAAAATGTCATAGACATTGCTGAATGTTCCCTGTGGGTAAAATCATTCCCAGTTGAAAACCACTGATGAACACCTTGGGATTATTCTAAAGATTAGATAATGTGATAGCATATGTAAAGCATCTGACAGCATCTAGCATATAAAAAGTACTCAATAAATATCAGTACCATCAGATATTTTAGGTAGAATTTGGCAGTTTCCTTTCCATCTTCACCCACCATGGAGTGTCCCTGGGGCCTCAAAATTTGGGTGGAGTGGGGATGGCTCTAGAAAGGAAGCTCGATAGAAGATGTCTAAGCCCAGGGATCTCTCCAGTGTGTTCAGTGGCCTCAGAGGAAACATTTCTTGGATATTCAGGTGTGTCTTGGAAGTGTCTCAGGGTAAAGGGGTGGTGTAGCTGGAGGCCCAGAGACACATGGAGTCAGTAGTTTTGACAGAGAGCCTTTTGTAAGCAGGTCGCCCATTTGTGTTTCAATTCCTCCTCCCCACCCAGTTGCTCGGGGCAGATATATGACCCATTCCAGATGAGGGATATGGCTTATGTAGAGAAGCAGCTTGTACCAGCAAGGAGAGGATGTGGAAGATACTGCTGAGAACTAATTGGGCTGGGGCACAGGAAGGAAGGACTCAGAGGAAGCTGGCTGTAAATGTAGACCCCAGAGGATAGCTTTCCTGCCCACCTTGCCCTCAGTGCATCTGGTCTTTGCAGCTGCCACATTCTGCCTGCCCAGCTCTAGGCTTCTCTACTGGGGTGGGAAGACAGAGGAAGGAGAGAAGTCTCCAGAGGCAGTATTTCAGTCAGGCCTAGGAAACATGGAAATCTTCCAAGTCCACAACTGGCTTCTGTGAGAGGCAAAATGGACCCAATGTAAGGAATTTCAGAGTTGTCCAAGCTATAGACACCCCAACTCACGTTGTTTTTTTTTTTTTTTTTTTTTTTAAGAGATGGAATAGAAAGGAAAATGGACTAGGGCCTTGAATTGCTCCTCTGGGTAACTGACTGTTTGTGTGGTCTTGAGTGAGTCATTCTCTCTGGGGCTCCCCTTGATCATCTGCTTTTGGGCAGCACTGCAACTGCTCTTTCCAATTCAGACACTTTGAGAAGCTCTGGTGAGACCAGCAACTAAACATGCTTTGAGAAGAGAGAAAGAATTATTGTGCACACCCACCACCAAGTTCAGCCTCATGCTCAGGGAGAGCAGGCTGCACCAGAGCCATTTGAAAGGGAGTCACTGGCTGAAAGGTCTGAGCTCCCAGTATGAAGACAGCCCAAGGTGGGCCACCTCTGGGGGGCTGGAGTAGAGCTGTTCCCTGAAGG
The DNA here is from genome assembly GCF_054177405.1 of Leptonychotes weddellii. Taxonomy (NCBI): domain Eukaryota; kingdom Metazoa; phylum Chordata; class Mammalia; order Carnivora; family Phocidae; genus Leptonychotes; species Leptonychotes weddellii. The sequence goes on from NC_138370.1 coordinate 34,909,382, forward strand.
TTACCAAGGTCAGTGTGTACTAGGAGCTGGCAGAGGGGGTCTAGCAGAACAGGTGAGGAAAAAAGAGTTCATTGTTTTGATTTGGTTTTGGTTTTAATCATGACACAAGCCATGTTTCTCTCTTTTTTAAGTGTGGAGTTGAGATCCAAAAGTCCCAAAGGAGCATTCCTCACTTGTATGTGTTGTTCATGGGGAGCTGTGACCTGACCCAGTGGGTACCTGGCCCACTGTGGGTCCTTCCTCTGCATTTGCTCTCCCTTGCCTCCCTGAGGAAGCATCTCATGCCTAACATGTGGTGACAACCTTCAAGATGGCCTGCCTCCTCTTCCCACTAACCCATTCTGCACAAAGGTCTTCTAAACACAGATTTCAACACTTGCCTCATTTATGTTCCTGATAACCTTTTCCTGCTCCCATGGCCTAGCTCATCAGAACCAAGGCTATTGATAATGTTAGAAAATCTCCCCACTGGAGACGAACCATGAGAGACTATGGACTCTGAGAAACAAACTGAGGGTTCTAGAGGGGAGGGGGTTAGGGGGATGGGTTAGCCTGGTGATGGGTATTAAAGAGGGCACGTTCTGCATGGAGCACTGGGTGTTATATGCAAACAATGAATCATGGAACTAATGATGTAATGTATGGTGATTAACATAACATAATAATAATAAAAAAAACAAAAGAAGTAAAGTGAAATGCAAAAAATAAATAAATAAATAAAAGAAAATCTCCCCACTAAGTAATAAAATCAAAAGTTGTGTGCTTGAAACCTATCTTACCAATACTTCCTCAGGGAGGGAACTTGGACAAGCCCCTTAACTCTCTGAGCCCCTTTCCTTATCTCTGAAAATGGCATAAGGACCTCACATGTGGTGATTTCATAGGTGTGCAGTGAGACTCAATGACACAGCGATGCGGAAGGGCTTTACAAACTATAAAGTGCGGCACCAACATTAGAATCCATTCAGATCTCTTGGATCTCTCTCAAAGTTCATTCCAGATGGTTTTCTTGTTCTCCTATTGTTTCTCTCCGTAGGGATTTTCCCTCGTGTAATTAACCAGGCAAATCATTCCCTCCAGAGCTCAATGACCTTCCTATTCTGATGTTTTCCTTCACCACCCACACCCTTTGTACTGAGTCCCTGACCTGCCTCAGTTCCTCTGCACACAGATCAGAATTAGTGAACCCCACCAACAAATATGCCTAGGATTTACCCATTATCTCATTTAATCCTTGCAATAAATTCAGCAAAGTCTCTGGATACAATGTCAGTATACAAAAACCAATTGCACTTCTATATACTAGCAACAAATAAACAGAAAAAGAAATTTTAAAAACATACTATTTAAAAATGTACATTTAAAAAATAAGTAAAGTTATACATGGTCTCTACATTGAAAACTGGAAAGTATTATTTAAATTATTTAAATCGTTATTTAAATTATTTTATTAAATTATATAATTATGTATTACATAAAATTATTATTTAAAGTAAAGTGTTGTGATAAAGAAAATCTAAACAAATGCAGACATATGTCAGGTTCATGGATTAGAAGACTCAATATTCTAAAGATTTGAATTGTCTCCAAATCAATCTATAGAGTCAATACATTACCAATCAAAATCCCAGCAGCTTATACACTGACACTCAAAAGTCCAAGAATAAACAAAACCATCCTGAAAAAAAACAAAGCTGGAGGGTATATGTTACCAGATTTCAAGACATATGAAGTAGCAATAATTAAGACAATGTGGTATTGACATAAAGGTAGGTAAACTGACCAATAGAACAGAATAGAGTCCAGAAACAGTCCCACACACAGTCACTTGATTTGTGACAAAGGGGACAGTGCAGAGCCGTGAGAAAATAAAAGTTATTTTTATTAATTGCTGCTGGGTCCACTGGTATCCATTTATAATAAAGTTATCTTGACTCCTACTTCATACTACATACAAATAATTTCTGATGAATTTCTGATGAATTACAGATATTAATGCAAAAGGTAAAATGTTAAAGCTTCTATCTAGAAGAAAACAAAGGAGAACAATTTCTTGGCCTTTGAATAGACAGAGATTTCTTAACCAGGACCTAAAAAACACTAATCATAAAGGAAAAATACTGATCAATTAAGAATTTCTCTTCATCAAAGGTCTCCACTGAGAGAGAAAAGACAAGCCAGAGAGTGGAAGAAGATACTTATAATATACATATCTGACAAAGGACTCTCAACAGAATACAAAAAAGAACTTTTGTAAATCTCTAATAAAAAGACAGAAACCAAATTAAAAATGAACAAAAGATTTTAATTAGTCACGTCATAAAATAAAATATGCAAATGGCCAAAATGTATAAACAGGTATTCACGACGATTGGTCATCAGGGAAATGCATATTAAAACCATAATTAAATACAACCACAACAATGACAAAATGAAAAAGCCAGATAACCAAGTGCTGGTTAAAGATGCAAAGCATCCTCTGAGCAGATATGCTCAGCCACACTAGGAAAATGGCAGGATCTACTCAAGTTGGATATATGCACGCCTTATGACCCAGCAGTTCACTCCTAGGTGCACACCCAGTAGAAATGTTCCCATGTGTTTACTAAAAGACCTAGCAGCATTATGTGTAAGGGTCCCAAAGTGGAAATGCCTGGAAACGTAAGTCCTATCCACAGTAAAATAAATGAGGCACGGTGTATTCATACCATAGAACATTACGGGGCAATGAGATCCATGGAGCTACTCTTACATAGAGTAGCATAGCCCAGTCTCTCACAAAAGGATGCATGCTATATGGTCCTATTAATCAGATGTTGATAAAGAGGGCAAAGATATGGTGTCAGGATGAAGGACAGAATTACAGAGGGTAGGGGGACCAGAGGGGCTTCAGAGGATACTTTTAATGCTCTATCTTTTGCCTTGGGTTCTACTTACATAAAAATTTTTTGAAAATTCATCAGTTTGTTCATCCATGCTTTGTGCACATTTCTGTATGTATATTATATACTTGAGTAAGATTTTCACTTAAAAAAATTCTCACAGTGACCCAGGCAGGAAGTGATTCTTTCTCCCAATTTGCCAATGACTAAGGAGGCTCAGCAGGAACAAAGAACTGGTCCAATGTCAGATGGGGATGAGCAGCAGAGAGTATTGAAACCCATCCTGTGTGCCTTCCTTAACACATCTCCTGACTTTACATCCACTTCCTCACTGGGGCTTTGCGCCTTCAGAAGCAGAGACACTGAATCCTACCTGCCTTATACTCCCTTTGAGGCCTGCACACGGCTGGACATGGTAACCGAACAGATGCTCAGTGCTATAGACTGGAAGTTTTTGTCCCTCCAAATTCATATGCTGAAGCCCCAACCCCCATTGTGATGGTATTTGGAGGTGGGGCCTTTGGGAGGCAATTGGGTTTAGATGAGGTGTTAAGTGTAGGGCACCCATAATGGGATTAGTGTCCTTATAAGAAGAGTAAGAGACCAGAACCCTCTTTCTCCACCACATGAAGACACAGCAAGAAGGCAGCTGTCTGCAAGTCAGGAAGTGGCCTCTCACCAGACACCAAGTCTTCTAGCACCTTGATCTTAGACTTCCCAGCCCCAAGAACTGTGAGAAATGAGTGTTTATTATTCAAGCTACCTGGTCTATGGTATTTTGTTATAGCAGTTCAAGTTAAGACACTCAGTAGAAAGAAGGCCAGAAGCTAAATCAACAAACTTGCCCACCCACCTTTTTCCTCTCCCTCCCTCCCTTCTACTCTCTTTTCCTTCCTGGCTCTACAGAGTGTTCCTGAGTTTGCCTGGTTCTTTGACTCTGTCCTCCTACTTGGCAGAGTGGTGCTAACTTTAGGATGGGGATGGCAGGGTGGTTTCAGCCAAGTGGCTTCAGCGGTGCTCCCAGAATGTGCAGCAGATGTGGACTGGGATTGCTGCTCTGGTGCCCTCGTCTCTCTCAGGCCACCTGCGCTGGGCCACCACCCAGAAGGGTGGGGTTTCCTCCACTCAGCTACTCCTGGAAAGAGCCTCAGGGATGAGGGGGGAACCAGACTGGTGTGGCTCAGCTCCCACCTCTCTCTGTCCCCAGGGCTTGGGGGACACACACTCTTCCACTTCTGTTTCAGCCTCGAAGCTTTTTTCTCCTCCTGCAGAGAAGAAGGAGTGAAACTGTCCCTGCTGGTAGATCCCTGGGCAGAGCTCCCTCCCCCACACAGCTGGGGGATTCTTCAGTCTCCACCTCAAGAAGCAGGACCTGGATGCTGTCAGAAGCCCCCTCGGAAAGGCTGAGGGCCAGCCTCCCATGGCTCAAGAAGGGGTCACCACTGCCTAGGAAAGGCTGTGGGGAGAGAGTTTACCAATTTACCTTCCTATTGCCTCTGGCCAGAGGTAGACACCCGAGCTGAAATAGCAGAGTCCAATCTCCTTGGATGTCAATTTGGGGGACAGAGCTCCTCCTAAGCTCCCATCTGCTGAATGTTTCCTTAGGTTTGGATGAAGGACTACACACACATGATCTGAAGCAAGCTGTACCTCAACACTGAGGGGGGACACTATTATTATTCTCATACAACAGATGCAGCAAATGAGGTCTCAGGTTTTATATCTAGCAAGGAACAATGCCTGGCTTTGAACCCAGGCTGCGGTCAACAGTGCTCTAGCCATACACACCATCTGTTTACCTCTAGGGGCATCAGGTGCTCCGTAGACCTCACCACCAGCCAGGGATCCCCCTGCCCCATTGCCCAACCCTCTCCCCACAGGCTTGCCTGCTCCTCCAGACCTCACCCTAACTCTGTCCCATGACCCCCACCCCTCCATCACCTCCCCCTGCACTCTGGCTTCAGTCGGTAATCCTTTTTAGGCCTTTGCACTCCTAGTCTTGGGCCACCACTGGGGCCTCTCTAAGCCTCCGTTCCTATCTGTAAACTGGAGCTAACAGTAGTACCTACCTCACAAGTTTCTGGTATGTATTAGGTGAAGTTTTATTTGTAAAGGAACTGGGATAAAATTAAGAGCTTAGTACATGGCAGCTAGGCTTTATCTTTGTTTTTGTTTTTTAACATATAGCACTGAGCATCTGTTGGGTTACCATGTTAAACTTAGTGACTCAAAGCATTTCTGGGCTCTAATCTTGATATATTTTTCTCCAACTTTGCTGGTCTCTGGGCTCTACTCCTTTCCTTTCATTATCTAAAGAACTGGGGACATTTCCGTTTGGGGCCTTTAGAGATAGACTTTTTAAAAATATGAGTAATCATCTATCCATTTTTTGTAGGAATTGCTCTTAAAGTGCTTAGAAATCACCAATCTAACAAATAAATAGTATACTCCCTGAGGACGCCAAGTACGCATGGGGCCCAGCACAGAGCCGTGCCCAGCAGAGCTCAATACATTCAGACAGGCAGCAGCACAGATACGAATCCTGGGGAGCAGTACCAGCCCCTTAAGCCAGCAGCCCCCATCCTTTAGAGGGCTACAGGATGGGGTGTTTTTAGCTGGAGACATCTCCTCTTTCCCCCTGCATGTGCTCTGAGTCACAGCCAGCTAACAGCAGGCCAGCCCCAGGGTGTAGATGAGATCAGACACCTCTGTCTTCCCCAGAGGCATTTCTGTGGGTCTCTGGCCCTAAAGTCCTCTTGGGCTGAGGCCTGTGATGTGGGCCTGCTCCCGTCTCTTGCCGCTCCTGTTCAGCCCACATGTTCTGCCACCCCTCCTTGAGGAAACTAAACAGGAGAGCCGGCGGGAAATCCTTTCCACCTGCGTCCATGGAAGGGCAAGGGGAGGACAGACTGGGGGAATCCAAGGGATCGTGTCAACTCAGTGGCTTGGAGCAGGGTGAGTAAATGTGAAGCAGCACATGGGCTGGTCTGCACCAAGCAACGCCTGGTCTTGCACTGGATCTGGTACATACGGAACACCCTGTGGTATTCGGGCAAGAGAAAGCTTCACAGGCATCAGTCTTAGAAACCAGACTCCACCTTCTGCTGGCACCCTCTTACGATTCAATGTGGAAACATACTTGTCTGCAGAGACTGAGACCCTAAAAGCCGTTTCTGGTCCACGGGAGAAGTGGCTGATCCCTGAGGTCCTCCCACCACTGTGCCCCTGCAGATGTGTCCTTGGAAGGGCTGTGCAGCCAGCACAGGTCTGGGCAAGGCAGGGGGACAGTGCTGCAATTAGACCAGATCCCAGAAACCCCCCCCTGCCTCCCTGTCCCCATTCCTGAGCTGCTCCAGGGCCGGGCAATGGAGCGGGGTTCGCAGTTGCTGACAGAAAAGGTATGAGGAGGGAAGAAAGAAGAGAGGAGCTCTTGGTTTGTGTTCATCCCTTCATCCTATTTTCCTGTCCTGGGACACACCTCTCTAGGGTCCTATGGGTGGAGGCATCTTAAGCAGGGACCTCAAACATAGCACCATAATTTTTGACCCTTGGCAGGCTTCCCTGAAACCACTTTACGCTGATGAAAGTAAGGCCTAATTCCAGACTACCCTGTGTTTCTCTAACAGGTTCCACATCTCTCATCAGCCTCTGAATCCATGAAGTGCAGTCAAGTGGGAGTTTATAGTTACTGCCCAGGGACTGTGCAGAGGGCAGTTCTTTGAACTCTGTCTTTCTCTGCAGGCTGGAGGTTCCCACCATTGCCTAATGGAGGAGGGCAGAGGCTGCTGGAGGGAGGTCCCATGGCTGCCTTTGTTCCTGGACAGCTCTTTAAGATCTCTTCAAGCTGTCCTGGCCCTAGAATCAGACAGCCCTGAAACTGAGCTAACATCCCCTCTCCCAGATGTTCCTAAAAGCCATGAGAGCCTCATGTTGCTGGAGGCACTGTCTTCTCCCCAGCAGATACCCACAACATGCTAGAATGGAGAAATTGCTGGACTCTGAAGATGCAGGTTCTAATGTCAGATCAGAGACCTAACAGCTGTGTGCTGTGTGCTATGGAAGAAATCACCTCAACTCTCTAGGCCATGCCGTTAAAGTGGAGAAGTTTCCTCCATTAAAAAAAAGAAAAAAGGAAGAAAAAGAAAGAAACAAACAAACAAAAAAACCCAAAAAACCAGAGCACAGAGGGAGGTGAGAAGGCAGGTGGAAGGTGCATTAAATGCCAAACAGCTCATTTCACATGGGAGGATTCGTATATGGGTCCCTGGTATAGAATGTGTGTCAAGACAGGAGCAGCTTCTCCCTGGTCCACCCAGGCTGCCCGGCCCCATATTGTTTAATGTCATTTGGGCAGAATAATGTTCCTCTAATTTCCCAAGGCAGAAGTAGACTCTTCAGCCTTCTTCATTCTCCTATGTAAGACTCACCCAGACCTGGGCCTTCTTGCATCTGTGCATGTCTCATAAACTAAATGCAGAGAGAAATTTCAATTTATTTGTTTTTCTTTCTCCCCTTTTCCTGACCTTATGTGCTACATAATCCAGAAAATGATCCAGATGGGAAAGGCATTGGCTTTGAAGCAAGAGGCAGGAGGAAAAAAAAGAAAGGCACAATATAAACCCCTTGTATCCAGACGTTCACTCTGGGGAGAAATCTTCCTCCCCTAACTCCGTTCCACACGTGTTCCAGATGGTGTTGTGGGGTCTTCCTGAGGGTGGAGGGAAAACCCAGCAGATCCACAGGGTCTCTGAGCCATTCCCTCTCCTGCCTCCTGTCCTCCACACATTTGGTGTAAGCCAATGTGAGCATGAGACCTACTTTCAACACCGAGTCTCTACCTCAGGACATTCAATGATGCCACACTCATCTGCTCTACATAATTCCATCATTCAATTTACTTTCTTCAAATTGACACGGTAGATGGAGATCCAGAGCGGCAAAGGTGGAAGTGTTTCCCTCCCATGTTGTTTTTAGTTACAACTGTCTCCCTCTGCCAGAGTAAGCAGGTAAGAGAGTAGCTGTCCTGATCCTAAAGTTTCCCCTCCCTGCTCCCCTGAACATGTCCTACACCAAGGTCTCACGAACCTCCCACACAGACATCTCAGTCTCAGGCCTGCTTTCCTTCCCCTGGAGCTGATGGGAAGGGGATGAAACATGAAAATAGAGCTCCTATTACGTTTCACAGGCCTTTACTTATATTGGGTCACGTAATTTTCATAAAAATTCTCCCTGGGACACAATACAGAAAATGAGAAGAATGAGGCTCAGAGAGGCTCAGAGAGGCTAAGTGACTTGCCTGATGTCATACAGCTATTAGGCAGCAGAGCCAAACACTGATCCATCTGATGCCAAAAACCATGTTCTTTCTGCTCTCCACTCCCAAATTTGCCTGGAAGGGTTGACAAGCATGAAAAAGCCCATGCCTCACCTTTACGGCTTGCCTGCTCTCTCTACCAGGGCTGTAGGTTGCTGTCCAGGTGAAGATGAACTTCTCTGGGAGACTAAGGGAGCATGGCATGAGCTGAAATGTCTCGTGAGCAAAGCCCTGTCTCCAGGAGCTAGTCACCTCTCAGAAGATGTCACAGGACACTGCCATGGTCCTGCCCTTGGCTAGTCCGGTTTTTAGAAAACACAAGGGAAGCTCCTGGGCAGGGAGAGGAAGATGGGGAGTGAAGTTCTAAGATCTTCACAGATCCTGTGGGCAGGAGGACCCCTGGCACCCTGTTCTTCTGAGATCGAAGGAGGTCCCTGCTTGACCGGCCCCGCCTCTCCTGGCACTGGGGAGCACACCTGCCTTCTGGCTGGGAATCTTTCCCAATGTGGCATCAACTCTCTGGGTGGTTAGCATAGCTCACTGGCACCCACAGCCTTCCCATTTTCTTCAGGTTTGGTTTAAATTGGGCACATATGAGACAGAGACAGCAAACTTGATTTTCATTTTGGAAAGGTAACAACTGGTCACAACTGTGACTGGCATAGTAAACCTTCACTGTCACATTAGATGGGAGTTTCTCAGAACTCTTAGAACAAAGGAAAAGGCAGAGGAAAGGAAGGAAATCAAACATCTGAAGACCCCAGAGAAATAAGGATAGAAAAATGGAGGCTGAGTATCAGCTGTCACCAGGGACTCCCTTGACTTGTGGGGAGAAATCCAAAAAGACTGAAAACGTCCCATTATTGACAAGTTCTCGTACGTCCTCTTGGGCAACCCTGGCTAACACTAAAGGTTTGAGGATCTGAGGAATTCTACTGGCCCTTTTGTCTTTGTCCACAAATAGCAGTGTAAAGAATCTAAAGTGGGAGCACCAGTCCCGGTTCTGCTACTGACGAGCTGTGGGACCCTGAGGAAGTTCCTCCCCAGTCTGGGCCTCCATGTCTTCACCTGTTCAAAAAAAAAGGCCCCCTGTGATTCTGTCTATGTCCAAAGTGGTGCAAAGCAAGGTGTTATCTGTGTATCCTATTATAAATAAGTTTCTAGACACATTGACACCTGACCTTTGATGTTAGACTAGCTTTCCTCTCCTTGATGCTTTGGCTACCCTATGTTTCCAGGCTGTGTGAGATCTCTGGGAACATGTGCTAACAACCAGGAGATAGGAAGGAAAATAGAAAGTCATTCTAATAATCATATTTCTAGAAAGAAGCCTCTCCACCCTCAAATCTATTCTATTCTCCATTGCTAGATTAACTTCCTAAAACCAAGGTCTATTATAAGCCACTCTTCTACCTATCACGTCAGTCACCTCCCACTGCCTACCAAATAACAAGCAAACTCCCAAGGGATGCACAAGGCCCTTCTCAAACTGATTCAACTTGCTTTTGTTCCCACCACCTATTGTCCCCTATCTTTGCCACCCACCCCCCCTACATCTCTTAAAATCACGCCCAGACCACGGGGTGCTTCCCAAGTTCTATATCTTCCATGAAGACTTTTTAAACTGATTCCTCTCTGTAGAGTGATATTTTCTAATGCATCTGTTGTCTCCCCCAGTACCAAGCCTGTCTGGAACAGTGTGTCTCATTTTTTGCTCCTCTTAGGATCTGGTAGAGAGCTTGAGATGAACCTAGCATTCTCTGGCTTTAAAAGAACGTAACTAAAATAAAAAGAAATGGGTTCTAGGGGTCCAGAGCAGGAGTTCTTGGAGGTGAGCAAAGACAACAACTTGGAGAAGAAGGGTTTTGCGGGGAGTGGGAGGAGTGCATAGAATAGAATTTAAGGGTCCTTTCAAGTCTGAGATTTTGTGTTTCTATGTAGAGTACTGGACATTTCGTCAACACAGGCTCCTTAGTTTCCTGATAAATCTTGGAACCTTGGGCTTGGAGGTCCTGTCTGTAGCTCTAGCATAGAAGTTAACTCCAGTCAAGAGAAGTTTTTACATCCTGGGGAAGCTGAAAGCCTGGTGCTCCTGGTAGATGAGGAAATGTCTCAGGAAAGACCAAGCATCCTGCCCATACCCACTCCCTGCTAGTGCAGTGCCTCTGACCAGGGCAACTGCAGGCCCATGGAGGGGAGGAGCACAGGCCACTCCCTTCAGTGGAGCACTGCCTTTTTAGTGCAGGTGGAGATTGGGGCTTTGCCTGGTGGCTCTCACTTTCCCCACCTGCCTGCAGTTCAGTTTGCCTGCTGGGCCACTCAGACATTGAGGCTGGGGAAGGCTGTCTCCTCAAGATGTGCGCACATTCTAATCCTTCCCAGCCTCCGTCGTGTGTGTACTGTTGAGATGCCCTTCAATGGGAAGGAGAAGAAGAAAGTTAAAGCTGGAATGTCTGAAGGTTTCAATAAATAAGGGAGGTGCTCTGAGTGGTTAAAGTGTCCTTCTGAAACCATGCTGTCCCTGACCTTGCTGCTGAGGTGGCCAGGGCAGACCCAGCCCAGGCATCCTCCCCACACACTGGTCAGACTGCCTCTTAGCAGTTGGCAGGTCAAGAGCAATCTCAGGGCTCATTCCCCCAGACTTCTATCCCTTGACATGCTCTGCGAACTCCGCATTGTCCCTGCCTCCCTAGTTGTGTGGTGGCTTCTATTCTCAGGGCTTTCTCATTATCTTCCTTGAGAAGAGGGTGAGAGGGAAGGAACCTGGGTTGGGGGATTCATCAGGTTCCAGGCCAGCTTGTGTTGGTGCTGTGTTCCCCCCTCCTTGGGAGACCAAACAAATGTTATCAGTGACTCAGAGAACCTCCTGTCAAGGTCACTCTGTTCTGCCTGATGCTGTCTCCACTGTCTGACATGAGAACTAACTCTGTTCTCCACCTCCTACCAGCCCCAGTGCAATCCTGGGTGCTGGATGGGCTGACAAAGAGTGCCCCATCTGTTGGCTGGTGATCACATGGAGCCTCTGCACAAGGACAGAAAGTCTCCAAGTTTCTACTTCCTAGCTGGTCTGTCCCTGTGTGGTATAACCCTTTCCCTCCCTGAAGCTTCTCACTGAGATAGGAGACCCAGCCTTGAAAGTTCCCCTGTTATTCTTTCTCCTCTTGCCTCTCTGGGTTCCCAAACTCTGTGGCCCTTGGGCAGCACAGGGAGATCTGAAATGGCTGAGAGGGAAGGGCCACCACAGGCCTCATTACCATTACCCTCAGCCATTGGGGGCTGAGCCCTGACTGTGTCCAGAGCCTGGAGCTATACACCTGAGACATGACACATTTTCCTTTTGAGGGATTTATAATGTAGGCAGGGAGGAAGGATAGAGAAGCTAAATACTAATATATGGGAACAGATGCTCAATGCTTGTGATAGTACGTGCTGCAGAATTTAAGGAACAGGGAGCTGATGGGGAGGGGTCTTTCTCTCCCCACAGCTGATGTCCTTTCTTCCCTCCAGACCAGGCAGGTACAGCCCCTCAGTAGTGAGTACACCTCTTTCACCCTAGAATCCTGTGTCTCCTCCTACTGAGCCAGGACACACTCACCTATTGCCCACCACCCAACTGTCCAGAGTTACTGGAGTTACCGGGGAAAGGTGCTGGCAAACCCAAGCTTTGTTTCCCTGACTCCTTAGCTTTCTCTTACCTCCTTCCCTTGCATGCCTATACTCAATTCTTTCTTCAGCAGGAATATAATGTTCAGCTGCTTTACACCCACTCTCTGAATGCTGCCAGTGAATAATGACTAAGGTAGTGGGTGGAAGTACAGCAAGTTGAGACCAATTTAGCAGTCCAGGGTGCCAGGAGGAGGGTGATTTAGCAGCAAATGGCTTTGCAACAGCAAGGAGAGAGAAGATGCCCCCAAAGCCAATAGGCCAGTGAGCCAAGTGCACAGCCCTGCCCTGGTGCCTCAGGCAGGGATTGCCTCAGCCACCTGGCAGTCTATGCATTGCAGTTGGATTCATGCACAGGGCAGGGTTCATCCTTAAACACCAAATGATTTTCAAAAGCCATGCCCACCCTCACCCTGATCTCAGCTCCACTTTGACGCTTTTGAGGGGCCTGTGTCCTTGGGCACCCCTTAGCCTAAGAGTCTCACCTAGAATGGTCCCTCTTTGTCTAGTGGATGCTGTGACCTGGGAGCTTCAATTCAAGAGACTGCTCTGGGCATGGCAGAAATTGAGGTTCTGTGGCATCAAGGAAGGGGGCAGCCCAAGCACACTTTAGATCATACCACAGAGAGGCCAACCCAAGCAGACATAGGTGTGGATCTTCCAGGTCCTGCCACCTGGGAATGTCTGAGGATTCATGTTATGGGATGTGACTGTGAGTGTGGGTATAGGAAGAGAGCATGTCTCAGTGGAAGAGATGAATGAATGAATTTGGTGTGTGTGTGTGTGTGTGTGTGTGTGTGTGTGTGTGTGTGTCTGTTAGCAGTCATCCTGAAGGCAGTTACCTTCTCCCACAGTGATTAACTGACATGGAAGCATATCTATGAGTGATCTGGATAGGGCAACTCTTTACTGTCTTTGTTCCAGGTACTAAACAAAACCCGTATCACATCTGTTTAGACACCAATTTGGCCTATCACTTAGGAAGAAAAATCACCAGTCTACTGGATTGAGTAGAACAATTAATTTTAGCTTTTAGCTAACATACACACACACACTCACTTTCTGTTTGCTAATTAATGAGGCCTCACAATTAGGTGATTGTAGCCCTGGACTGGGAGTCAGGACAGCTGGGTTTGAATTCCAGCATTCCACTTAAAATCTGGGGTGAACTCCTTCACCCTTGATAGGCTCATTCAGTTTTCTCATATGCCAAATTGTGGAAGATATCTTCTCACAGGGTTGATGATGATGATGATACTTAACAACAACAACAACAACAACACCAATAATAATAATATCCACTTTTAAAGTGTAAAGTCCTGAACAAATAAAAAGGGCTATTAAAACTATTATTACCAGAAGCCTAGAGATGGTGATAGATTGTCAGGTGGAAGTTGATGTCTGGCAGGAAGCAGGAGAGTGACAGAAGCAGGATGGAGATGGCAGATACAGAGGCAGCACTGCCAATTGGCAGCTAGCCCACAGCCCAATGCAACCATGCTTGATTTTGACACGTCTCCACCCATTTCTCTAAGTCCTTGGAGAAGGGGATCCAGAGCCAATATGCACACTCATTTTGCTGGAGGCAGTTGTTAGAGGTGAGTTACTTCCCACCCTTCATTTTCCAGCTCTGTCTAGTCTGGGTGTCTTGCTGAGCTGCATGGAAGGAGGAAACAGGCTCCCACCTGGGTTTCCCTTGGAAGAAAAAGCTCCATCTCCTCAGGTCTCAGCTTGCATCTTGGAACTATGACCTCGCCGCTGCTATGTCTACTCTTTTTATACCTTCCTGAGGTTTAGCTTCAATTTTTTGTTCATGACCACCTCTTCCCTGGTGTCTTTGAGCTCACCTCACTCATGCTGAGCAGCTGCTGTGTTCAAAGTTAGTATGATCCAGTTTTCAATGTACTTGTCAAGATTCATGTGTGCTGGTTCCTCTTCTCAATTCTCATCACAAATTTTAGTCTCAAGCCATTATTGAACCATTTTTTCAAAATCCCCCACCTCCCTGGCAACTTGCATGGATGAAACCTTGAATAAATAGTGAAGTACAGTTTTAGGGAAGCTAAAATCATCACAAACCCCTGAGAAGGCATGTGGCAACCCTGCTATGAGAAATAATGGTGTGGTGTAAAGGGCATGGGAAGGGAGTCACCAGACTGTAACCATGTGACCTTGGGCAAATCATGGCCAGATTACCTCCCCAAACATAGTTGCAATTCACACTCCCAACAACAGCGTGTCTATTTTAGATCAGCGATTTTCAGACTGCAGCAGCATAAAGATCTATTCAAAAGCAAACTCAAAGACCTACTACTTAAATAGACTAAAGATTCCCCAGACTGTTGGATACTTCTTTGTTGGCCACCCCCTAGGAACACCTCATCACTGTCTTGGAACCACTGTCCTGCAGTTCCAAGCACACGATTTTAAAAACCTTAATTCTAGATCATACCTGGCACCTCTCACTGGTATATATTTGTTAGTTGACTGACCCCGAGTTAGAGTGCCTAGTTTGGCAGCGTGGGTGGTGGCTAGGTTTTCTTTGTGTTCCCAAACTGGTCAGGAACTGAGACGGAGAGCCCTATCTAAGCAGAGGCCCCAAAGGAGACGACCCAGTAATAGAGGCAGGAAAGCCAGGGGTCACACCAACAAAGTGTGTCCCTGCAGAAATCTGCTGTTGGGAAAATGCTCCCTGCCAATGGTCTCCAACAGCACTTCCCCTTCCCATTACTTTATTAAACATGCATTTACTAAAGGCCCACTCATGGTAGCCAAACAGTATACTCTGAACTGGCCATTCACAACACCATCACTGCCTCTAAGAACTTTGCAGGCTCTTCAGGACCAGTGGGTCAATGCCGGGGTAGTGTGGAATGATGGTAGGAACTCAGAAGAAGGCATGTAACCCAGACTTAGGGAAAGGAGAGGGGAAGATTGCTTGATTCTCATGGTTAAAACCAGAAGTACAAGTGGGAGCTTGTTAGGTGGAGATAGAGGGACAGGGCAAGAATAGTTGACAGAGAGGAAACATGTATTTCTATTTTCAAAGGTAACAGAAGAACACGGAAAGAGCCAGGGCTGAGCTGAGTGGCGTTCAAACCCCTGCTCTTCCATTCTTTATCCTAGTACATTATTTAACTCTCCTCATCTAAGAATCATACACACCCTGCAGGGCTGTGCTGAGAATTAAATGAGATAATGAATAACGAGTACTGGGCACATAGTGTACTTAGTGAACAGTATTACGTGTTGTTAAATAGTACCCATTACGCCAGTCTATAAGCTGATTAACCACAGGTTTGCCCTCATTACCTTATTCGTCTTTGTAGCCTCATTGCCTGGCCCAGAGCTTTGCATTTTGTAGGCACCCAATGAATGTTTATTAAGTGAATGTTTAATAAGTGCAAAGACATATAAATAAGTTTTCAGGATTAGAAAGCCATTTTTATATGGCTGGAACCCATCTACCTCTTTGCCCATACAGGCAGAAACATGGCTTCTCAAAACAGCACGGCAAATCTTTCCCTCACATACTCCCCAAGCATTGGCTCTCCCAACACACACCGCACGGCGGCACCCCTTCGGTGGCAGCTACTTCGACCCACATCTACTGGGGCACACACAGACAGACAGACAGACAGACAGACAGACAGGCGGCTCCTCTACAGACGCACAAATACACAAGCTGAGTTGTTAAAACAGGTTTTATTTTGTGAGGTGCACAGAGGCGGCCGTAATGTTAAATGACAATCATCTCAAATGCCCCATCCTCCTTCTTGCTCACACATACACACTCTTGAGAGACAACCTCTTTTCTCTGACCTGGGTTTTTTCTCACTTCATGGAGAGTAAATGTCCGCACACACATCTTCTCAGCTGAGACCTCATCCTTGGACTTCCACTTGCTAAACCTAACTTTGCTCCCATTAGCTGTGGACCTCAGGGAAAGCCCTGCCCCTCTGGTGCCTCAGTTCTTCACTGGTAGAACACAGAGAATTAACCATGCTTCATGCCAACCTGGTAGTTACACTGTGAGGATAAAGGAGATAACAAATGAGATAACGTCTGTGATGTGCAGAAAGCACCTCAGAAGAAAGGCACTGGATAAATATAAGGTGTAAATACCACACCTGATGAGTGTGTATGCCCCTGCCCACAGATTTCCACCCACACACTCTGCTCTTCTCTACCCTTGAACACAGACACCCTTCCTGCCTGTAAATGCTGTCTCTCATATTCATTTTCATGTGTGTACATATATATACATACTTCAGCACCTGTATTTTCCCCAGCATGCCCACAGAAAATTGTATTTGAACTTAGGTTACAAACACTCTCTAGCCCCTACCCACAGACTCTTCTCAAGGGTCTCTGGTGCTGGAAGAACTGCCAAGCATACAACTCATCTCTCTGTGGCTGGACTCCTCGGCTCGCATGATTGCAGTTAGGCTGCACTTCCAGCAGAGCAGGAGACCCTTTATCCGGCACAGCTCTTGCCAAGAGCTCTCCAGAACTCAGTGCCTCCACACTAGTTGGTCAGCACCTAAGACCCAAGACCAGGGCTGATGGTTGCAGGAGGGTGTGGATGGAATGGGAGAGGAGGGACCCAGGAAATATAGATGCTCAGATCCCTAAGCATTCTTTGTTCCTGGGGAACTGAGGGCTCTGAAGCTAAAAGTCCCAAACACTTTTCTAGGCCTGACCTACTCCTGGGCCAGCAGAACATTCATTTGCTCCACAGTTCACTCCTTTCCACTTGGAGCAGGAGGGAGAAAGATCACCTGGCCTATGGTGTTTTGATGCCTGTTGCTGCTGAGTTGTGTGCTTTGAAAACTGGAGTTCAGCATGTTGAAGGATGTGTGTGTGTGTGTGTGTGTGTGTGTGTGTGTGTGTGTGTGTGTAGGGGTGGGGAGGGAGTCAGGGCCTGGCGCCTCTGGTGGGTGCGAGAAAGAAGTCAATGTGGTGCGTCTGTAGGTGTGGTACTGTGTGTGTGTTAATTTGGCTGAATGGCAAGTCCAGGACTGATCCTAGTTGGCCCACAACTCCAGGAGGCCACTTTCCACGTTCATCAACCCCCTCTCTATTCACCTCAGCGCCTGTGACCTATTCCTTCAGTGAGACATTCCAAAGGTCTAACTGCATCAGTGTCCCTGCCACCCTGTGAGCACGGACACAGCCCATCTCCAAAGTTCCAGACGGCAAAGTGCAGTGGCCCGACCCCAGCTGTCAGACCCTCTGTCTGGGGCCAGGGTCCCCCCCGGGCTCACGCACATTCCCTTTTCCTCATCTCAGACATCAGTGTCACCCAACACTTAATGTCCATCAAGATCAGATTCAGGGCTTGG
This sequence comes from Leptonychotes weddellii, assembly GCF_054177405.1. Taxonomy (NCBI): domain Eukaryota; kingdom Metazoa; phylum Chordata; class Mammalia; order Carnivora; family Phocidae; genus Leptonychotes; species Leptonychotes weddellii. The sequence goes on from NC_138370.1 coordinate 34,926,586, forward strand.
AGCAGATAAAACCAGTCTGCAGAAGACGGAGACGAAGACAGGACAGACGCAGCATCCCTTTCTCCAGGCTGGGACCAGAGCAGCAACACCCACCCTGGCAGAGGGGGAGACCCTGACAGTTACATGCGGAGACAAAGACACCTAGACAGACCCTGCCACAGACAAAGACCGACGGACGCACGGACGCACTGCCACGCCGCGGGGAGCGCAGTGTCCCCTGGAGCCCGAGTGCCGCGCTGCGGCGGCAGGCACTTCTCAGGAGCGAGGAAGACCCCTCGTCCACCGCACCTTACCTGCCCCCCTGCGCCTCGGACTGACTTGGGAATTTTTTTTCAGTGTTTTGCAGTGTGTTCCCGGCTGTCTTCCCAGAGCTGCCGGCCCGGCGGGTTCCGCGGCGCCGCCGCACCTCGCGGCTCTGGCTCGCCGGACCTGGCGGCCAGAGAAACTTTCGGCCTCCCCGCGCGTCCGCCGCCCGCCAGCTCCCGGCGCGCCGGCCTCCGCGCGGGGTCCCGGAGCCGAGGGCGGGGCGGGGCGGGGCGGGGCGGAGCGGGGCGGGGCCAGTCCCGGCGCCGCTCATTGGCTGGGGCGCGGCTCTCAGCCTCTCACTTGCCGCTCGGCGGCCTTTGTTCCCGGCTGACAGCTGGGGCTGCTCTAGACCTCTTGGCTCCTCCGCGTCCGCCGAACGCCGTCCCCCATCTCTCCGCTCTCACTTCCAACAGACCCCGCCGGGCGGCTCTGAGTCTTTCTCTCCACCCGCCGGTCCTTCCCTTTCTCCGACTGTTCCTGTCTTGTTCTTGTCCCTTCCTTTTTTGCCTTTTATTAACGCACACTCCATTCTTATTCCTTCGCGTGTCCTTTATCCATTCCTTCGCTTTCTCCATCCCCCCGCCCCGGATTCCTTTCTTTCTTTATCACCCCTTCTTACTCACCAGTTTCCTTTCCCCAGTACTGTCTCTGCAACCCCTAAGTCCAGCGAAAAGCCTGGATTTCTGGGTTCAAAGACGGGACCAGCAGCCTACTGATGGGCATTGCCTCACGAAGCTGGGATTATAGACCCGAGCCCACAACACTGGCACTCCCAATCCCAAGACATTTCAAAGGCAAACTTTTCCAGCTTCCTCCCGGGGACTAGGTTTCGGGTGAAAGCTGAGGCCTGTTCCAAGTTTATAGCTATAAATCTCACCCAGTACCTTTTTATCGCTATCATTTTCTCTACCACGCTCACTTTCAACTTCTAGCAGTTGGGCTAGGAAGGAAACCAAGCTTATAAGCTTTGGTAGGACAAAAGACCAGTTAAAGGGGGTGCTGGGTGTGGCATGAGGCTCTGGTCCTGAGGGTTCACCCAGACTAATCCTCTAAACCCAGGCATGGCTCTACCCAGGGAATGTCATCCTCAGCCAAAAGAGGTGTGTATGTGTGGAGGAGGGAAGATTGAAGCGGCTGATCCCTGACTATAAGTGGAGTGGGGGAAGACAGCCCAAACAGAAGCAACATCATTTTGTTTCAGCCACCCCGCTGCTCAAAACCTTATAAGAAATCCTTACTACTTCCAGATCTTGACTCTGAACACCCCAGCTCTCAATTGCAGGCTTCCTGGAAGGAAACACAACAAACATTTAGGAGTACAGATAGGCTCTGCTAATTATCAGCTGTGTGACCCTGAGCCAGTTCCTTAATCTCCCTATATCTCAGGGGTTTTTTGTTTGTTTGTTGTTTTTTTTCCCCCTTTATGAAATGGGGTTAATAATTCCTGGAATGTAAACTTCCTGAGGGCTGGGATTTGTTTTTTGTTCATAGCTGAGGGACTTCGTCTGTTCTGATCACAGATGTACCCTCAACACCTAGAACTTGGCTGGGATATCGTAGTCATTCTATAACTACTTGTTAAATGAACCAATCCTTAGTTTATAGGTTTGCAGCAGGGACTAAATAAGAATCCTTGGCATGTAGTAAGTACATGCACATGGTAGCTATTACAAGTAACATTGCAACTTCTCTGTGTCAACTCCAAAGGCTATTTTCAGCCTTTTCAGAACATCACCTCTTCTTTTCCACCTTTGCATATACTTGTCCCTCAGTTTGAAAGGCCTTTCTCTACCTGTCAAAATTTGAGACTTAAAATGCAATCCTTATTCACACCATCTTTGATCATCTCATCAAAATTACAGTTCCTTTTTCTAAAGCTCCATGTCTCTTGTCCTGTTCATTGGCACAGCATATGTATACTTGCTTGCATGGTGGCTGTGACTGCAGGTCTGTCTTCCCCTAGACTATGAGCTATCTAGAATCAGGGACTGGACTCTACATCTCCAGAGACAGATATGGTGCCTCATGGGTGGGAGTTTCTCAGAAACATTTGCTGAATGGATTAATACAAATCAAACATCTCAGCACTTTTTTTTTTTTTTTAAGGTAGAATCTTGGAAGGTAGAATAAGGGATCAGGTGGGCTTCAGATTTCTGTCAAACTCATTTTTGTCTTTTTAGATGTGGAATTCCATGGAAGGGGAAAAATAATAATCCTGGAAACCTGTTCATCATTTTGGCCTTACCACTTACTATTTAAATACTCTTGGATAAGCCATGTTCCTGGCTAGGTCTCAGTTTCTTTATCCGCAAAGTGGGTAGTTTGGGTGAGACTCTTTAGGGTACTCATCCAGCACTGACATACTGTGGTTCTCTGCCAGAGACATTCTGGGTGGAAGATAAGGCATGACATGTAGCTCTCTTTAATGACTGAGTTAGGCAAAGGGTGTGGACAGTGTGTTGGTGTGTATGTGAGGGGTGGAATCAGGATACAGTATGAAACAACAGAAGGACCCTGTGCAAGGGATGCATCAGAGATAAAGTGGGGTGCATTGAAAGTGGGGGTGGAAGTAAGGAAGCAGAATAAGGGGAGGAGAGCTGCCATGGTACAGCGTGTGTGTGTGTGTGTGTGTGTGTGTGTGTGTATGTGTGTGTGTGTTCATGAAAGCCTTGGGAATGTGGTCTCCAGAAGTAGAAAGCCATAATTAGCTCCCTGATTCAGCTGTTGGGTATGGTAATGCAATGACTGGGTGTGTCTGCTCCTAACACCCCTGGTGGGATTCTCAATGTGGCACCTCTTCCTTTGTCTGGTGAAGGAGTGTTGCCCTAACTGGGCCTGGGTGTCCCATCTGAGCCTCTGCATCCTTCAGGCTCTCCCTGGCCTGAGCTGAGTCTGGAAAGCTGGATCACAAAGCATGTTTTTGTAAAAAATTCCCTACCCTCCTCATCTGTTCACCACCTAAGATTCAAGTAGTTTACCATTCTGGCTTATCATTTTGTCCTTCATCTCTAGGACCTTAGATTGGCCACATAGGACCAGGCCCGTGGACCAGTTAACCTAACATTTTCTCTGGATTAGAAACACCCCTGCCTCTCTCAGTGTGCTTTCACCTATTACAATTTAATTAATTGCCCAACTTCTTGTTTGTGTGTTCAACTCTTCTGTAAGCTTCTCATTCAAAGACCACATCTTTCTTGTCCAATACTGAATGCCCAGCACATTGTTAGTATACAGAAAGCACTCATACAATATTTGAAGGAATTCTATGGAGGGGTGAAAGACAATGTTTTAGAGAGAGACATGGACTCAAATACAGAAGATTCACATCTATTCCCACATCTTCAAATTTGTGGTCTTGTCACAACTTTTCTGAGACTCCATTTGCTCATTGGTAAAATGGGCTTATTAACATTAGCCCTACCTGTCTTGTGACAATGATGCAAAGATGAAGAGAATTAATCAGGTTGAAGCTGGTAAGAAAAGTGAAAAATGTCAAATAATTGTTTAACATTATTTCAAGTCTAAAAAAAATCCAGGTACTTGAGTTAGAGGATAAGAAAAGCTGACTATAGGGGCATGCCTGGCTGGCTCAGTCGGTGGAGTATGCAACTCTTGATCTCGGGGTTGGGAGTTCAAGCCCCATGTTCAGTGTGGAGATTACTTTAAAAAAATAATTTTTTTAAAGATTTTATTTATTTATTTGACAGAGAGCAAGAGAGCACAAGCAGGGGGAACAGGAGAAGGAAAGGGAGAAGCAGGCTCCCTGCTGAGCAAGGAGCCCGATGCGGGACTCTATCCCAGGACTCTGGGATCATGACCTGAGCTGAAGGCAGTTGCTTAACCAAGTGACCCACCCAGGCATCCCTAAAAAAATAAAAATCTTAAAAAAAATTAAAAAAGCTGACTATATTAAACTGAGGCTGGATAATCTCCAAAAGTAGATGAGAAAATATAGTGATAGATCACTGAGCTGCTACTCCATCTATCCCCAAGCTAACCCAGGAAAGTACAGGAAGGCTGATTTTCCTGAAGGCCAACCTAATGTCTCTTGACCTTAAAGGATGCCCCACCAGTGTCCTGTCTCCCTCCAGGGAAAACAAAAACAAAAACAAACAAACAAACAAAAAACAGTTCCTCTGGAGTTTCCCTGGATGTACAGTTTTTATAACCAGAATTTACATTTCTTACCTGTATGTCCCTGGTCACCTTGCACCTCTTATCTCTGAACTTCAGTAAACTCTGCTTTGGGAGGAACATCTCGTCCTTGACTTCTCTGGGTGTTATGAAGACAAATAGGATAAAATGCAAGTAACGTTTTTTCTTTCCTAGAAAGCAAATGCTTTCCTAGAAAGCATTTCTTTCCTAGAAGTGACTCCAAGGAATTGTTAATCATTATCATTGGGAGGATTATCATCTGGAACTTCATTTTTAGTACTTAATCTGTATTCAGGAAACCAGGGAAGTTGTAGAGGGAACAAAACCCCATTAGGAGCAATAGGGAGAACTTGCTGACAGAATTCCTATCCAGTGATGACTCATTCACACTAACATGCTCAAGTTGCCTTAAGAAGTATATCCACTCCACTCTCTCATTGAAAGGAAAACTGAGTCAAAGAGCAAGGTGAGAAATTTGCCCAGCTTTACTGGACAAAAAAACCTTTATCCAGGGTTTTGAAGCATGTGTCCTATAACTGCCTCAGAAACCTTATAACTGATACAGTGTCTGAATGTGGTTTGGTTTGGTTAGTGTAGACCACAGGCAGGCAGCCTTCCTCTGAGCAGAGAACCAGTTACCTTGGCAATGCAAAACCAGGGCTCAAATGGCACTAACTAGCTTCTAGTGTGAAAAGGCTTTGTTCAGCCATCAGCTGACAATGCTCATGTGATAACTGTTAGCAAACCATTCAATGTAAGTGCAGGGTTGAGCTGGATTACAGAGAAATAAGGAGGAAGTATTATGATTTGACATGTCCTGCCCCACCCCAAATACCATTTTCAGTAGGATAAATAGGCTATTCTAATTCAAGATCCTAACTGTGAAAGGGCCTGGCCTATCACCTGTTCTGGAATCTATCTCTTCTGTTGTTTTAACTAGTTTGTCTGAAACTGAATCAGGAGGATGTCTGGAATCTATCTCTTCTGTTGTTTTAACTAGTTTGTCTGAAACTGTGAATCAGGAGGATGTTTCTAGTTACAAGTAACAAAAAGCCTGAATTAAATTGGCTTAAACAGTAGGCAACAAAAATCTCATGAATTAATATATTAAGAGATTAGCTTCCAGGTTAGTTCATTCTGTGGCCTCACAATGTCATCATAGATCAGGTCTTTGCATTTCTCTGTTTTGCCATTCTTGAACTATAGGCTTTGCCCTCATGGTGGTTGCTTCATGACTTTGGTTGGATTTGCCAGCCATGTTGTCACCCAGAACCAGGGATAGGCTTAGGAATAAAGGACCTTTGTTCCTACATCTCTTTCTTTTCTTTTTTTTTTTTTAAAGATTTTATTTATTTATTTGACAGAGAGAGAGAGAGAGAGCACAAGTAGGCAGAGATGCAGGCAGAGGGAGAGGGAGAAGCAGACTCTCCACCGAGCAGGGAGCCCGACATGGGGCTCGATCCCAGGACCCCGGGATCATGACCTGAGCCGAAGGCAGCCGCTTAACCGACTGAGCCACCCAGGCGCCCCATCCTACATCTCTTTCTTAAGATCAAGGAAACCTTTCCTGGAAGGCTCTCAGTTGACACTAGACAGGATTAGAGACATCATCTAGCAGTCATTGGCAAACTCAAGGAGACTACCATTATTGGCTTTGGCCAATTGGTTGGGGTGGAATAGATACTGGGACATACCCATGCATTTCACCTTTGTTTTCAAGGGGGAAGAGGGAAGCCATGGAGAAAACCGGTCATTGCTTGACTATTATGTACCTCATCTTTGCTGGACATTTTATCTATAGTATCTTATTTAATAATCATAGAAATCATTATCTGTTTTCCAAATGAAGAAATTGCAGCTCGAAGTGGCTAAATAATGTACCCCAAATCCCACCACTAGTAAGTGGAGGGAAAAGGACTGGAATGCAGGTTCATCCAAAGCCTTTGCTCTCTCTACTGTTCCAGGCTATCTCACTCAAGTTGACTCTTCTCAGCTCTACCCAAGCTAGAGACCCCCAAAATGAATTGAAACCTTCCAGGAACCACTGAAAGCACAAGAGATAAAATGGCTTTCTATTGTCTCCAACACCTCCATAGTGTTGCCCCCTTCCTTACCTACTCACCTCAATTTCTCCCTCTCCCCCAGCGTGTATGTCTCCTCAGTTCTATACTGCTTCCTCACCTTCATCAAGGCCACATTCACCTCTCAGCCCTTGCTCTCCTTCAAACCATAATAGAAGTCTTTCAAGGCCCTCCCCAAGCCCTGACCTAGCCCTCCTTGATCCCCCACCCCCACTCCTCTGAAGTCTTATCAAATAGCACATCCATGTCCTGCTATTCTTTCATTCATTGTGTACTTTGTAATTTATGTTCTATTGTTTCACATGAATGCATCTCATTTTCCTAGTAGATGTTTTAGTGCTCAGCCCAATGCTTGGCACATGATAGGCACTCAACAAATATTTAATGACTAAATGATGGCAGAGACCACCTCTTATTTTCCTATATCCCTAATAACATTCAGCCTGCTGCTGAGCACACAGGTGGTAACTAATAGACTAATTGACTTTGAGCTAATTTCTCCCCAGGGCTGAGGAATGGCATACAGATGAAGAAGTTGACATGACCTTTGTCAGTTCTGAGGGAGGCTTTTGGCAAATGGACCCTGTCAAGCTCACATTTACTTGTAACCCTGAACTCATTTAAAGAAATAGAACATATGAGACCATGACTTCTGGGAAATCATTTAGTTCCTCTATGGAATGCTGGCATGATCATTTCCTTCCCCCCAGGGGGAATAAAAAAATATCAAAGGTCCTTGAGACCCTGAGCGCTGAAATTTAACTTACACATTTACTCAGTCATTTCTCAGGAACCTTCTGGGGTGGGGGTGGATCCTAGACAGAAAGGCCAATGCTGTACCCTAACAGTTGGTAGGATCAGAGACTGGTCTTCTGGGATGAGGGACTGCCCTGGGCTTGGGCTCTTACTGGCCTGCCTGGATTTCTATTTGAATCCTCCAGGTCACTGCACCTCTCAACAAGCATTGCATTCTCCCCTTAGGTCTTCTGGGGTTAACCTCACTCCCTGTACTTTGTGTGTCAAACTGTCTCGGTGTTGAGTACATATTTTGCTTTATTCCCATACTGACTATAGTTACCATGAGAAGGCTTCAATCTTATTGCCTGCAAAAATAGAGGAGCTAGAGAAAGGGAGAGAGGAGTGGAGGTGGTGGGTGGCTGTCGCAGGTATTCCCTGAGGTTTCTTTCAGAAGTCTCTGGCTCTTTTTAGCTAAGTTTGCTGGAAACAACAAAGAAGGACTGTTGCAGCAGTCAGGTGAGCGTTCCATCCAAAAGAGGCTTTTGGTAAACTTTGAGGAGTTTTGCTTTTATGAAACAATCAAGACAAAATGTCAAATAGCATCAATTTGCTGGATGTTTCCTAGTCCTAGTGCCTACCTCATGGTGCTTAGCACAGCACCTGTCACACAGGAAACCCCTTTAGTTATTGCTTTCTTTGCCACCTCCTCTCCCCCAGTCAGAAACTCAGCTGGGTGGACTCAGCCAAGTCTCTTGCCGATATCCTCAGTTTCTGGCACTTTTGAGTGGTATTGACAATATAATTCCACAGGGAGGGACACACACACAAAAATATAGAGCAGATTAAAATATGTTTACTAAAATTCTTGGGGATACTGTGATTGCTATAAATGGAGCATGGACACTGACAGCTTTATATTGCTTCCTTCCCAGCTCCACTTTCCACCCCCTTCCCAAAAATCTTTGAATTTTATCAAAGAATATAATCTAATGAATGAGGCAAGAGTGAACTTTCTGGCACTATCAGTGGGTAGAGGCGGCACCTAGGAGGGCAATAGGACTTCATGTTGTCTTTGAAATCCCAACGTTAGGTTCCCAGCTGAGAACAAAATAGCTAGCTCGAAGTTAAGGGGGAGGTAGCCAGGGGACCCTGTCCAAAATGGCAGCTTGAGAGGAAGTAGCCGGCTGCCTGTTCTGGAACCTCTCAGAGCAGTGTTTAGAATGTTCTCTCTCATTAATCCTATTTAAAGCTGAGAGGGGAGGCGGGGAGTCCTGTTTCAACTTGCAGTGGTGAGGTTCCCTGCTGCCATTGCTGCAGGGCTAAGCCCAGTGCTGGGAGGGGGAAGGGGCTTTCGAAGGCCACTTCTGCTGGCTCACAGCTTCTTAGAAGAGCTTCTCAGACTCCCCCCACCCTTAGACCTGATTTTACTGGCCTGCCTCTGGCCTTAATATGTGTTGAGGAAGAGGATGCTTGGTGAGAAGGCAGGAGGTGTGGGCTGGCAGGCTGGCTGGCAGGCTGTTCTGGTAATGAAAGGGTGTTGGGAGAAAAGTGAGGAACTCTCCATTGAGGTGTAGGTGGGGGAGGGAGAAACAAAAAAGAAGGGGCTCTTGTGCAAGAGTGTTTTCTGGGAAAGTGCCTCTCCCTCTGGGCATGGGGAGGTCTCTAGCTGGTTTAAAAATACATTTTTTAAACCTGGCTGGCTCTGATGTTTACTAGCTATGTGACCATGGATGTCATTTAACCTCAGCTGATGATCTATAAAGTGCAGAGAACACCCCCTCACACATATTTGTCATATATATCTCACTGGGTTGTCACCAAACCAAATCAGGTGACAATATAAAAGTTTTTTTAAACCTTAAGTCACTGTATATACATGGCAGATGCATCCCTTTCACTCAGGGTCTGCCCCACTGATGCAGTCTTTAAGGCCCTAGTATATACTTGTTCCTCAATATTCTGATAAGCTTTCAGGGCCAAACACTGAAATTCCACAAGGACAAGCTTTCTTTCCTAGTTATTTCCTCTTGTCCTGAGGAACCTTTCTTTGCCTGGGCCTCTTTCAGGTTGTCTAGAAATGTGCCATGATAAAGGTCAGAGCCTTTCCTAGGAAGACTGGCTAGTGGTTGAAAGATCTGCATGCTGGGCTGCCTGGGTGGCTCAGCCGGTTAAGCCTCTGACTTCAGCTTGGGTCATGATCTCAGGGTCTTGGGATGGAGCCCTGCATCACATCCGGCTCTCAATAGGAAGCCAAGATTTTAAGCTCAGGTCCAGCATCAGCCACATGACTTTATAAAAGCACTTAATTGTTTTGTATCTTCGTTTTTCCTCTCAGTAAAATGAGGATAATAAAACGTGTCTTGTGTTTCCCTTTGGCTTGCATGAAGGTGATGGGGGATCGTGAAGGAAAGGCTGCAGATGTGAGGTAATTTAGACTCCTGGGGTTGTCAGGCATCCTTGATAAACGCCCATTTGGCAGTGCTCTTGCTATCTTGAAACACAGCCAACTTCACTATGATTTGCATCAAACTCCCACAATGCCAGGCACCACCATTATTGCCTTGAAAGCAGTAAAGCAGTAGGGTAGAATATGCTATTTTAGGACTTAAAACTGAAAAGCAAAAAAAAAAAAATCAATGTGGGCATAGATAATTTAACAGAATTGTACTCATGAGGAAAGGGAAGACATTATATATTAACTTCTAGTCAAGTGGAACTTGACATTTACATAGCAAGTGAAATCACCACAACCAAAAAACAAGTTAACAGCCCTATTATCCCCAGACAGTGAAAGAGAGAGAGGTGAAAACTATGTCTAAGATGTCTCAGGGGATTTGAGGAAAAACAGTCTTGCTTTAGGTTGACAGAATTTTGGCCTGGACATCAGAAGATGTGGTCCTTCAGGATTTCCTTTTCTTCCTCTAGAGCACAGACTTAATATATTTGTAGAGTACTTTATACTTTTGAACTGCAAACATTATGTCATTTGATCTTTGCCAATCTTTTAATGTAGGAAGAGCAGGTATTATTATCCCCACTTAACAGATGAGAAAACTGAGGCTTGGTAAGATTAAGTTGCATACTTAACAAACCACAGAATAAAACAAGCCACTTCTTTTTTGGTTCACATTCTTGACATCCAAACTGAAAAACTCACCCTGTAATTAGAATTTCATAGAATTTGATGGGGATAAAAATTATCCTGTACAAAATTTCACCCAATGCAAGAATGCTAACTACAATACACAAAGAAGGTAGTTAGCCAATTCTGCTTGTTGATTTATTTTAAAAGAGAACTCACAAACTATTCTATTTTTCATATACCATTCTATTTTTGACATCTGTATATGTTGGGGAATTTGGTGAAATTAAAATAAAAATCTCTGTCCCAGTAATGTCTACCTATCATTTAATGTTGCAGCTTAAAAATGATGAAATGAGGGGCACTGTGGCTCAGTTGGTTGAGTGTCTGACTCCTGATTTCAGCTCAGGTCATGATCTCAGGGGCAAGATCGAGCCCCAAGTAAGGCTCTACACTCAGTACAGAGTCTGCTTGAGATTCTCTCTCTCTCTCTCACCCTCTGCCCCTTTCCCTGCTCATGTTCTCTCTCTATCTAAAATAAATAAATAAAATCTTAAAAAAAAGAAGAAATGATGAAATGATGGCTCCAGTCTAAGTAACAAGTCTACCATGAGTTGGGGAGTGAGCTTTGGCTCTGACTGCCAGTCTGGTTTTCTTATCCCCAACACCATGCCAATTCTGCTCACCTGAGACCTTTTTTTTTTTTTAAGATTTCATTTATTTATTTGACAGAGAGAGAGACAGTGAAAGAAGGAACACAAGCAGGTGGAGTGGGAGAGGGAGAAGCAGGCTTCCTGCTGAGCAGGGAGCCCGATGCGGGGCTCGATCCCAGGACCCTGGGATCATGACCTGAGCCTAAGGCAGACACTTAACCAGAGAGTGGGGGAGAGGGGCAGAGGGAGAGACCCTCAAGCAGACTCCCTGCTGAGCACAGAGCCCCATATGAGGGCTGGATCTCACGACCCATAAGATCATGAACTGAACTGAAACCAAGAATCAGACGCTTAACTGACTGAGCTGCCCAGGTGCCCCTCAAGTATTTCAACCATCCTCATCACTGTGCTAGGTACTAGGAACAGAGCACTGAGCAAGACAAATGTGTTTTTGTCTTCTAAAGCTTGCGGTCTGGTGGGGACTATGGTCATTGAACAAATAAAATAAGGTGTAGCAAGGTGCTATAGGAGGTGCATGGATGTCTAGGAACTATGTTGGGGAGGACACCTAATCTGTGCGGCTGCTAGCCATCCTTGTTGCTGTGTGCACACATGCTGTCTAGTTAGGATCTCTATAAAGTGTGGGGCCCTGGAGAGGCAACATTAATCCAAGAATTTGTTCAAGGCAGAGTGCAACTATTCTTTCTCTCTCTCTCTCCGTCAACACACTAAACTTTGTTAAAGCAAGGAAAGATTGAGTTTGCTTTTTACCAGATGCTCTGTACTGAGGTCCCCTCAAGTCTATATGATCTACTGTACAGTCAGACCTGATTAATTTTTTTAAATTGAAATGAAGCAATTCACAAATTACTTGTATTATATTTCATCTTCTTGGTTTGGGTCCAGGATCCTAATCTGTAATAATCTCTTTTTGTCTCTATTTCTATTAAGAAAGATATGTTTGTAAGAACTAGAATCTTGTTCAGGTTATCCTAGTTTATGAGAGTTTATTGTAAGGATAAGAATAGCTTCTGCAGACCCCCAACAAGGGCTTTCAGAGGAGGGAAGAGGAGATGACCTGAGCAGCTGCAAAAGGAGAACAACCTTGGGGACCCATCTGCCACATAAGTATTCTCACTACTCTACCTCTTCTTCCTATTCTATTCTCTATTCTTTTCCTTCTTATTTCTCCTTGTGGTTTCTTTTTATTCTTGATTTCTTCCTGTTTCCTTTTCTCTGTGTCTTTCCACTTTTACACTATTTGTCAACTGCATTTGCTGCTTTTGGACACCTAGAAGATCTGATTAAGTCAGCCATCCCTCTCAGGAATCAAGTGTCCGTATGCCCTGGCTATTTGGATCAGGTTCCACCCCTGATCTAATCATCTATGGGCAGGACTGTGGCATTGTGTGGGAACAAGCATACTTACCTACACATAAGGAATCTCTCAGAAGAGGGATGTATATCTGTAGGCCCCAGAGCACAGTCTCTTAAAGACACTAATAGTGTCTGAGTGTTTCATAATTATCTCCTTACCTATATAGGGATTTAATTCTATAAAATACTCATTTTCTGTTTTCTGAGTTTTATCCTTTCACGTCTCAGTTTCAGACCTGGTACTTCCCTTACAAAATGAGCAGTTTCACTTTTCCACTTTATGCGTGTGCTGAAGGCAAGAATCATGATCCCAACCACTTGTCACTTGAACAAGAAGAGATTTATTATTTTTAATATAAATGATGCTTGTTATAAAGGAATGTCTTATGCATTAACAGAGATAGTGTCTGAACTTATAGGAGAGTTGGCAGGCATTCAGTTTCTCTTCTTGTCACTCTATCCAACCTTTGAAGGACAACTGGGAAGGGAGACTCAGAGGCTGGCTCTCTGAAGAGGTGGAGACATGTACATCTGTGGTCCCTGTGGTTAGCCATTCCAACATTCTTTGTTTGGGAGAGCTTTATAGTTTCTGCAAAACTTGAAGACTGCCATTAAAAATGGTACTTGGCCAAGTGTTCATCGGCTGTGTACTTCAAAGGTGGAATACAATTACTCCTCCAGTCGCAAGCAAGCAAAGAACGAACATGAAATGAACTAGTGGCTAGCCTTCATAAAATCAGAACTTGGTTATATACATTACAATAGATGTTAAGATCAATATGGCAAGAGAAGTCCTTTAAGTATGAAATTAAAGTATCCAAAGATGGATGTGTCTGGGGAATATCAATAAACTCCTATTGTTGGTCCTATCATCTTCAAAGTGTAGGAATTTCTTAGGAATGCAAATTCCCAGGCTGATGCCACCTACTGACGGAGTTCCTACCTACAAAATCTGAAACTCTGGTGTGGGGGCCACCAATCTACGTTTTAACAGGTGGTTTTTATGCATGCTCAATCTGAGGATAACTGCTTTCAGTCTGAGAATCAGGGCCATTTTTATTTTGCAAATATTGCTAATCAGGGTAAAAGTCAAATAGATGTACATTCTAGATGTTTACAATGGCAAATGACAAAACCATGTATGTGTGTGTATATATGTATGGTATGTGTATATATATATTAATATATTATATTTTATATATAATTCTTATGTATTTATGTATATTTCATATACAGTTAACCTTTGAACAACATGGGGGCTGGGGTGCCAACCCCTATGCAGGTGAAAATCCATTGTGTAACTTTGACTTCCCAGAACTTAACTACTAATAGACTACTGTTGACCAGAAGCCTTACTGATAACATAAGGTTGAATAACACATATTTTGTATGTTATATGTATTAATTATATACTGTATTCTGACAATAATACATACTTGAAAAAAAATTTTTTAGTATTTCTAGGCTATGTGGTTTGTCTGCAAGTTTTTTCAAATTGTATCAAATCCCCCCCAATTTTTCCACTATGCTCACTGAAAAACAAATCGTGTATAAGTGGGCTCAAGCTGTTCAAACGCATTTTGTTCAAAGGACAACTGAGTCAAAAGACAACAACAGGGCGCCTGGGTGGCTCAGTTGGTTAAGCGACTGCCTTCAGCTCAGGTCATGATCCTGGAGTCCCGGGATCGAGTCCCGCATCGGGCTCCCTGCTCGGCAGGGAGTCTGCTTCTCCCTCTGACCCTCCTCCCTCTCATGCTCTCTGTCTCTCATTCTCTCTGTCTCAAATAAATAAATAAAATCTTTAAAAAAAAAA
>NC_138370.1:34941290-34968656 GCF_054177405.1 Leptonychotes weddellii
ATAATGGAATATTACTCAGCCATCAGAAAGGATGAATACCCAACTTTTACATCAACATGGATGGGACTGGAGGAGATTATGCTAAGTGAAATAAGTCAAGCAGAGAAAGTCAATTATCATATGGTTTCACTTATTTGTGGAACATAAGGAATATCTTGGAGGACATTAGGAGAAGGAAGGGACAAATGAACGGGGGGTAATCGGAGGGAGAGATGAACCATGAGAGACTATGGACTCTGAGAAACAAACAGGGTTTTAGAGGGGAGAGGGGAGGGAGGATAGGTTAGCCTGGTGATGGGTATTAAGGAGGGCACGTACTGCATGTAGCACTGGGTGTTATAGGAAAACAATGGATCGTGGATTACCACATCAAAAACTAATGATGTATTGTATGGTGACTAACAACATAATAAAATTAAAAAAAAAAATTCAACATCAACCTGCAAAGTTGGTTGATAAAATATTTGAAAGCAAGAAAAAAATAACCCTTTCCATATTAGAAACAGATATAAAGAAGTGGCAAAGTGAAAAATAAAAAAAGCAAAACCAAAGTAAATACATAGAGGAGAAAATAAAGAGCAAAAATCAGTAAATAGATAATCGTAAAGAAATAGAGAAACAAAAAATAACAAAATCTTATTCTTTAGAAAGATAAATAAAATTTATAAACCTCTAGCTAGACTAATCTCAACAAGTAAAAAAGAGAAGACGTAAATTAACAATATCAGAAATGAAAACAGAGGAAATCCTTACATTGACAAAACTGACACATTTCCCTGTTTGATGTGTGGGCTGAAGAGGTGGTGAAGGTGTTGAAAATGCTAGAGGTCTTTGTGGAGTGAGTCTTAAAAGGTTCTCTGCCATCATGAGGAAGGAGATTGAAAACAGAAAAGATGGATGGCTGTAGTGGGCAACAAGGTAAGATGAGTAAACCATATCTTGGGTAACTCTTTTAAATATCTTAAGTCATATAGTCTAGTCATGGAGCTATGTTACATGTAAAGAACAACAATCCAAGCAGGACATCAGATTCTTACTGGCGTCTCTCACTGTTATTCAAGAGGATGTAAGTGTACTCCATAGACTCTCTTATTAATTTCCCTTCTCCTCACCTATTCTTTCATGTTCAGCAATTCCTGGGAGCCTGTAACTCAGTTATTCTAGAATATAATCTTATTCTCCATGTTTTCCTACCTCTACAACATTGTTCCTTCTGTCATTTCTCTCAATCTGGCCATGTCCTTCAAATACTTGACCCCTTTATACTCCCATGTAAAACTCCCTAGGGAATGTATTTCATCTTCATTTTGACTGCTTTTTATTTTTTGGAATCCAGTTGTTTGGATTTTGTCCCTGTATTTCTCTTAAAATAGAAAAGTAGACAGAAGCCATGGTGGTGATGATGATGGGATACATTTTTGAATCCCCACACAAACATTTTAAATTCTGACATACTTGTAAAGCTTGCTTATTTAGCTTGATGTTATTTTAGGCATTTATTTTTCTTTCATTATTTACAAACATTTTGTTAAAAGTTCATGTTTTATTAATTGTGCTATTAGGAAAAAAAATATAAAATTGGCAGAAGAAAAATTAGCATAGTGCATCAAAAACCTTCCTTAAAGATAGGCAAATTTTACTAATTTTTTTCTTTTTTATTTTTTTATTATTATGTTATGTTAATCACCATACATTACATCATTAGTTTTTGATGTAGTGTTCCATGATTCATTGTTTGTGTATAACACCCAGTGCTACTAATTTTTTTTTCTAAGAAAAAATCTTAATAAACCTTTATGAAGTTATGCAAACATTTATCTACCAGGGTATTTATACAACAATGTGCGTAAAAAGTGATGTATTAGAAAGAACCTTATGTCCAACCAAGTGGAAAGGAGTTAATAAAATAAATTATGATATGTATCACCTAAAATAATGCTATAAAATGCTTCTTGGGGGGCGCCTGGGTGGCTCAGTCGTTAAGCGGCTGCCTTCGGCTCAGGTCATGATCCCCGAGTCCTGGGATCAAGTCCCACATTGGGCTCCCTGCTCAGCGGGAAGCCTACTTCTCCCTCTCCCACTCCCCCTGCTTGTGTTCCTGCTCTCGCTGTCTCTGTCTCTGTCAAATAAATAAATAAAATCTTTAAAAAAAAATGCTTCTTGAAGGCAAGGTTTTTTTTTTTTTAAAGATTTTATTTATTTATTTGACAGAGAGAGAGAGAAAGCCAGAGAGGGAACACAAGCAGGGGGAGTGGGAGAGGGAGAAGCAGGCTCCTGGCTGAGCAGGGAACCGGATGTGGGGCTAGATCCCAGGACCCTGGGATCATGACCCGAGCTGAAGGCACACGTTTAATGACTGAGCCATCCAGGCTCCTGTTGATGGCAAGGTTTTAAAATGTTTATAATAAATGGTTAAATAATTATGGAAAACAACATAATTAAAAGATTTCACTTTTTATTGAAGAATATAGTTCATCCACATTTAGAAAAAAATGAAGTCATGTGCGATACATCAGCTTAGTGGTTGGGTGGCAGGTGATTTTCCATTTTTGTGCTTTTCTGTTTTTGACAATGTACATATATATCAGTTAGGAGTACTCTTGGCTGCCTATATCAGTAGGAATGCTCTATAGAAACCTGATTTCAATGGTTTAATCAAATAGATCTGCCCTTTATCTCCTAGAAGTTTGAAAATGGATGGCTTTTAGTCCTGGTTCAGCATCTTGACAGTCAGGGAGGATGAGCATCTTGGATATTCTTATGGCTTTTTCTTCACATTTGTCACCTGAGCCACAAGATGGCTGTTGAAGTTCTAGTGTTAATACCTTCATTCCAGGCAGAAAGAAGGAAAAGGGGGAAAGTGGGAATACAATCTTATAGGCCAAAATTGAAAAGTGTGCTCTTTGGCCCTCTTCAGCTCTAAAGGGTGCTGGGAAATTGAGTATCTTAGCTTTTGCAGCCTCATAACTATAGGCAGACCAGGGAGAAATGTCTAGGAATGCTTGGTTGAGCCAAAATCTGGTGTTTGTATTATTTTGCATGTAATATGTATGCCTGTCAATATGTACTACTTTGATAATTAAATTTTAAAAAGAGGTTAGTAAAAACCAGTAAGTCATTTAAAATGGAGGCCAAATAATGTAGAATATAGAATTTGAAGATACCATTTCGATGGGTTGTATTGTTTATAATATTTGTTATGTGCATAACATTGTGCAAAATGCTGTGGAGGAAAAAGGAATTTCTGACATTGTTAACCATTGAAAGACTTACAATCTAGTCTAGGAGACATGTTCTATCTTCAGAAAATAATGTAGTATAGACTACAATAGGAAAGAAATGTCAAAGTCAGTGGTGGAAGCAAGTATTTCCCTGAGATGTCATCAGGGACCTAGGTATGGACAGAGAAGCTTCCTGGAGGACATAGCACCTGAGTTGGGTTTTACAGGATGCAAGATTTCAAAAGGGTGGGCATAAGAAGGATTCCTTGAGCTTGGCAGTAGCCCTGGGGAAGCCACAGAGATGGCAATGCAAATGTCATGTGTGGGTCAGTGTGGAGGCTGGGTGAACTTAAAGAGTTAAGACATGTTTTGGCAAACTTATAAAGGTTTTCAAACAGATATTAACATATTTTCATTCTAAGGTTAAGAGAAGGCCACATGTCCCTCCAGGGAGCTCTTACCTCATTCCTGTGACATCTGTCTTGCTGACTCAGGGTCTCTGCAGGCCTGTTCCTGTTGTTTCCAAGGGCCTTAGGTGCCAAGAACCTATTCCTTCATTAGGCACCTTCCTACACTTTTTGTCCGGTCAGGGCTGCCCAGCTTAGACATCAGCCTCCTGGGCTCACAGACCTGCTTTGCCAACTCTGCCATTAGTTTTCTACCAGCACCAGGAAGAGACCAAGACTTTGGGAGGCCACAAAGGTGCTAGCCTTTGGCATTTGGGTTTTGTGCCATGCCACAGGGATTCTTTATAAGACACTTGGAGAAAGTGATTTTAGGCATCCTAGAAATAAGAGGTAAATGACAAGTATAGTTTTGACCCAAGAAGGGGGCCAATATTGTAGGGATGGGGGACTCATAAATGTGACTGTCCTGTAGTCCTCCCTATGCACATTCATGTTGATGCTCCTCCTATAATACTTTCTGGGTCGATATTGCACCTCAGATTGCCCACAGCCTGGTGAGGAGACAGACACATACATAGATATTGCCACATAAATAGGACTGCATCAGAGTTAAGTCAGGGAAACAAGGAGCTTGGTGATTCAGGAGAGGTTCCTTAGAGGAAGTGATGTCTGAGATCAGGCTGTTTTGAGGAGTAAATGTTGAAAACAGAGCAGTGATCAAATCTGAGAGATGGCTATTACCATGCCAGGGACATGGGTCACTCATCATTTGATCCCTGCTATTTGGGATCAAATATCTTTTTATCTCACTTTTTATCTAACCTTTTTACTAGTTGCTTCTTTTATACATAGATGAGTAGAAAGAATTTGAGACATGGAGTCAGGAGACCAGGATTCTTGTCCTAGCTACTAGCAATTTGTGATGTGACCTGGGGCATTTTCTCCATCTCTCTGGATCACCATTGCCTCTGTTGTGGTATGAGGAGTAGGTGGACATTTGCCATTGAATACCTTCCTTCCTTAGGGGCATCCCCACCCAAAGAATTTTGGTCAGAAGCAGAGCCCACATCTCACTAAAGAATGTGAAAATATGCTTGCTTTCTGCCCTCTTTTGCACCAGGATGGAGACTGATGACCTAGGCTCTCCCAATCAGATGTGCACTGGCCAAAGTCTGAATCAAAAGGAAGCAAGGACAGTGGAGGGCCCTCCTGGGGGTGGTAGCTTTGCAAACAGGCAACAGCAACCACAGTTAGAACTTCAAAGTCTAGTGTCCATGAGAGTGGCAACTGTTTTCTCACCTGACCATCATGTTGGGCTTTACTCCTGGAAGCACAGCTCTAGGCTGGGCTCCTCAATGTTTTTATCATCCTTTTAACACAGTCTTTTCCTGCCCAATGAAGCTTGTGTTAGTTTCTGTTGCTTGCAGCTAGGTACCCTAATTGATACCACTGTTTGGATGATATGCTCTCCATGGTTCCTTCCAGTTCAATGTTCTGTGATTCTGGAATTTGTCTTTCAGACTGGATAGCACAGTGCTGGACCCTTAATTAATGTTTATTGACTAAGTGACCAAATGGGCATAGGATCTATGCCTTAGACTTTCCTTTTCCATGCTTTTCATTATCTCACTCAGTGATCTAAGAGATACCAACATGGAGGTAGCAGGAACAACATCAGCAAGAAAGAGAAATGTAGTTCCACAATGCCCTATAATTTTATTGTTTTTTTTGACAAACTGGTCAACACGGAAGTACTCCCTTCCTGCATGATGTTTATCCCAGGAAGATGCAGAAGATGTGGAGGGCATTTTGTCTATCCCCCGAAGAAGTATAGTCTGATTAGGGAGATAAGATTATCACATTCTAAACTTTTAGTGCTGAACAATGAGGAAGAGACATAAGGACTCAGAATGGAGATATCAGTGAAGAGATAAAGGAAAAAACATCAGTGTATAGTTTGAAATTTTGAGCAGGATTTAGATAAGCAGAAGGGAGTTCATATTTGGTGGGGAACACAGCGCCAGTTGGTGCCCAGAGGCAAGAATGAGTCAGAAAAGTATGTGGTGGGGCAGAGGGTTCACACTGGGGAGTGGAGATGGGGTGGGGGTGGCAGGAATAGAAGGGAAGCCTTGTTTTCAAGGGTCTTGACCACTCTGCAACTATGGGAAAGACCATCTTCTACATTTTACTAATGGGTGCAGAAAACAAATAAACAGAGAACATTAAGAACAAATAAGGAAATCACTAGGCCCAGTTCAAAAGGAAATCATTCAGAGACTAAAGGAGAATTCACTTTGATTCTATAAGTATTTTGAGTGCCTCCTATATGTCAGGCACTGTTCTGGGCACAGAAATAAAGCAACAACCAAAACTTAGTCTATTCTCTCTTTTTTTAAGATTTTATTTATTTATTTGAGAGCGAGTGAGAGAGCAAGAGAGAGCACAAGCAGAGGGAAAAGGAGAAGCAGACTCTCTGTTGAGCAGGGAGCCCGATGTGGGACTCCATCCCAGGACCCTGGAATCGTGACCCAAGCCAAAGGCAGATGCTTAACTGACTTGGCCACCCAGGAGCCCAAAACTTAGTCTATTCTAAAAGAGCTTGTGTTTTATCAGGATCAAGCAGATCACAGACAGACACACACACACACACACACACACACATATACAGACATATAGCCATCAGGTAACAACAATGGGTGTCTGGAGAAAAGAAAGCAGTGCTAAGGATACATGAGACTGCTGCAGCTAGGGGAGGGTGAGTTGTATATGGGGAGATCAGGTCACCTCTCTGATAAGGTGACATTTGAACAGAAAACCAAAAGAAAGAGAGCAGTTATTTGGATATCTGAGGGGAAGACTATTCTAGACACAGGGAATGGCAAGTGCAAAGGCCCTGAGGCATGCTTGATGTGTTCAAGGAATAACAAGGAGATTAGTGCAGCTGAAGCAAAATGAGCCAGGAGAGACTGGTAAGGGAGAAAATCAGAGAAGTAGTGGAGGTTTAGATCCTGATAGGCCATGAAAACCCCTGAGGAAAATACCCACATGCTGTGCCAGAGTAAGCATTATTGACTACAATCCATTCTCATCCCCCACCCCCACGAATTTGGGTCATTCCCGTTGGTGAGCTGCACCTGGAGCTGTCAAAGCTCACAAGGGAATGATGGAATGAAGGGATCGTCCCTGACTCCTTTTATTTCCATTGGTTTTCCTCAGGCAAGCCCACTTCTGCCTATTTACCTGGTCATCTAATCTCATACCGTCAGGCATAAAGCTGGCTTGGGTTTATGCTATCTCTGGGCCTATACTTGATTTGACATGAAATGGGGGCTGATTTTCCAAGAGTGACTATAGAACCAACAACTGGTAAAGATTTCTCCAAGAATTATTCTATATGGGCAATGTCAGCAATCTCCACTTTCATATAGGTTTGTTGTGGGTCCCCCAGTTTCTGCGTCCTAGCCACTCCCTGCCTCACATTCACTCAGCCATAATCATTAGCAGTGGCCTTCACTCTGCAATAGTGCACAGCCGTAACCGCTCAAGACATCGCTTTAGACACAGCTCCGAGCTTCTCTCCTTCCTCTCTGTTAGTATCCCACCAGATTTTTGGTTCCCTACCTGCCCAAGAGGTGGTGGGCCCCTTGCCTATAACCCCAGTTTTCTCAGCAACGGATACTATGAGGATCCACTCCTTTGTAGCATTTTCTGATTGTCTTCTGTGTCCTCAACGGACTTCTCCTTTCTCATTGCTACCATACCCAGAGAACAGAGGAAAAAGATTCTGTGGTTGTTACTAGGTGATCTGAAAGTGTGTGTGGGGGGGTGGTTTTTGGGGATTTTACCAGATTAGAACAGAGTGAAATTGCATACAAATGTAAAGGGCAGGTTTTGTGGCAATCAAGGACTCCTGTGTTGAGGGCCTGGCTAATCTCAGGCAGACAGGAATGCCAGGCTGCCTCTCAGAAATCCTGTATCAGCTGAGCTCCAAGTGGCAGCTCACAGGAGGGGCTCAAATGTCCTTTTAAGGAGAGGGCTCACAGAGGTTTGAGGGGTGGCTCAGACTGAGGTGCTGGCACTCTCCATCACTCTACCTCAGCAGGGTTCTGTAGTCTTTCAACAGCATCATGCCCCAGTTCCTGTGTCCCTCCACCCTCAGATGCCCTGTGACTCCTACCTGACATGCAGTACAGTGGAATGCTTAGGCATGTGGGCCCTGCCAGATGGCCTGGCTTTGACCTGACTCTGTACCTTACTAGAATGAGACCTTGGGCAAGTGACTTAACATTTCTATGCCTCAGTTTCATTATCTACAAAGTGGGGATGATGGCCCCTGCTTTGAAAGATGCTTATAAGGTTTATTATGTGTAAATAGAGGTAAAGCTCTTATAATCGTTAATGCATGAAAAGCATCTAGCACTTATTGATATAAAGACTCTATCTCAAGATCTGGTGCAGTGTCCCAGGTTTGTGCCTATCTATGGCCAAAGTCCACCCAGCATGAATTATACTTGGCAGATATAGGTACTCTCATCTCCTTAGTGAACGAAGAAATAAATGAATGAACATAGAAATCCTCAGATATTCAGGCATGTGGCTAAATTCTCCTTTGTGCCCATCTTCTTGGAGCTGTAGTTTCATTTTACCAACATATAGAAGAACCCATAACAGGAGCATCAGGGTGAGGGAGGGAATGTTTTTATGCAAACTGAGACCCCTCAATTAATCCATATATTTGGCTTTACACTAGACTACCATGAAAGAGATTTAAGAATAAACATGATATGATTTATGCCCTCTAGGAACTTGCAATCTTGTTTAATGACAAGATGAAAGAAAATGAGAAGCTGAATCACAGTGAGAATTTAGAGAATATCAAAGAGGTTTAGAGTATTCTGGAGGTGGCTCTTTATTGCAGAGATGGGAGTTATGGATGGGGCACTTCTGAACAGGTGGAAGGGATAACATTTAAGGGGGAGGGCAGGCACCAATGTAAGAATGAGCATATCATATGTATCCATGAAGAGAGCTAGAGGAAGCAACTTTACTTCCAGAGGATGATCCCAATCTAAAGGAATATGTATCATTTACATTCATCTACAGGCCTTCTCTTTGTCTGGGGTAGCTCAGATGTCCAGGTCTATAAGATAATAGAGAACTCTTAACAATGTCAGATCATTAAGCATACTATGAAGATGGGTTCAAGGAATAGCTGTCAAGGCAGTATTTTAAAATAGATATCTCATACTGTGCACAAGGATGCTGAAGTTGGTTTTTCTGTACGTATTTTACATATGGGATCTGGAGATCAAAGGGGTAAAGCTATATCGAAGCTACAGACCTGGTGAATGTCAAAAAATGAGGTTTGAAACCAACTGCTGTCTTCAGGAGTTCTTCCCATAATACCACACTGCCTTATATACTCCAGGACTCTAATTTCGCTTGCTGCAGAAGGGAGAGAGGGCCTTTAGGGGTGCTGCCTCTGTACACAGATGGGGAACCCATGAATAGCCATCTGCAGGACAGTCTCCCACACAAATCTTTTATGTGCCCTTCTCCTCTGTGCAGCAGAATGTTTATATACAGGGAGCCTAAAGTATGGAACCCATGATGAGGGAGCCATGCAGTGAGAGAACAGAAGATGAGAGGGGAGAGCCCTGGGTTGGGAATCAGGAGAGATGGCTTCTTGTCCTGATTCTGCCATGAGCTAGCTGTGACCATGTCACACCCATTTCTGAGCTGCATTCTCTCATCTATAAAATAAAAGGCTTGGACTAAAGGAACTATATGATCTATTTTTTTGCTCCTGAATTTTATAAAAGGTGAAGTTGTATCTGTAAAATTGCAGGATTTCTCTTCTTTGTTCCATGTTCTCAATATTAGCTGACACCCCTTGTGTCCAAGGTGGGACTGGAGGCTTATTCCTGGTTTCTGTTCCTTGCCCTTCCTTTTCATCTCCTGTGTCAGCAGCCTGAATTGTCTGGATACCAGGAGCTGTAGAATCAGTAGCCAAAAGCTTCTTTCCTGCCCTAAAGCATTGAATTTCCCCACGGTGGGTTGCAGGAAATCAGACTGGCTTGGCACTTGCTCTCTGGTTCAGGCAGGTGGGGGAAGGCAGGAGACCTGCTGGTTATATTTGGTGTCAGGGGCCTTTGGGGAGGAGCTGGGGGCTTGGCAGATTTCCTCACAGCTTGGAGGGCTCTGGAGGTGTGGGGCACTGCCTGCCCAATTCCTGGAGCTCAGGCACAGATGGCCCCTGTCAGCCTTTGAATGGGGGTGGGTTCTCACTCTGGTGAGTCTCGGGGGAGGGGTCTCCAGAAGCCTCAGCCCAGCTGGCCATCTCCTGCCTGAAACTGTTTAGTGTAGGAGAGGGAGGGTGAAAGACCAGATGGGCCACAGCCTTTGGGCCTGATGGTGCAAACTCTGTCCCACCCTTCATCGTATTGGGTAGGGGAAGATAAACACCTCTTTATTAGGCAGCTGTTTGTTTGGCAATTAACCTGAGGGGCCTGGAGGACACTCAACATTAACCCCAGAATGTGGCAGCCAGTTCTGCTGCTGAGACCTTTGTGGGGATGGGGTGCAGGTGGGGCAGAGTCTTTAGAGGCAGGCTGGCTTGGGATGCTGGGCCCCTGGACACCAGAGGTAGGGTTTCAGCTATAGGTGAAGCCATTTGGAAGGGAGGTCCTGGAGGGGAAGATGAGCCTAGAGAGAACAAAGGAAGCACTTCCTCAGACTGTGTGTTCTGGCCCAAGGCTTCAGTAGAGCACGTCCTAGCAAATGGTCCAAGGGAAACCTCTTAAGGGCCAAACAGGCCAGAATGCCCTTTGCAGCTGCTCTTTTTCTGAGGCTGTGCCCATGAGCTTTTGCTCCCTGAGGCAGTCATTCCCTCTTCACAAAGACTGCTCCTGTGTCTCCTGAAGCCTCTTGGGATAGGTAATGGAGAACAGAACAGTCCCCATTACCAACAGGGTTGTCAGTTCATGCTGGTGTGGTGGCTAAGAAGCCAAATGGGCTGGAGAATGAGGCCATGTGGGCAGGGAAGGCAAGAATGTAGGCATTCCACCTGTGCAACCAAAATAGGGTACCTATGCAGAGCCAGCCAGGGAGCTCCTGTTGCCATGGTTGTAAAGGAGGTGGCAGGGTAAGAGGGAGGGTGGGTGGGGAGGGGTATGTTGTAGGAGAGAGAACAGATCACCCTAGAGTCAGAGTCTTGCTTTCACATTCATGAACTGGACTACCTTTTACAAGTTGCTTAAATCTCTCTGAGTCCCAGTTTTGGAGAAAAATGGCAATAATAACACCTACCTGGGGTTGATTAAAGTATTAAATAACTTAATATAATAAATGTGCTGTGTAAACTGTTGGATACTAGAAAATGTTTTTCTGTTGTGTTATTTATTGTCATGAAAAGAAGATATGGTCAGAATAAGTTTGGGACTGAGTGTGATGGCTAGGAGGGTGTTAGCACTAACCACTAACTGTGCTGGGGGGTAGAATTCTAGATTGTAATAAATGGGAAAAAAAAGAAAAGAAAAGAAAAGCAAAAGGCATCTTCCAAGTACCAGATCTCTCTGCTGGTTCAACAGGTAGAAGAGATTATGAGATGGAAAGCAGTGTCCTCAGCCAGTCTGAACCGCTAGGGATTTCAAGGCGAATTATTTCAAGAGATTTTCTACTTCATGGGCGTAGGGAATATTTTAGTCAGAGTGAATGGGTAATGTTTTCTTATGAAACTGTTTTTCAAATGTGTGTAGATATGCTTGTGATTATTAAAATATGAATTAATTGTAAAGCATCATGGAATTCATGTTTAGGTTTTTGGTTTGACAAATTCTCTTAAACAAGAGAGACTGTATGGTGAGGATACTGGGTGATTTGGTAACACTAAAAGATGGGTGGGGACCTCTATTGGAGGGTGGGATTTCTTCATGGATACAAGACACAATGCATCTGAGGAGAGAGGGACCAAGGAACCAGTGCCTGGGTTGCAGCTTGTGGGGCCCTGGAGAGTCATGGGAAGCTGCACCTTGGAAGAGTCTGGGCCCCTCTGGGGTAAGCCAGGGCTGGCTTCAAATCCCAGTTCTGCCCTTCACACTGGCCTAGGATAATAAGCAAACATATGCCTGTAATCTTTAGTCTTCCTAGAGTTCGTAAGGATCAAGTGAAATACTATTTTAAAGCCATAGTAAGTCTTTGGAAATGTGAGTCGAATAATGAAAACATAGCACCCCCTCTTTGCCAGAATATTTTCCTTTTTATATTTTCTCTAGTCCACCTTTCCCTGAATAAGGAGCTCAGAGATGTAGGCCCAAATTTACAGAGTTTAATTAAGAAGAAAAACAACCTATGATGTTCATTTTCTCTCTAGAAGCAGACTCCTCTCAGGGGAGCAGTCCCATTATGAAGCCCTTGGTTTACTTTCCTTGATGGAGAGTACTGCATGAATATCAGCAGGGCTTTTTTCTAATTTTTTATTTAAATTCAATTTAGTTAACATAGACTGTATTATTAGTTCCAGGGGAATAATTTAGTGATTCATCAGTTGCATATAACACCCAGTGCTCATTACATCAAGTGCCTTCCTTAATGCCCATCACCCAGTTACCCCATCCCTCCACCCACCTCCCCTCCAGCAACTCTCAGTTTCCCAGAGTTCAGTGTCTCTTATGGTTTGCCTCTCTCTCTGTCTTCCTCTTATTTTATTTTTCCTTCCCTTCCCCTATGTTCATCTGTTTTGTCTCTTAAATTTCACATAGGAGTGAAATCATATGGTATTTGTCTTTCTCTGACTGACTTATTTCACTTAGCATAATACCCTCTAGTTCCATCTGCATTATTGTGAATGGCAAGATTTCATTATTTTTGATGGCTGAGTGATATTCCATGGTGTGTGTGTGTGTGTGTATACACACACACCACATCTTCTTTATACCTTCATCTGTCGATGGACATCTGGGCTCTTTCCACAGTTTGGCTATTGTGGACAAGGCTACCATAATCATTGGGGTGCATGTGCCCCTTAGAATCACTATATTTGTATCTCTTGGATAAATACCTGGCCATGCAATTGCTGCATTGTAGAGTAGCTCTATTTTTAACTTTTTGAGGAAACTCCATACTGTTTTCCAGAGTGGTTGTACCAGTTTGCATTCCCACCAACAGTGTAAGAGGGTTCCCCTTTCTCTGCATCCTCGCCAACATCTGCTGTTTCCTGAGTTGTTAATTTTAGCCATTCTGAGTGGTGTGAGGTGATATCTCATTGTGGTTTTGATTTGGATTTCCCAGATGTCAAGTGATGTTAAACATTTTTTCATGTGTCTGTTGCCCATTTGTATGTCTTCTTTGGAGAAATGTGTGTTCATGTCTGCCCATTTTTTTTGCTGGATTTTTTGTTTTTTGGGGGTGTTGAGTTTGATAGGTTCTTTATAGATCTTGACTACTAGCCCTTTATCTGATAAGTCGTTTGCAAATATCTTCTCCCATTCTGTAGGTTGCCTTTTAGTTTTGTTGACTGTTTCATTTGCTGTGCAAAATCTTGGGGGGTTTAGAGATAAATGAAATTTCTAAAGGAATTTTTTTTTTAAGATTTTATTTATTTGACAGAAAGGGACACAGCGAGAGAGGGAACACAAGCAGGGGGTGTGGGAGAGGGAGAAGCAGGCTTTCCGCCAAGCAGGGAGCCTGACGCGGGGCTTGATCCCAGGACCCCAGGATCATGACCTGAGCCAAAGGCAGACGCCCAACAGCTGAGCCACCCAGGCGCCCCTCTAAAGGAATTTTTATATGTTAAAGTAGACTTACAGGATCCTGGGAGTCAGGTTAAGGTTGCCTTTTGCCCTCAGCAAAGTATTAACATCCAGGCAATTGAGTCCCTAGCTGAATGTCACTCTGCCTGTTTCAAGAACTTGTCAAAGGACTGTAGGTATAAGGAAATTTAATAATTTTTCTTCTGCCTTTGTTTCCCACATCAGTAAACAATTATCACAGGGTCCATTCCCTGTATTCTGGGACTGTCATTCATCTGTGGCACAGAGTAGGTGCTCACAACATGTGGCTGAGTGAATGAACAAATTAATGAAAGAGTGAATGGATGATTCATGCCTTGTCCTGCCTGGGCAGTGGCTAAGTTCTTTGAAGTGGTCTGTACCTCCTCCTGCCTGTGTGGTCACCCAGGCTCACCTCAGAAGTCACTTTCGGATCACAAGCTGTTCCCAGTTTCCTTCTGAGGCAGTCAGGCCACAGATGCAGGGTGTTTGGGAGCAGCACTTTCCATTGTGCAGTCTGATCCTAAAACTTGAATCTCAACCTTGTTCCATGATGGTGGGAGAGGAGCCAGCTTTTCTTTCTGAGGCAACATGTAGTGTGTGAGGGGCTGCCAGAATCACAGGCATTAAGTCTGCTCCTCCCCACCCCTTTCTATACTCCTTTATAACCAGACTGAGTTCAATTAAAAAAAAAAAGATGTTAACGCAATGCACATCACTAACATTAAGGTGCTAATGACTTGGAGTTAGGCCTCCTGGGGAACATTTGCGTTTTAATAGAGTGTGCTCAGGACCATTACTGTGCTACTAGAGGGAAGTTTTCGAACAAGGATTCTGGAGGTTTGGATTTAGTCCCCTTGCTATAATTGGCCCTTCAGCCTTGGGTGAGGGATCTCTCTCTTTTCCTCTCTCAGTCACTAAATTAAAAAAAAAAATTGGACTAGATAAAACAGCTCATATAACAGAGTGAGGATTATCCCCTGTGTTCTCTATAACAATTTTGAGAAGGATATGATTAATGGCATTATTTTGCAGATGAGAAAACTGAGGTCCAGATAAGTTAAGTGCCTTACCTGAGGTTCATAGCCATTAGGCAGCAGAACCAGGCTCAAACCTAGGCAATATGACATCAGCATCTACCCACCTGCCCTGCACTATTCTGCCTCTCCCTCTCCCCACCTGCCTTACACTATTCTGCCTCTCCCTCTCACATCCAAATAATAAACAATCCTGTGCAATCACAACAAGGAAAAAACTGAGAGTAGGTGAGGGCTGAGGGAAAGTTTGCTTAGAGTCTGTCAAGCACCTCATCTCCTCCTCCCTTCCCACATCTCTCCCCATCCAGGGTTGCAGACACTACAGTGGAGGGTTTGCTAGACACAGGTGTGGTGTTTACAGCTTCATAAAAGGCAATCCCTCAGCCTCTTAACCATCTCTCAAGCTCCTCTTTAAAGTATCAGATAACATCATGTACACGTTCAGATCTGTATATTTGACAGCAACAGTTTCTAGTTTACAGAAAATAGTTTCATGAAAACAAAGACCTTCCCCCAAATCCTGTGTGTTAAAACTAAACAATAAACTATCTGAAATAACAAACAGAAGTAATCAAAATATAATCAGACACTAGCTGTACTAATGGGCATTTGATGAAGGATATGAAGCTGAGAAGTGTGCCCAGAAGAGGTGGTCCAGTTCCCCGCAGGTCCTGGGAACCTAGGAAGGGAAATGTGTGCTCAGGGGCTATGATGCTTGGAGGTGTGGGTGGGAGCTTTGGAGATGCACACACCTGGTAGGACTGGGGGAGGGGGTGGAAGGGGAACAAACAGAGAGGAAAAGTCAAGTTCCTGGAATATCTTTGGCCAAAAGATATTTTGATGGAGTTCAGGAGGTAGAATGAGCACAGACTGAAACTCAGAAGCTGGTGATGACCTGGAGACAGACATAAAGAAACCCTATAGTCTGACTCTGAAAAACAAACTGAGGGTTCTAGAGGGGATGGGGGTGGGAGGATGGGTTAGCCTGGTGATGGGTATTGAGGAGGGCACATTCTGCATAGAGCACTGGGTGTTATGCACAAACAATGAATCATGGAACACTACATCTAAAACTAATGATGTAATGTATGGGGATAATATAAGAATAAAAAAATTAAAAAAAAAAAAAAGAAACCCTATAGTCTGAAGACCTGAAAGAGAAAATGCAGTTAAACCAGAAGGAAAAGGAAAGGAGTATGAAAGACATCTCCCTCAAATAAGATAAAAGCACTGATAGTTATAGATCCTTCGAGGGTATAATGTTCTAAATGCCGACATCACCAAAGCCTTGTGGCTAGATAGTTATTATCCCTGCTTTAGATGAGGACACAGAGCACACAGGTTAAGAAACTTGCTCTTGGGCAAGGCTGCAATCTGTATTTGAACTAGAAGGGCTGATTGCATGCCCATGCTCCTGCCCTCTCTTGTACCTCGAGCAGCTGGTTGACAATGTTTCAGAGAAAATGACAGTGGACATTAGACAGGAGGCCCAGGAGATGCACAGCCAGTATCCCAGGCAGGGCCTTGGAGAGAACCCTGCCCTCCTCACAGGACAGTAGGGGATGCTCTCCTTCAAGAAGTGGAGCCTGTCAGCCAGGTTTCACTGTGGTCCTCTGAGCCTCCTTTTGTCAAACTACTTAAAGAAGAGGAAGTCCTGATGGACTACACAGATGGACAATTTGGTTTTACCCAGCTTTAAAGATAGTTCTAATGAATTTCCCTCAGTTCAGATACCTGAGTCCAGGAACTTGAATCTGAGTCATGTTATCCTTAGTCCGATCTTGGAGGAATAGGCACCACAATGCATGGGGTGGGGCAGGGACCCAGGGGTCCACACGCTCTCTGTGTGGACTTTCATCCATTCCTCTTACTTTCACCATCTCCTCTCACCATAGCTTCCTGGGTGCCTGGAACCTCTCAGGAATCTATAGGCAAATTGTCGCCCATCTTCTTGGTATTCTTCTCTCTGTAGGCTTGACGTTTTAAGATAAATTGTTTGCCATGTCTCCAGCATCTCCTTTTAATGGCTTTATTGAGGTATAATTGACATACAGTAAACAACACATGTTTATAGTGTACTCTTTGATAAGTTTTGACAAATGTATATACCTGTGAAACCATCACCAAACTGAAGATAGTGACCATGCCTATTACCTCCAAAATCTTCCTCATGTCCGTGGTAAGCTACCCTCCTATCTCTGTCTATACACACTTGCCCAGACAACCACTCATCTGCTTTCCCTCACTCTAGATTTGTTGGCATTTTCTAGATTTTAAGTAAATGGAATCATACAGCAAATACTTTTTTGTCAGCTTCTTTCACTCGTATATTACTTTAACAATGCAACTATTTTAGTTTTAGAAAACAATTTACAATTTAAAAAAGCAAATACTATATCCATTTGATTGTTAAGAAATTTTATATCTCCAGTACAACTGTGTCTGCCTCAAATGGACAGTCATTTTGCATGATTGCTACTGGTTGAAAACAGCATAATGCTTTGAGATTCACCATGTAGTTGCATTTATTGATAATGCAAACCCTTTTATTGTTGAGGGGTATCCACTGCATGGACGTACCACCTAGTCAAAGCATCCAGGCCCCGGGGCGCCTGGGTGGCTCAGTCGTTAAGCGTCTGCCTTCGGCTCAGGTCATGATCCCAGGGTCCTGGGATCGAGCCCCGCATCAGGCTCCCTACTCTGCAGGAAACCTGCTTCTCCCTCTTCTACTCCCCCTGCTTGTGTTCCCTCTCTCACTGTGTCTCTCTCTGTCAAATAAATAAATAAAATCTTTAAAAAATAAATTAATTAATTAATTAAAAAAAAAAAAAAGCATCCAGGCCCCAATCCAACCATGTCTAGAAATAGACACTAATGCATATCTACAATGCCCTGACATGCTCATTTTTAAAATTTGTATTTGGCAAATGATAAGCTTACAAATACATTGTTTTACATGATTTTAAAATATTTAAATACCTTAAATGGTGTTGTTCTCTTACTACTAATAATAAATTATTCTGAACAGTTTCCCCTCACCATTTTTTCAAAGCCTGAATGTTTTGTTTGGCTGATTGACATGGTTTCTTGCTGGAGGCAAAACATCACTGGACTATGCACTTGTCTTCCCTTGTCTCCCCCCAGATTTTGCCCATTGCCAGGCTAATTATACAAACAATAGAGTGTTGCCTTTTAAAAAAATACTATTAAAGAATTTATTTTTAGTGCAGGTTTAGGTTCACAGAAAAATTAAGAGGAAGTTATAGAGAGTTTCTTTACACTCCTTGCCCTGACACATGCATAGCCTCTCCTATTAATCAACATCCTTTCCAGAAAGTTATGTTTGTTACAAACTGAGCCTATGCTGACACATCATCATCACCCAAAGTCCACAGTTTACAGTGGGGTTCACTCTTGGTGTTTACATTCTATGGATTTGGACAGATGTATAATGAATGACATGTACCCAACATTATTATGTCACACAGAGTTTTTCACTGCCTTAATAATCCTCTATGCTCTGCCTACTCATCCCTCTCTCCACCCAACCCCTGGCAATCACTAATTTTTTACTTTCTCTATAGTGTTGCCTTTTCTAGATGTCATATAGTTGAAATGCAGCATGTGGCCTTTTCAGATTGCCTTCTCTCACTTAGTAATATACATTTAAGTTTCCTCCATGTCTCTTCATGGCTTGATAGCTCATTTCTTTTTAGCACTAAATACTACCCCATTGTCTGGATGTACCACACTTTATTTATCCATTCACCTACTGAAGGGCATCTTGGTTGCTTTCAAGTGTTGACAATTATAAAATGAAGCTGCTATAAACATCCATGTGCAAGTGTTTGTGTGGACACAACTCCTTTGGGTAAATACCAAGGAGTGCAATTGCTGGAATGTTTCAGAGTATGTTTGGTTTTGTAAGGAATCACTAACCTGTCTTCCAAAGTGGCTGTACCATTTTGTATTCCCACCAGCAATGGGTGACAGTTCCTGTTGTTCCACATCCTTGTCAACACTTGGTGTTTTCAGGTGTCCAGATTTTGGCCATTCTAGTAGATGTGTAGTTGTGTCTCACTGTTGTTTAAGTTTGCATATCCTTGAGCTTTTTGGTTATCTGTGTATTTTCTTTTATGAGATGTCTGTTAAGTACTTTGACCAATTTAAAAAATCAGGTTCTTTGTTCTCTTATTGTTGAGTTTAACATGTCATTTTTACCAGAAACTGTTTATTAGTGGGAGGAAGGCCTAGCCAAAGTTCCTGATTCACCATCAGAAAAGTTGAATGTCAGAGCTAGAATGACTCGAGAGACTAGTAAGCCCCTGATTTGAGCTAATTTATGCCCCCCACCCAATTTATAGGTTGAAGACCCAACCCCTACCAGTACCTTGGAGTGTGACTGTATTTAGAATTTAACTAGGTAATTAAGTTAAGTTGAGGTTGTTAAGCTGGGTCCTAATCCATTATGGCTGGTGTCTTTATAGGAAGAGGAGATTAGGATACAGATACACACAAAGGGAAGACCATGTGAGGACACAGGGAGAAGACAGCCATCTATAAGCCAAGGAGAAAAGCCTCAGAAGAAACCAATCTTGACCTTGGACTTCCGTGCTCCAGAACTACGAGAAAATAAATTTCTGTTGTTTAAGGCACCCAATCTATGGTACTTTGTTATGGCAGCCCTGGCAAACCAATACAGTCTCTTACCTACCATTCTATTAAACAAGCATTTACTGATTGCTCACTATATAACACACTGGACAGGGATATATTAGGAGGGAAAGACAAGGTTTCCATCCTTCAGGAACTTATGACCTAGTTGTGTCATTTTGTATATAAAGAAACTACGCTTGAGATAATAACATTGTCTGCTTCCTCTTAATTCCTTTGGTTCCCTCCCCCTGACATCACAGGCTGAGCCCATTTGTGGACTTGGAGGACCCTTTGATGTAGTGAAAAAGTGCCTTGAAGTAAGGGCCAGAAAAGTGAAGGTCTAATTTAGATTCTGTCCTTATTAGTTGGTAGCCTCTAGTTTTATACATGCCTTTGTGAAATGGGCATGAGGATCCCTACCCAGCCTCCTCCATGCTGGCCATGCAGACCAAAGGAGATAATGTAGGCAAATCACCAAGCAGAAAACAATTACTGGGAGGCCTAACTGGCAGCCTCCTGGACCTTGCACTTGCCCCCAAAGCAGACCCTTGCTATCTGGCTTCCATTGAGAGCTGCTGCTCTGTGTGCTAATAACATGGGCCCACATAGCCCCCTGCAATTACTTTCAGCACATCTAGGGGCAGAAGCCCCCCAATCCAGAGACAGCTTTGGCTTCTGTGGCATTTTAAATATATGGTATGTGTCCAGTCTGCCACTGAGGAAGTGCACCCAGATGTGCACGTGTATACCTGCCCATTATCTTTAGTCACCCCTGTGATGGCTAATTCTAGTGCTAGTATGTGTCAACCTGGCAAGGCTAGTAGTACCTAGACAGTTGGTCAATAAACAGTCTAGATGTTACTGTGAAGATAGTTTTTATTTATTTATTTATTTATTTATTTTTAAAGATTTTATTTATTTATTTGAGAGAGAGAGAGAATGAGAGAGAGCACATGAGAGGGGGGAGGGTCGGAGGGAGAAGCAGACTCCCTGCCGAGCAGGGAGCCCGATGCGGGACTCGATCCAGGGACTCCAGGATCATGACCTGAGCCGAAGGCAGTCGCTTAACCAACTGAGCCACCCACACGCCCGTGAAGATAGTTTTTAGATAAGATTAACACTTAAATCAGTAGACTTTGAATAAAACATATTACCCTCCACGGTGTGGAAGACCTCATTCAGTCAAAAACCTTAAGAAAAAACAGACTGAGGTTCTCCCAGGAAGAGGGAATTCTGCCTCCAGATTGATTTTGGACTCAAGCTGCAACATCAGGTTTTTCCTAGGTCTCTAGCCTACTGTCCTACCCCATGGATTTTAGACTTGACAGCCCTGACAATTACATATACCATTTTTGAAATACAGGCAGATCTGTATTTAAGAGATACCGCAGGTTCATTTCCAGACCACCACAATAAAGTAAGTATCACAATAAAGCCAGTCAAATTAATTCTTTGGTTTCCCAGTGCATATAAAAGTTATGTTTAGACTATACTGTAGTGTGTAAAGTGTGCAATAGCATGTCTAAAAAAAGAATTACAGACTTTAATTAAAAAATATTTTATTGCTAAAAAGTGCTAACCATCATCTGAGCTTTCAGCAAATCATAATCTTTTGGTGCTGGAGGGTCTTGCCTTGGTGTTAGATGGCTGCTTGATGATAAGATGATAAGGGTGGTTGCTGAAAGTTGGGGTGGCTCTGGCAATTTCTTAAAATAAAAACAATGATGAAATTTGACACACTGACTGAATCATTGAGCCTTCCTTTCATGAATGATTTCTCTGTATCATGTTTGATGGCATTTTACGCACAGTAGAAATTCAAAATTGGAGTCAAGCCTCTCAAACTCTGCTACTGCTTTATCAAATAAATTTATGTAATGTTCTAAGTCTTTTGTTGTCAACAATCTTCATAGCACCTTCACCAGGAGTAGATTCCATCTCAAAAGCAAACAACAAACAAACAAAAAAACCAATTTCTTTGCTCATCCATAAGCAGCAACTCCTCATCTGTTCAAATTTGATCATGAGATTGCAGCAATTTAGTCACATCTTCAGGCTCCACTTCCAGTTCTATTCTTTTTCTATTTCCACCACACCTGCAGTTACTTCCACTATAGTCTTGAACCTTCAATTTGTAAAAAAAACACAATTATCTGGCAAGTACAATAAAACAAAGCACAATAAAATGAGGTATGTTTGTGTATATACATACACATATCCTTTTAGTTTTGTTTCTCTAGACTACTCTATTACACCCCCTGTATAGGTCAGCTTGGGCTGCTATAACAAAAAGCCATGGAATGGATGGTTTAAATAACAGGCTTTTATTTCTCACTGTGCTGGAGGCTGGGAATTCTAAGGTCAAATTCCTGCAAATTCTGTCCCAGTAAGGGCTCTCTTTTTGGCTTGTAGATGGCTGCCTTTTCACTGTGTCCTCACATGGTCGAAAGAGAGGACTCTGATCTCTCTTCCCCTTACACGGACACTAATTCCATAATGGGGGCTCCACCCTCATGACCTAATTCAGACCTGATTATCTCCCAAAAGCCCCACCTCTAAATCTCTCCATCCCCATCACATTGGGGGTAGGGCTTCAACATATGAATTTTAGGGGATCACAAACACTCACTCTGTAACACTCCTTTATCCCCATCCTCAAATATCTTGCATTTATTGAGTGCTTACTATGATTACTAGACGTTGTTCTAAGCACTTTATAAGTATTAACCCATTCAGTTTTCATAGTAGCAACATGAAGTAAATATTGCCCATGTTTTATAGTTGACAGTGCTAAGGCACAAAAAAGTTAGGGGATTTGTTCAACATCATGCAGCTAGTGAGTACCTCTGGAGTCTGCTTTCTTGACCTCTGTGCTGTCCTGACTCTCGGTTGCAAACCCACATACCTGGACATAAAACGAATGCTCACACCTGCCCAAATAGCAGAGGCCACATAGTCTCTCAGGAGAGTGCACCAGTGATCTCAGCCACAGGGACACATGCACACTACTGGGATGTTGAGACATTCCTGCTCAAGTTATATCAACTGAGATCTGGCCACTGCTGCTGTACTCCTGTTCCTATCCTGGCTCATGATGGCTGGGATGGTCCCTTGCATTGATGCTGGCATAGAGGGGCTCAGGATGGATAATTTAGGTGGATGGCCTGACAGGACACTGCAAAAGCAAACCAAGGCAGGGCCTCCCATTTGGCCTTCCAGGGGTGAAACTGGTAGAGATTTATATCATCTGAAAGAAATGAGGAGCTTCTGGGTTTTATATGTTTGTTTACATCTTTGTCTCCCCTGTTTCCCAAATCCTGCTGAAATAACAGCAGAGATATAAAAAGGACATCAATCCATGATTGTGCTGAAAACAGCAGGGGTGGTCCTCTGTGCCCAGAAATTTTGATGAATCTCTAAAAGACAGGAAGTAGATGGGAACATATGGAAGGGTAAACTGTAGAACAAGCTACATCTTAGAACATGCTTAGGAAATGTGTGGCAGGTTACCCTTAAATACTGCTTGAAAAATAGACCATGTACAATATTGCTTTCATGATGATCCTGATAAATATAAAAAATAATATATTTCCTCACTTTCAATCTGCTAGGAACGGTCCCCAGTGACACTGTGACATTCTTTCTCAAGGTATATTAACCCAGATCTGGGCTGTTATTATTATGTTCCTGGTCCTGGGAACAGGCACTTTTAATCTAGGATTCAGGGACTTGCTAGAGGCCCACGGATAGTCCTAGAAAGGCCAGGAAACTTCTGAAGTCATGTGCAAACATTATTGCTTCCTTGGGCATTTTTCCAGGCCCTTAGGTTCATCACCTTTGGGTAAATTGCAAAAAACTCCATGAACCAAGCCTTTAGTGCACTTAGAGTTTTATGATGACTTTCCGAGTTTCCCAAGGCTAGTTGGTGGCTAAGTGGCTCCTCTTGGCTCTTAGTCATCAGTACTTTCTGTCCTCCTACCAAAATTGTGCTTTTCAAAATGTTTCTGTGTATATTGTCCTATTTAAGTCTCATAATAGCCCACAGAGAAGGAAAGAACATGTATTGTTATTCTTACTTGAGAAATGAGGAATCTCAGACTCAGTGAGGTTAAAGGGTTTATCCAAAATCACATAGTAAGACAGTGGTAGAGCTGTTATAGGGCCACAGGTCTCAAGGCTCCAGGTCAGTGCTCTTTGTTGCTTTCTTAGTATCCTTACAAATGAGAGAATCACTTCTGTTTCCTTAACGCACCAAATACAGACAAGTAGGAGTATGTTCAGACTCCCCTAAAAACCTGGTTCAGCACCCAGGGTGTAATCTTAAAATAAGTCCTCTTCAGAGCCCAAATCCTTCACATATGCTTTCCCTCAAATAAGAACTATCATTACAGAGGGAGTGGCAGAGGCAAAGAAAATTCCAGTCCCTTTTAAAATCCGCTGTGGCATCCACAAGCACTTTCCATCCCCAAATGCCCGGGAAGAGATGGACTTCCCCTCTTTCTGCACACTATCTCTGAGAGTTAATGCAGCCTCCTGAGCTCTTTCCTTGGTTTTAATTGATGTCATTGGATAATCATTAATTACTGCCCACAGTCCCCCAGCATATAATGAGTGGTGAGCCAGTGCCTTTGGGATCAACTAGAAGTCCTTAAAATCTGAGCTGTTTGCAGTGATGACCTAAGCTGTTCTCTTCTCTGCCTCTACTTATTTTAGAATGGCATCGTCATTCTATCGCCAGAGAGATTGGTTCCACATCTGCAACCTGACTGGCAGAGGCTGCTGATGCACATTTGTCAGTTGCCCTGGCCAGAAACCACAGCAATCAGCTGGAATGGGCTTAATTGACCATTCCTTGTCTCAATCTACAGGCACATTTAAAGATTTGGCTTTGGGAGTTCCCCAGATAATTGTCTTGCAGGTGGCTTTCGGATAAAAAACTGTCCTTTGTGGTATCCTCACTCTCAGCCTAGGTGGACATTTTCAAATTTCACTGAGCTTTAAATTACTCATAGGCATTCAGTGGGGGTGGGAAGGGATTGTCTAAAGTGCCATTTTCACTCTAAGTTCTCATTTAATGCAGTTGGGTGCTAGAGGAAGGGCATGGGCTATGGATTCAGACAGACCTCATCTTGTCGGGAAGATTAAATAAGTTAATAGATGTTTAAGTGCTAAGGATAGTGGCTGGACCATAGTAGGCTCTCTGAAAACGTTAACTATTGTCGTAGAGATTAGAGACCATGCCTCTAAAGCCTAGTACATACTGGCTATTATTATTATAAGCCTAATTTGCACAGGAAGCCTCCCAAATTAAATCATTGCCTTTCCACACCCTGAGCTTGGAGCCAAATTGGTGCTCCTTAGAGACACATATTGATGCTTTAGAAATCACCCTGGATATGGGAGCAAAAGGCCTGAACTCTGGTTTTGTTTTTGCCATTAATTAATTGGCCATATAACCTAGACTAAATTACTTTAGTTTCTAGGATTTAGTCTCTTCATGTGGATTGGACATCCAGGATGCTATATTGGATTGAATAGTGTCTCCTCCAAATTAATGCCCATCCAGACCCCAGAATGTGAACTTATTTGGAAATAGAGTCTTTGCAGGTGTTATTAAGTTGAGTTCATACTGGATTAGGTTAATCCCAATCCAATAAAACTGGTGTCTTTATAAGAAAAAAAGGTCACAGAGACTCAGGGATTTAGAGATGCATAGGGAGAATGCTGTGCCATGTGTTGGCAGAGGCACAGATTAGAGTGATGTGTCTACAGCCAAGGAATACCAAGGCTGGCTGCAACCACCAGAAGCTGGAAGGGGCAAGGAAGGATCCTCCCCTGAGGCATCAGAGAGGAGAGGCCCTGCTGACACTGTGAATTCAAACTTCTGGCCTCCAGAACTGTGGGGGGAAATATTCCTGTTATTTTAAGCACCACAAACAAAGTACTCAGTCTGTGTACTTTATGACAACAGCCGCAGAAGACAGACACACATTTTCAGTGTTTTCTGGCCCTAATAGACTTAACTTGTTGAGACACACAAAGCCCTGTCCCCT
This sequence comes from Leptonychotes weddellii, assembly GCF_054177405.1. Classification (NCBI taxonomy): domain Eukaryota; kingdom Metazoa; phylum Chordata; class Mammalia; order Carnivora; family Phocidae; genus Leptonychotes; species Leptonychotes weddellii. Next base: position 34,966,432 of record NC_138370.1, read on the forward strand.
CAATTGACATTGTCCACCTGTTTCCACCATCCTGATCTCTAGAGGTGTCTTAGATCTGGGCTGTCTATAAAAAAGTGAAGATGGGAAAGAAAGAAAGGAAACAAGGTTGAAGATGGAGTGGGAGTAGTGGACAACCAAAGTCAAAATGCCAGAAGCCGCCCTTTAGAGCCTGGGAAGATGGCATGGAAGACAAGAGCCTCATGGCTGGGGAAGAAAGGTCCTGCTAAGTTGTGGGCTCCCTCCCAGAGGCAATGAGTCACCAGGGAAAAAATGCCTTAAGTGGTTCAGTTAGACAAAGATAGAAATCTAGGATCCTCATAGTTTGAGGAGGTCTTAGGTTTTGTCATTGAATCAGTTCTGAGGATTTGGGATACCTTGGACCTGCAGTTGCCAGTAAACTTATAGGCCTCTTCTTAGCAAAATGCTTTTTAAGCTGTTTGTCTCTGGGAGGTAGAGAAGAAATTGACATTTCCCCCTATATATGCATTGTGCTGGGTATTTTTACAAATTTTTTTTCATTTGCTTTTAAGAATAACTGTGTGGTCATTACTAATAACTCTAGATTGCAGAGGAGATGCAGAGCTGTAAATTGCTCACCATGGCTTGTCACCACTCAGGGGTGAAGCTAAAGTCTGTCTGACTATTGAAGACCAGACTTTTAGCACTCAATATGGCTAATTCCTCTTTTTGTGCTCATTCATCTTTTTCCTCTTCCTCAAACTCATCCACACATTTAGAATGCTCACAGTGCCATTCTTACTTGTAGACAAAAATTCAAAGAATCATAAAATGTCAGATAAGAAGGAGCTTTCCTACTTTTTCATTTTAGGAATGAAGAAACTCTTTTCCTGCCTTAGTTTCCCCTAAGGTGAGCTGTCTTTTTAATCTTTTAAATCTGTTACATCTCTGAAGTGTCTGATTCTCCAAAGACACACAGAGAAAAAATGACCCCACTGAAGATGAACGGCCAGAGAAGGTGAGCCAAGCCTTGACTGGAACCATCAGCTCAGTTCACTCCCCTGGATCACAAAAACTCTGCTATCAAAGAAAAGCCAGTGAACAGGCCCCTTCTTCTGTGTCCCTGAAATTTCTAGGAACCAAATGAAATTCTTTCAAAGACTCTTCCATTGGTAAGAAATAATGAAAGACAGAGTTACTTTTGTCTATGTGGCCTACAAAGGAAGGTAGAAGGCAGTGTCTAGAAATGAAGCCCATGGGGGTCCTGACCTCATTCATTCACTTTCTTACCAACTTTGATTAGCTAAGTATCATTGACGACCAAAAACATTAATCGGAGGCAAGCCAGGCATAGATTTCTCATCATGTTAATTTTTTTCCTAGAGAAAAAAAAATTTAATTTGTTATATATTTTATGTTATTTATTTTAATTTATTTTTGCAACTCTTTTGAGATACTGCTTATATGCAATAAACAGCACATCTGTAAGTATACAAATTTTATGAGTCTTACCATATGTATACATCTATAAACCATCACCACAATTAAGATATCAAACATTTCTGGGGAACTGGGTGGTGTAGTCTTGGTTTTGGTTCAGGTCATGATTTAATAGTCATGAGATCTAGCCCCACATCTGGCTCTGCACTCAGCACAGAGTCTGCTTCAGATTCTCTCTCCATCACCCTCCTGCTCGCACACACTCTCTCTCTCTCTCAAATAAATAAATAGAAATATTAAAGAAAAAAAGATATCAAATATTTCCATCATCCACTCTCCAAAATGTCCTGGTGCCCCTTTGCAATCCTTCCCTCCCTTTACTCCTATCCCCAGGCAACCACTGATCTGCTTTCTGTCACTATAGATTATATGAATTTCCTAGAATTTTATATGTATGAATCATACAGTATGTACTCTTTTTTTCACTCAGCATAATGATGTTGAGTTTCATTCATGTTGTGTCTGTATCATAGTTTATTCCATTTGATTGATGGGTAGCACCAATCCTTAGTATGGATAACCCACAATTTATTTATCCATTTGTTTGTTGCTGGGCTTTTGGGTTGTTTCCAGTTTCACCATTGCTTTCTAACATACAAACACAGGACACTCTAACATGTCTTTCTTTTGGTAGCCAGGTGTGGCTAAGTGCCCCTGATCAGAGCACTCTGATTCTGTTCTTTTTTTTTTTTTTTTAACTAGATGTTGGCTTACCTTACTTTTTTTTTTTTTTTAATTCTTATGTTAATCCCCATACATTAATCATT
>NC_138370.1:34969156-34993191 GCF_054177405.1 Leptonychotes weddellii
CTGCTATAAACATCGGGGTGCACGTACCCCTTCGGATCCCTACTTTTGTATCTTTGGGGTAAATACCCAGTAGTGCAATTGCTGGATCTGATTCTGTTCTTATCTCTGGGGACCAGGACATGACTTTTTAAGTCCCAGAAAACCTGCAGTTCATGAATTCCCTGGTTCCACCCAGAAACCTGGTAATCATATCTCCTTATGAGTAAGTAATACAACTCTATATAAGAGAATTAGGACAGAAATTTACCAGGCTGCACTAAAACAAGGATCAAGCAATAGGTATTGAAGTCACTGAACAATTTTCAAATTTATATCCGGAGACAGAAACTGGAAAAAAGCCAAAAAGGTCATTATTTCCCAAAACTTATTTAATAAAACATTTGTTCTTTAGGATAATAATACAGGTGACCCTTGAACAATACAGGTTTGAACTGTGTAGGTCCAGTTATACACAGATTTTTAAATTTTTTTACAAATATAGTACAGTACTGTAAATGTATTTTCTCTTATGGTTTTCTTTTTTTAAAAAAATATTTATTTATTTATTTATTTGAGAGAGAGAGAGCATGGTGGGCATGAACAGGGAGAGGAGCAGAGGAGGAGGATCAGAGGGGGAGGGAGAGGGACAAGCAGACTCCACACTGAGCCAGAGCCTGACTTTGGGCTCCATCTCACAACACTGAGATCATGATCTGAGCCAAAATCAACAGTCGGGCTACTCAATTGATTGAGCCACCCAGGCACCCCTCTCTTACGGCTTTTTAAATTAAATTTTCTTTTCTCCTGCTGACCTGATTATAAGAACACAGTGTATAATACATATAACATACAAAATACATGTCGTTGACTGTTTATGTTATCGTTAAGGCTCTGGTCAACCTTAGGCTGTTATTACTTAACTTTTGGGGGAGCCAAAAGTTATTTGCGGATTTTTGACTGCACGGAGGTAGGGGGTGGCCAGCACTCCTAAACCCTGCATTGTTCAAGGGTCAACTATAGTTGATTTGTACATAAAAACAAAAATAAACAAAAACAAGTTTCTTGATTACTTAGATTTTAGAAATAGCAAGTTAAACAAAGTTAACAGATTTAAATTTCATTATTGCAAGAGCCTTTAACACATTGATGTTAATGTTCACTCACTATATATTCCAAGGGGTATGGTATGGAGTGTGAATTTAATTTGAGATTTCCCAAATATATTTATCCACCAAACATTTTTTTTTTTTCTTGTAAACTAGTATTCCATAAGACCATACTTGGAGAAATGCTCTTTTAGTGACTTAATTATTCCCCAAAGCAATTTTTTTAAAGATTTTATTTATTTATTTGACAGAGAGAGAGCACAAGCAGAGAGAGCAGCAGAGGGAGAGGGAGAAGCATGCTCTCCACTGAGCAGGGAGACCTGTGTGGGGCTCAATCCCAGGATCCTGGGATCATGACCTGAGCTGAAGGCAGACCTTAACCAATGGAGCCACCCAGGCGCCCCTCCCCAAAGCAATTTTAATCTAAATTAAAAAGAAAATAGATAATAAAATGTAGAAAAACTAAGATGAGGTAGAGCCAAGATTTTTTTTAAGTGGGGAATCCAAGTTCCAGAGAATTCCGTGAATCACAGATAGGTGACTCTGTTAGTGTATAAGGCAGTGACTGAGTCTTATCTTCCTTTTCCAAGTCCTTCCCCCGCAGCATGACAATATTTGTACTATTTATAGTACTTTTTCTCATAATAAATAGTTATTTGATGGAACCTTTTCCCTATGATCTCAGAGTTGTTATAGGTAGTTGTTCTCTCAGTTAGCTTCTCTTCGTCCTTGTTTTTCCTCATCACTCCTGGAGGTTGATGGCACTGTGGGGCCATTCCTCAGTAGGTGGGGGACCTACCACAGCATCGGTTAGGCTAAATCCAACAGGTGTGCTCTTCATGACAAGAACAACGTGCTGGTACTTATGGGATTCCATAAAGCACCATTGTTTTGCTTTATGAGCTCTCTACTGTAATCCAAACTCCATAAATGAGCAATTCCTTTGCATAATGAACGGATGAGACCGTTTTATGCACTTTTATGTTGTTCCAAGTCTGTGGTTTTACTAAATTTCCACCTCAAAGATATGTAATTAGAGCCTCAATGATCTGCTATCTTGGCCCTCCCCACCCTCCTCTGGAATCCACAACAATCTCACAGGCTGGTTTCTGACAGGAACAAAGTAGGGGGGGTGTGTGTGCATGCATGCATACATGCATATGTCTGCCTATTGGTTTGTGTGGGTAGAGGGGCATGGATTCAGTCTTCTAGAGAGTGAGATAGATAGATGGATGGGGCCTAGGTACCAGATCTCTCCCTTTTGCTAACAACTGGCTTTCCAACCCACTATGAGGCCATTTACCGTCTCCTCCTCCTATGACCTCCGCCTCAGAGAGGTTTATTTTCTCACTGTCTTCTATATAAGCCTGGTCATTCCTCTCACTCAAGCTGCTTCTCATGTTGTTCCCAGTGTTGAGAGGGCTCTTCTTTCTTCTTCTGGCCAATTTTTCCTTCAAGGCTCAGCTCAAACTTCTCTTGTTCCATGAAATCTTCTCTTTCCTCTCTAGTACTTAAGGATCTTTATTTTCTCATTCTTGTTGTACTGTATTTTAGTTCCACAAAGCTCAACATTTACATGTTTTGTGTCTTTTTATGTAGTCCAGAGGTTAAGCTCCCTTGGGTTGGGGACCACAATCTTGCACATGTGCCTAATATGTAGTAATCTCTGACTGCTTTTTATTTGGGAGGAGGGACTGAAGCCCCATCTCACGAAGCTTCAGACAGGGGCTCCAAGCTTCTGCAGTCATTCATGTTTCTTTATTCCCTGGAATTATATAATATCTCAATTTTCTAGAGGCTTAGAATTTAGGATGAAGTAGATCCAATCCAGGTTCTATCCACGGTGGATCTGAAACAGCCATATCAAGAAGTGCTGTGGCCCTGTTCATAAGCACCTCGGTTTTCATGACATCTCTATGACATAGGTGTTGTGTGTATGTTCTTCTGGACAGAGTCCCTCCCCTCACTTGGCCTCAGGTCTGGGAGAAGATTATGGCAGGAAGTAGAAGACTCTTAGATGGTGCCAGGGACTGAATGATGTGGCAGAAAAGGTTGTAAGTTTTAGAATCAGACAAATTTGGGTTTATTTCCTGGCTTTGAAATTCCTAATTATGTGACATTGGGCAATTTACTTCACCATTCTGAACTTTAATTTCTTCACATTTAAAAAAAAAAAAAAGAAGAGGAAGAAGATAGCAGGAGGGGAAGAATGAAGGGGGGGAAATCGGAGGGGGAGATGAACCATGAGAGACGATGGATTCTGAAAAACAAACTGAGGGTTCTAGAGGGGAGAGGGGTGGGAGGATGGGTTAGCCTGGTGATGGGTATTAAAGAGGGCACATTCTGCATGGAAAAAAATAAACAAATAAAAATTAAAAAAAGAAACAAATAATCTTGTCAATGTAAGGTGGTTAGGAAGATAGACCTTCTGTGGAGAACAGACATTCCTAAGAACTGAGTAAATTTCTTCCAAATTCTGGTTATTCTTTTCTCTTGCTGAAAGAAAAGAGAGGAAAAAAGTCAGCTCCACCAAACAAATTTTATATTAATTATATTAATGGACTTAGAAGGCAAAATCTGAAAGTAGAGTATATTAAGTCTTTATTCACTTGACTAGTTCTGATGCTGGTATCTGTATAGCATTCAGTTACTCACATAGACACAAAACACATATACATATATTATAATCTTTGCTTTATACCCAAACTTGGTAGGGCTTAGAGCAACGACCGTTTTATTTCCTCACAAGTTTGTGGATCAACAATTTGGGCTGGCTCAACTCTGGAAGAAGATCCTGACAGAAATGGAAGACCACTAGGTGGTGCCAGGCTTGGCACTTTCTGCAGAGGGCACTAATATGTTTGCAGTCATGTGGTGGGCCTGGGTGGTCTGAGAGGGCCTCACCCACATGTCTGGTGGTCAGTGTCTGCTGTCATCCAGGCCTCTCTCTCCACATGATCTCTCATTCTCAAGAAGGCTAGCTCAGCCTTGTCATATAGTAGTGGCAGAATTCTAATTTAAGGAACCAGAAAACCTGCAAGTCCTGCTGAGACATCAACTAGGAAGACATACAGTATTAGATCTACCTTTTCTAGTTGTAAAGGCAAGTCACAGGACAAGTTAAGATTCAAGGAAAGGAGATATAAACTCCATTTCTTGGTAAGTGGAGCAAAATCTCATGAAAAGGGACATGTATACAGGTATGGGGGAGGTTTTTTTTTTAATTTAAAATCAATTAACATATAGTGTATTATTAGTTTCAGGGGTAGAATTTAGTGATTCATGAGTTGTACATAACTCCCAGTGCTCATTACATCATGTGCCCTCCTTAATGCCCATCTCCCAGTTACCGCATCCTTCCTACCCACCTCCCCTCCAGCAGCCCCTCAGTTTGTTTCCTAGAGTTAAGAGTCTCTTATGGTTTGTCTCCCTCTCTGATTTGTCTTATTTTATTTTTCCTTCCCTTCCCCTATGTTTGTCTGTTTTTTTCCTTAAATTCCACATATGAGTGAAATCATATGGTATTTATCTTTCTCTGACTGACTTATTTCACTTAGCATAATACCCTTTAGTTCCATCCATGTCGTTGCAAATGGCAAGATTTCATTCTTTTTGATGGCTGAGTGACATTCTTATATATATATATATATCACTTCTTCTTTATCCATTCATCTGTTGATGGACATCTGGACTCTTTCCGTAGTTTGGCTATTGTGGACATGGCTGCTATAAACATTGGGGTGCATGTGCCCCTTTGAATCACTATATTTGTATCCTTTGGATAAATACCTAGTAATGCAATTGCTGAATCATAAGGTAGCTCTATTTTTCACTTTTTGAGAAACCTCTATACCTTTTTCCACCGTGTCTCTACCAGTCTGCATTCCCATCAACAGTGTAAGAGGGTTCCCCTTTCTCTACATCCTTGCCAACATCTGTTGTTTCCTGAGTTGTTAATTTTAGCCATTCTGACTGGTGTGAGGTGGTATCTCATTGTGGTTTTTATTTGGATTTCCCAGATGCCAAATGATGTTGAGCACTTTTTTCATGTGTCTGTTGCCTATTTTGTATGTCTGGAAGAGGTTGTTTTTATGGTTATTCTCTCTCTCTCTCTCTCTGTGTGTCTCTCTCTAACTGGATCTCGACCCCTCAGGGTGACCTCTATCCTTAGCCCTACTGGGCTAGAGGGGTGCGAAAAGGACAAGCTCTGAGATTCCTGGGCTAGCCTTGGAGGGTTATACCTGCTGCTCCACCAAGGCCCCTCCCTGGGATCCTACTCCCACCTCCTCCTCTCCTCTCTCTTCTAGAGCAGCCAGTCCCACTCCTACATCTGCCTCTTTGGCAGTGAGTGAACTGCCTCACTGCGTGGATGCTTGTGAACACTTTTAGCTCATAGGGATTCAGGCTTGGAGCGTTCCTCTAGACACAGCTGGGAGGTTCTCCTCAGTCCTCAGGGCTGAGACCTCTGGGATGCTTCTTCTAAAGGCTACATGCTCTCTCATTGATTTGCTCCAGAAGCTGGGTTTTTAAGACCCAGAGTTTAGACCCCTATACACTTCACTTTTTTGTGGCTTTGTCTTCCCCTTTGCATGAAAGGTGGAAGAACCCTACCCACTCTCTTGTCCAAAGTGGTTGAAGGATCAGGAGAGAGAATGAAGTCAAACACGGAAAGATATTTGATTTCACAAACTTTTACTGAGCACCTGAGGGTACCTAACATTGTGCTAGGCTGTGTGGGTGATAGAAAACATACAGGGAAAGTTCTTTGCTTTAAAGGGGTTTACAACACACTAAGAGATCAAATGTCTGTGCAGATAATAAGAGTATTGTTATGAATAAGACTTACTTACTATCTCACTGAATATTCCTTCATTTCTTTCCCTTTTTTGGCTCATGGTCTTTAGAATCGATTTATTTGTTCATCTTCCCACCCACCAATCCATCCATCCATCCATCCATCTATATCTCCATCCATTTGGCCCATTCATTTACAGAGGACAACAAGGTACTAGTCTAAATATTGGAGATACAGAGGGGACATGACAGCCCTGGGAAAGGGGTGTTAACTATGTACTAGAAGGCAGCAAAATGTAGCCTTGGTTTAAAAGATGAACTGAGGCTAAACCCTCTCTACACTCAATTGTGACAATCTCTGTGTCTATTTGTCCCACTCACCTTAGGTCTTATATTCTCAGTATCTTTATTGCTTACATAGTTCCTGGCCCAAGGAAGAGCTCAATAAATGAATGAAAGACTGAGTAAAATAAAACACAGTGTTGTAATCCTTCCCTATGTCTGCCTTCTCATTTGAGAAAATGGGTGTTGGCCTGGTAGGGGTTAAATAAATATAGTACTATATATGTCCAATGGGATACAATATCTAGGTTAATAAATATTTCCTTTTTGCTTCTTTCTTTGACTTGGGCATGTTTCTTTCCTGCTCTCAACCCCTTTTAATAGTTTAACAATGAAGGGGTCAGACTAAGATCCTGACCCAGTTTGATTCCAAATGCTAGATAACAGTCTAGTGTTTGGCATCAATCCTGAGAAAGGTTCTGTATACTTTTCATAGATGTTACGTGGAACTCGCTGCATATTAATTATCAATTAAATATGAATCATCCGTGGGATGCTTTAGGCTCCATAGGGATAATGCCTTAGTGTTGCTTAGAAAAATATAGCAGGAAATGTTCCTTTCAGTGAACTTAGTACCAACTTTCTTTTTCTCCTTCCTGTCCCCCAATACAGGCCGCTATTTTTATTGAGTGGATTTCAGTATGACTTTTTTTTTTTTGATTTATTTATTTGTCAGAGAGAGAGAGAGCACAAGCAGAGGGAGCAGAAGGCAGAGGGAGAAGCAGGCTTCCCTGCTGAGCAGGGAGCCCCATGCAGGGCTGGATCCCAGGACTCTGGGATCATGACCTGAGCCAAAGGCATAAGCTCAATAGACTGAGCTACTCAGGCGTCCCTCTGTATGACTTTTTAACTATTGTCTCTGTTACAGGTCTGAGAAGCAAAGCTGCTTAGATGAGATTTTGATATTAATGAGTGTGCAGGGAGGGGGATGCTGTATTAGGTGGTCCCAAATAGCATTTGGGGGCCCCCTGCTGTCAGCCACCAGGGGTTTAGACAAGAAAACCTTGGTGTTCGGTCTGCATTGCCCCCTGGTGGCGAGACTGATTTTTGACAGGCAGGGTAGGCTATTCCTGTGCCCCGCCAAATTGTAGAGAGCAAGGAGACAGCAGTTGCAGTGAGTTTCTTGAGCACTTCTTGTTGTCTGAGCTCCTATGAAGTCGCACAAGAAGAATAAGGAATCAATGCTTTCCTCAGGTAATTTGTTTTCTGGCCTTCTGACCTTCCCCTGGGGAATACCTGTCTTCTGGACTTCTCCCCATCATTCTTACTCATTCATCCATTATTTTCAACAACATTCACTGAGCACCTTCAATGTTCCGGCACCATAAAAGGTGCTGGAGTTACAGAAGTAAACAAAACAAACAAGACTTCCTCTCATGGATTTTCATACTCTCAGATCCCTGCTGTAATGCCTGGCCCTTGAAACATTCACACAGTCACACACTCCGGTCAACTTTGCTTACATCTAATAGCCAGTGAATCCCTTGCTAAGTCATTGCATGGTTAGAGCGTACAATGTTCTCCTTCTATGGGGTATTTAGGGTTTATTCAAGAGGGTGCTGCAAAAGAGAAAAACCTCAAAGACTGAAAGGAATGTATTACTAATTGGTGGAATTTCAGGTATTGGAGGTTGGAGGTTTGGGGCCAAAATTGGGAGATTCCTTGCATTCGCCAAAGCACACCGCCAAGCCACTTCCTGCTCTGCATGTGTATGACCAGTTCTGCAGGCTGTGTCTCACCGCCAAGATCGGTTGGGGTCACCTTGAGAGCAGTGGGAACTATGAAATAACCCTGGACTCCACGGGAGAGCTCTATGGAGTCTCTCTTTCTCATATACAGAAGGGGGAAAAAATCCCCATTGCAACTGTTCCTAGTTCTGTCCTCAAAGAGTTTATAATCTTCCAATAGAAGAAAAGAGAAGTTATACACATACATAATTACAAGAAAGGCACAGATAAGGGCCAGGGGAGTTCTAAGTGAGAACAGAGGTTATTTACAGCTGGAAGGACCAGGGATGATGTCATGAATAGAGGTATTTGATTTGCCATATTATTATTTGGGGAAGTCAAGCATTGTTGCAGGAGGAAACCTGGTAATAGAAGAAGATATTTGGGCTGCAACTGGAGAAGTGAAACTCAATGTCCTGGGACTACAAAATTTGAGGAAAGTGTTCTCATTTGGCCTTTGAAGATGCCCTGGAGAATTGCTGATCTAATAAGCTAGGGTCCACTTGCCACCCCACCCTTCACTCCCTGTGTGCTAGTGGGTCACATCACTGAGATCAAGGTCACTACCCTGGATGGCTTCTACTGCCACCTGCCTCAGACCTGAGCAGATTCATTAAAGCTTTGAGTTTCTATAAGATTTGCATATGGTGACCAAGTCAGCTCAATGGCAAGTTTCTCCCAAATTAGTTTAGGATTCTCTTTTTTCTCCTTTTGTAGATATTTACAACTGCGCTATATTTCAGACTGGCAACAAAGTGGGAATTAGCTTTTGTTTGGGAAATGTGAATGCTTTGTTTATATCTTCTATATTTTGAAGCTAGGTTGGGAGCTAGGGTGCAATGATATTGTTGTGCATCTTTTATACATCCCTTGGAAATCTGGAACAGTGAAACACACCTGAGAGACTTGTGGTTCTGTTAGTTCACATTTGGGGTGTGGAAAGAAGGCTCCTGTGCTGAAGAAAGAGCCTTGTTTATATCTAGGATTCTTTCAGAGATCACAGTGACAGATCACAGGGGAAAACTGGGGGCAGAACGTTGCCCTTTATGTGGTACTCAGGATAATGTTTAATCGCCTCAGGCACCACACTGAGGTCCTCTGCACTCAGATTTGCTGCTCTTCTGCCTCCTGCCTCCAGAGGGCGATCTAGCCACAGCTCTTTGGGCATAAGCAGCAGGATTAAGGGTTAAGGCAGGGTCTGGTCACAAAATTCCCTTCTTTCTCTTACTCTGTGCTCACAGACTCACCCATGTCTTTGGTCCAGAGAGAACATAAGGTCCTACATAGGTCTTTGAGTCTAAGCCACATGTTCCAGTGAAACTTCTGACGAGACCTGAATCGGGATAACATAGGGCTTGCACAACCAATAATCATGTCATTTGTGTGCAAGCGCCTTTGCACATGTCATGGGGAGGACATATGATCTGCTGGGAGCAAGTAGGCATTCCTAAGTCCTTGGGCACCAGATGTCAGCATCTGTTTGTTTCTAATGCACTGTTGATTATGTCTCTATTTGCTCAGGAATCCAGACCGCTTAGCAAAGGCCTTTCATAATCTGTCCACAGCTGACTGAGGCACTTTCATTTTCTCTGTCATTGCTGCTGGCCATAGGAAACTTCTTGTTATCCCTGGACCTTCCCCTAGACTCCTTCAAGATGCTGTACATTTTACATGCTTGCTCTTCTTCTGGGAGTTTCTTTTTCACTCTTTTTTGATTGGGGAAAATCCTTCCTTTCCTGCGAAAGACAGCACAAATACATTGTCTTGATAAAATTTCTCTAAGTACCCTAACCTCTCTTTGTAACAACGCTGAGGTGTTCGACAGATTGTGATCTGTGTTCCTGGCTGTCTTCCCCTGGAGGTAAGGGACCCTGCCATATTCATCATCCGTACCAAGTCCTAGCATCACGTATGACACGCTCAAGAAATATCTGTTGAGGGGCACTTGCGTGGCTCAGTCGCCTAAGCGTGTGCCTTTGGCTCAGGTCATGATCCTGGGATGGAGCTCAGCAGGGAGTCTGCTTCTCCCTCTGCCACTCCCCCGCTCTCTCTCTCAAATAAATAAATAAAATCCTTTTTTAAAAATGAAACACGTGTTGCGTGATTGATGAGCGTGTGCACACACGTGTGGTATTCTTACCGTACAGGCCAGGAGCCTGGGCTGGGAAGGGGCGTGCGGCGTCCGTGGCTCTGTGTCGGCGGACTGCATCCTTGGTGCTAGCTGCTGTGCTTCAGAAACAAATAGGGGCGTGGAGGCTGCCATCTGTGCTGAACCGCAGCGAAGACTGGCAGGTGCAGGATCGTCCAGGCGGTCCAGTGTGGCCTGACCATGAATAATTTCTAACCAACTAGGCTCCCCTGGGCCCCTGAGCAGGTGGCTATCATTTAGAGCCATTCCAGCCTCTTTAGAGGAATCTGGTTTGCATTCCTGCCCATCTGGATGTTGGGCCTGCCTCCCCTGACTTCCTGGGTTGGAAAAGCCAGACAACTCCCAGGCTGTAAGATGACAAGTTTCCACCACGGGAGGCTGCTGCCATTCTCTTTCATTCTGTCATTTCCTTTCCATTCAGGAGGCCTGACTCCGTAGTCCATCACCCTTTTCTGTGGCCTCCACTTCCAAGTGACCAGGTATAGTTCACTGACCTGCTGGGGCATGGGGCGAGGTCCTCAAAGTCTTAGATTTGTGATATATATATATATCACAAACACAAAATATATGTATATATACATGTTCCAGCAGCATCTTGAATGTGGTAAGAGTCTCACTTCTCCCTCTTCCTCTCTACTGAGTGATTGCTACACACTTTGCAAGGACTGGGAGGCTGGGTTTGGGTCATGGCTGGTCTTTGAATCTCTGATCACCAAGGAGGATGTTCTCCATAGACATGGCCCATTCATGGCAGTTGCTAATGCCCTGAGGAGGACCAAGAATTCTACTCAGATTTGGAATCCGAAGGAGAAGGAAAATACGCAAATTGGCCCAGGGCACCCAGCTACCTGCAGCTAAAAACTCATGTGTCCTCTTCAAGCTTTAGTGAGTGTTGCTTTATTGGCTCAGGGCTGACTTACTTTCTCCCACTGACCACTTCCCACTTCTTCTCCTGCCCTGTCCCCCCTGGCAAGCTCCGAGGACCTCTGGTTCTATATGTCTGTCTTCTGAGTTGGGGCCCAGGCTTGGAACATTATGATTATTCATTTGTTTGTTTGTTTTTGTTTTTGTTTTCCAGAGAGGAGAGTTTGGTGAACCCAGTGCTTGGATTGCTCTAATTCTATCTGACCTGCTGTCTCACGGTATTGTGTCACTGACTTCCAGCCCCAGGCCATCTAATCCAAGATATAAATCACCTGCTGCCAGCATGCTGCTTTCCTAGACAAGAACCCATGACGGATCTCTATTGCATTTTGAATCAAAACTACAGCCTGGTTTTCAAGAGGCTTCATAGTCTTCTCCTGTTTTCACATCCAACCAACTGTATCTCTATCCTCTGCTTTGCCAACACAGTTACCTTTATACTTTCCTAAACCCCCCCACCCCTTAAAAAAATCCCAGAGCTAAAAAAGAGACCCCCCCCGAAAAAAAAACAAAAACAAAACATATCAGGTTTATTTTTATGTTCTGGTCTAGAATTTCTCCAGTGTTTGCTTCTCTATCCCAATGCTACTCATCTTTGAGTCAAATTTCAAATCCCACTTCCTGGACAATCTGAATCCACACTGACATCTTTCTTGATGGCCCAGAGTACTTTGCCTGCCCTGGACATACTGGTATGCGGTAATGTTTGAGATGCTGGTGTGGAGTTGTTTTATACTCATTTACCCCACTGTTCGGTAATCATTCATCGAATGCTTACTATTATGTTCCAGACATTGGGCTTTTTCATTAATCTAGGAGTCATCCCTGATTCCTTTCTCTTCACCCCAAAGTGTGTGCTGTGCTAGCCACTTCTTCACACCTACACTCCTTCTGCCTTTCCCACTGTCTCCTGTCCATTCTTCTGAAACTGCTTTCCCACTTCCATTACTGCTCCCATTCAATCCATTTTCCCACAAAACTGAGTGAATTTTTTTATTTTTAATTTTTTGTGTGAGTCAAGCCATAGAAGTTTATTAAGTGAAGATATAGAAAAAGCTCTCCAGAGTGAGAGGGGTCCCAACAGGGTTGCCTTACCCAAAAGGTTGGTCTTTTATAGAAAGCTAACCAGGGAACTTAAAATCCTTTTAACATTTCTACTGATATAACCATTGAGCAAGGACTAGTGGTAACACCTTCAATGGCCCACCTCCCCCTAGGGTCTGGTTACTCTTTGTTGGCCACAGGTGATTATCATAAAAGACACCCACCCTCCACACCAAGGGCAGGGTGGTCCTAGGGCAGGGTGGTCTGGTTTATTCCTTTATCTCTGGTTTTCGCACACCTCCACATTTTGGGGATGTCTGTGAGCCTGATCGCATAACTCCTTATCTATCTCTCCCTACCTAGCCCCACCTGTGCCTTATTCATTCCTCTCCCTGGAATAGTAACCCTAACTGCCGTTAGGGAATGGGACGATGACCACTCTGGCTGCTTCCTGCTGAAATAGGGTGGCAGGCTGTGTGGCAGTTAGAATCTATCCAGGGGTCGATCCAGGGGCTTGTGGTATGGCTCCAGGGAGTCAGATGGGCAGCAAATGGTACATGCATCAGCACATGCAAAAGGATGAACATAAAACAAGTGTTAGGGCCAAAATTATGATCACATCCCTTAGATAAGATACCCAATTACCAACTTTGTCAAATGGATCAGTGGATATCTTGATCTTATTTAATTGATCACAAATGTCTGCTATTAATTGGGACACGTTGCAGGAGTTAAAACAAATGTGAGGAAATTTTTCACACCCCAAATGGTGTAGCAATAGTGGACAGTCTCAAGAATTCTTTCTCTGACTTCTTTTAATTCTTGGCTGAGTGCATCCAGTGCCTGGGAAGTATCATTTAGAGTCCTGCTGAGCAAGCATACTGTTTTGCCTATTTTACATTGCAGTCCTAACGTGAGTCCTGGAAGTCCCATAGTGAGCTTTGAGGCTCTTTTTACCAGGAGGGCTGTTGGATGCTTGGTTAAAGCCTTTGTTTGTAATTGTAGGTCAGTAGAGGTGGCTTCTAGGATAAATGACATCAGAGATGAAACCATCAAGAAGCCCTTTTTGTTTGAGGTCCAGCCTTAATATCCTAATTGATCCAAGGAATCACTGGCAAATGGGAGAAGTCTTGTCTCAGGAAATAAGGGCATCCCCAAGTGCATCATCCAATCTAACCATAAAGTGGGGCCATCCATTATCTCCATGGGGTACGCTCTGGCTTTTAAAGAGTCCATTTTGTCATCCCAGCCGCATAGAATTGGTCAAGGTGATAGCTGAGTTACACAATTGTTGGGGAATCTATCCCATTTCCCAATTGTTCAAGTAATCATATGTCCATGGGGTACTGTTATCCCCACAGAATAACAAACAAGGAGCTTGTCTATACATGAGCTATTGTGTTTACCTCAAGTTGTCTAGCTTAGGCAAACATTCAAAGACAATCAAAACTAAAATTTAGCATCCACAAAGGTGTGTTATTGAAATAATTTCTCTCTATAATAATCCTCATTTCCAGAGATAGTCGAATAAGACTAATTTGTTTGAAAAACAAGTCCAGTTTTAACAAATGCCATCATTATTTACATAAGCTCAGCAAGAATGATTGATCATATAGATCTTTTAAAATCTGCTTTGCTGGAACTTTTATAAGGAATCTCTAGTTTGAACTTTAAGTAGATTCTCCAGGCCAGAAGCCAAGCCAAGTGATTGTCATCAGACATGCCTGTGATACCTGTAGATTTGGGCAGATTCCTCTCCACGAGGTCCCCAATATATCCTGAGGTTACTGCACCTGCCAGGAAGTGACATTCTTTACTCACCTGGTGAGGCTGCTGGGAACTCTCTAAGCAAGGTATCAGACCGACATTTCCAAGGGGCTTTATGGCTCCAGGTTTCATAAAGTCAACCTTAGTTCCTTAAAGCTGTTTGATCATATCTGAGTCTATGTATGTCTTTCAAATATGACATTCCAGTCAAAACCTTGGTAAAATAACCAATGTTTCCAACGGTGTCCAGTTACAAGAAGAACAGATTCTTACTGAACTTATGCAAATGATTATGATTGCCATGGAAGAAAGAATACTCACTGAGGCCTTTTGAATTTCAGAGGGTTCAGGCAGAGAGAAAAGTTAAATGCTTTAATTTGTTCACACATGAATACTTTATCACATTTTTGTAAGTCATAGATATCTTAAAGTTTCCTAAATCTGGGAGAGCCAACATTATAGAGAACAAGCGGTATTTCAAACAAGAGTAAAAAAAATCTCCAAAAACAAAACAAAACAAAAAACAAAAAAACCCTATAATCACTTTTTCCCAATTCACTTAGTCCCATGTTACGATTCTTGTTTAAAATACAACTTTTAGTTAGTTTTGGAAGTTTTTACCCATTTTAGTTTTGTTCTTAAAGATATTAAATACCTGTATTTGTCCTAGAAGTCCTTTTTCTGAACCTCCTTGAAGATGAAACTCATTTTTGCAAGAGAATAAGAACAATTATAAATGACAAAAACTCAGAAATGGACATTGTTAATGATCTGATATGAGAGTTCATTAGGATGAAATTGACAAAGAAACTCAGTTGTTTCTGAGTCACATAATGCTTCAATAGCCAGAATATCGAGTGATAGCCTTATACCAGAATGTAACATACCAAACAAACAGGCCTAATCTTGGAGAAGTTTGTTAAAACCTTAGAAAGTTTTAAAGCACATGCCTAAATAGGATTAGGGATTGTCAAAGACCTGATAAAGGCAAAACATAGAAACTGGTTTTTCTGGGCAAGCAAAGAGAAAATAGCTATTTACATTTTATCAAGAGCACCAACAATTCAAGAAAACTTTTCTGTCTTTTTAACAGAGAGATAGCAGACTTTCAATCTTATACCAATGTACTTATAAAATCTCTTTATTTTATAATGCAATATATGTTAAAAAAAAAAGAAGATAGCAGGAGGGGAAAAATGAAGGGGGGGAAATCGGAGGGGGAGACGAACCATGAGAGATGATGGACTCTGAAAAACAAACTGAGGGTTCTAGAGGGGAGGGGCGTGGGAGGATGGGTTAGCCTGGTGATGGGTATTAAAGAGGGCACATTCTGCATGGAGCACTGGGTGTTATGCACAAACAATGAATCATGGAACACTACATCTAAAACTAATGATATAATGTATGGTGATTAACATAACAATAAAAAATTTTAAAAAATCCCTTTATTTTAATCTTAGTCCATCCTGACCACACCTAGAATTGCTTTCCAAAGATTTCTCTTCACAAACCTTCTACAACTTTCTTTTGCTTTCAGATTTTGTCCCAAGCCATTTCTCTGCAAACAACCAGGCTCATTTAGGACAAAACTGCTTTCTTTTACCTTCAACAAAAATGTATTCCCGTTCCTTATATCTTTCTTACACATCTCCTACTTTTCTACACAGAGTTGCCAGATTTTACACTTTTAGAAATCTTAGTCTCCAGTGAAGACTAAGTAGTAACCAATTGTGAACTGTCACACCAGAATTCTTTAGATGGCAAATTTATGAACTGGTTGAGCACAAAGCATGTTTACCAGCAGATTTAAATATCCTTAGTCTCTTTGCAATAAGTAGTCAAAAGCACAAACCTACATGCAGTAACTGATGTACCTTATCTGATTGAGCACCTTATCCTATTTGGAAAATACCTAGATGTCCACCAATGAATTTAATCCCAAAGACTTTGAAAGCTATTTTAACAATTTCTATGAAAACTTTGATGAGACATACAATTAACCATCATTTTAGCCATCTTTTGGCTAACAAATTGCAACAGAGATAACACGAGCTTATTTGACCTTCAGCAAATCTTGGCAGAATACAAGTTAATCGTGATAACTTTAAAGACATGTCTATCTTAATTAAACCAACAAACTTAGTTTAAATACCAAGTTATGTTCCAGCTGGGTCCACTTTTAAAAGTCTGTTACCCATTGTCAATTCTTACCTGAGACACAGTGGGGAGATCTAAAGTGAGCGGTGTATGCAGGCCAAACCCAAGGTGCAGAAACAGGAGGGGGTGGGGCAGACAGAAGAGGGAGAGTGCAGCAAGAAAAGAAAAAGGGTTCCTGGTTCTAAAGCTCGTCACTTGGACAGATGAGTAAATGCTATGTTTTCCCACCAAGTGGGATTAGGCAGTCCACGTCAGGCTGGAGAAGACAGGGAATTTCCCCAAAGGGAGTTTCGGCAGCTGCTTGGGAATATTCCTTAAAGTCCCCATCCTGAGGTAGACTAACCACAATTGGCTTCAATTATAGCCATTAACCCGGGAAATGAGTGAGGGAGAAGCCTTAACATCTATTAGGAGGAACAGTGAGAGAGAGCGAGAGAGACAGTCAGCATCCCCTTTGCTAGGGATGGCCTGTGTTTCCTCCAGCAACCTGGGTTTATTTGGAGGAGGCCTATTTAGACAATTATCCAATATTTCAGGGAGTTTACTAGCCAACATGTTTGGGTAAATGCCTTCTGCAAGAGGCCTTTATGTCGGGGTCCTGATTCAGAGCCCTGAAAGCCTGGATGGATCTAGGGTAGCTCAGTCTATCCACCCTGTTTCCTGCAGGAGAGACCTGATCCCACTGTGGCCATGCAGTGAGTGTTACAGGAGTTCAGTCCTTTCCTAAATTTGTAATCCAAATGGTTTCCAGTGGGTTAAAAGGCACCCCAAGGGAGAGTCCTTGGGAAGAGACCCTGCCTTGCCACGAAGGTCACACCTTATTTTACCTTGCCTTGAAGAAACTGCCATGTTTAACCCATGGAAAGCACTAGAAAGTTTTACAAGGGAATTACCCCTTTGCAGTACCCAATCCAGGAGTCCCCATGGACCATGGTTTCCCATCTCACGATCCCGGTAAGAGTTACCCTGTACCTGTTATAGAGAGGTGACTATGAAGGTTTCCCTACATATCAGCTCTCCCCTGTGAACCAAGGTGCCCCATGGTTTCCTACCCAAGGTGAAAGAGTGGCCTAACATCTTGGGTTGAGGAGGGCTCAGGCCAGCAGGAGTAGCCACTCTTACTGGTCCCTCACCTGATCCTCCTTTTCTCCTCTGGACTCCCCCCCCCCAAAAAAAAATCTGGCCTAATCATAAAGGCTTAGCGAGGTTAACAGTTTAAACTTTGATTCAGTTATGTTTCCTCACCTTACCCCTGGGTGCTTTTTTTATCTGTATACCTGAGGTTCCATTTGCAAGCATGGCCCTATTGAGGGGGGCAGACCCTGAGATTTAGCATCATCATAATTTCATATTTCTGTTGTTGGAACAAAAAAGCCTCAACTATATGACCCATTAAAGTCCCAGCTGCTAATGCAACCAACCGAGGAATTGGCTGGGGGTCTGTAATTCCCTCCTTAATGCCCAAAGTTTTCCAGTAAATGCCCAGGTAACATTGGGTTCCCTCTCACTTATCATATAAAGAGATAGCTCTAATCCTGCTTGCCGATAACTCGGGTTTTGATCTCTGGCTGTGATTAAACCTAAACTGTACCTAACAGAAAAATACATCTTACCAAGCAACAAAAACGGAGGAAAAGATTTTCCTCCTGAACTAAGTTCTCACAAAAAAAGACATTTTTAAATGAAAAAAACCTTATATCTACACAGGCAACATTCTTCCCCTGTATGACAAAGTCAGCAGGACCACTGAACCCATAAAATTCCCAGGTTCTTAGAGAAGGAATTGCGGAGGATAAAGGCAACCCTGAACTGAATCCCTGGTTAGAAGGGCCTACTGATCATCGGAGATTGGAAGGACCTGAGGCAGGAGAAAGTCCTTTAAGAACAGAAAGTAGAACTGGGCAGGGTTAGGCCAACATTCCCTTCGTTTGAGGAAGGGGGATTGACCACACCTTTTTCCAGAAGCCTATCACCTGAGACTTAAGACCTGCACCTGCACTATTCACCTTTAACTGGCCGACAGGTGCCCGGTTTTGCTGTTTATGAGAAGAGGTCATTAAGGGAGAGACGTCTCCCAGGGAAGAAAAGAAGAGTCTGCTTTTACTCACCCTTCGATGGAAGTGATCCCCGGTTTCGGCACCTAAATGATGCGGGAGAGTGAGGTTCTTGTCTCACGGAGTCGAAAAATGAATCTCGCGGACAACAGAGAGTGAGTAAAGCCATAGAAGTTTATTAAGTGAAAATGTAGAAAAAGCTCCCCAGAGTGAGACGGGTCTCGACACGGTTGCCCAAAACTGAGTGAATTTTAAAGAAGGAAATCATCATATTGTTTAATCATCTTGGTTAAAACCATCCAGTGGTGTTTTATTGCACTTAAAATCACATGGAAATAGAAAATAAAATAGAACCCCCTCCCCCACGGCTTATAAGACTTCTTGTTGTTTGTCCTCTGCCCACTCCTCCAGCCACATCCTGCTTCTCTCCTGCCAGCCACTGGGATCAGCCACCCCTGCCTGCGTTCTATTTCTGCACCACTCCAGTTCTTTCCGGCTGCTGAGCCTTTGCACTTTCTGTTTCTGCCGTGGGTGCTCTTTCCAGATGTTCATGCCACTGAATCTGTGTCATCATCATTTGGGGTTTAGCTTGAGAAGCCTCCCATGACTGTATTATTAAATGTTGCCTCCTGGCCTCCTGATTCATCTCTTTCCCATGGCTTTGTTTTATCTTCTTTGTAGCACTCATTTCATTCATTGGTTTATTTTATTACTCCCCACCCTCACACCCTCCAGAATATAAGCTCCAGGAAGTCAGGGACGTGTCAGTCTGCTGTGTTGCCAGCACCTGGAACAGTGCCTGGCACCCTGGAGACTCAGTATTTGTTGAAGTAACAGGATGAACAAGTGGTTAGATGACTGTGTGAATAAATGTATCCACAGTGAATAAACACAACCCTGCCTTCAAATAGTTCACAGAGAGATCAACAAACATTTCCAATCCAAGGAAACAAAAGCACTGTAGAGATACATATAAAAGCGCTATTTGAACATTGATGAGGGAATAATTAAATCTCTTTCCTATGAATGAGTCTTACCTCTTTGCTTATCTGGTAAGTTCCATAAGGACAAACTCTATCTTCTACTTCCATTATAGCCCCCACCGCAGTGGTTTCTAAATGCCAGTCCCTGGACAAATTGCAACAGAATCACCTGGGGACCTTAAAAAACATCACAAACATCTGATTCTGATTCTGCAAGTATCATGAGGGCCCTAGGATGCATCTTTGTATGAAAGTCCCCCAGGTAGTTCTGAAGTGCACTAGCTTGGGAACCACCATGCCACACTGCCTAATACTGTCCTGATACCTGCCTGAACTGAAATAAACCCATCTCTGCCTGGCTCCCTTCTTTTTCTCACCAGCCCAAGCTGAGCCCAAGTAGATCATCAAACATGTCTAAGATTCCTGTGACCAGTGGGGACAGTGAATATAAGAAGATATGAGCAATCATTTCTTTTTCCTAGCATGATGGTTTCAGTGTTGCTTGTCTCTCTTCACAGGGATGGTTATTACCAGCCTTACAGGTCATTTTATCTTTTTTTTCTTTTTTTTAAAGATTTTTATTTATTTTTCAACAGAGAGAGAGAGACAGCGAGAGAGGGAACACAAGCAGTGGGCGAGGGAGAGGGAGAAGCAGGCTTCCCGCTGAGCAGGGAGCCCGATGTGGGACTCGATCCCAGGACCCTGGGATCATGACCTGAGCCAAAGGCAGACGCTTAACGACTGAGCCACCCAGGCGCCCGGTCATTTTATCTTTTTAACTGCACAGCACACAGGCATCTCCCATCAGTCCCACCCCTTGTGAATATTACTGCAGCCTGGAGAAATTGGCTCCCTGGGCTGCATAGACACCTTTCTTTCCCATGGGCCTTGGGTTGAAGGGCATGTGGGATTGTGTGTGTGTGCGTGCTCTCGTGCTTGTGCTGATGTCAGATACATGTCTGTGACTCAGACCACAAAGGAGGATTGATTGACTTCCATAGGTTCTGGTGTTTATTTGCTGGGTGGGGGTCCAGGTTCAGCAAGCTGGTGTTCTGGGGGGCAAGGTAAGAAATGAGCTCCCTCCAGCATTGGGAAACCCCTGGGCAGCTGTCACCCATCATGATGTCTTGACTTATCCTTGGGGAAGACCCTATCTGAGAGTGGCTGGGAAGTCAAGACTGACCAAATTTCCTGAATGCTGGGGATCCCAGAATTTTTATGCAGGAGGGGCTTAGAGGTGAAAGTATTTTGAAGAGAGAGCTAGAGGCCTTCCCTAGAAACCATGTTTTATAGCAGCACATTATTTGTGCTTGGATTGTATGCTGGTTAGGGGTAGCCTAGGGGTCTGATAAAGATTACAGGGAACAAACACCAGAGTTTTCTCTACCACCCCATGCCATCTGCCCATGACACCTGCCTAGGGCCCTCACTAATGTCACCTCTGCTCTTATGGCTTAATCTTGCAAACAAAGTTTCCCCAAGTCTCATCTCCTCACCTTTCTTCCTTTTGCCTTTTCTTTACTCTTATACTGGCTAAGATCATCACAAAAGCAGTATATTCTCATCTAGGTTTGCTTTTGAGTACTCTGGCTACAGATGGACAGACTCTATGTATATAATAGGGTTTACATCAACTACCTGGAACATGGGTAGGAATGAGGCAGTGAAGGGAAGGGGCTTCCAAGCAGGCAGTATCACCCCAGGGACCATGGATAAAGCCCACGTCTTTATCAATCCTGCATACAGAGGGATACTTATTTCCTCTTCTGCTTCAGCATGCTTCATATGGAGTTGATGTTTGACTTTCCAGCCCATGATACAGTAAAAACAGCAAATTAGAAGGGAGCAGAGGTTGCTAGGACCAGGTTTAATGACGGCGGGGCGGGGGGGAGGGCGCAGGAAATGGAAAGACAGATGGATTGACTGACTCTCAGTGAAGGACATGCTGAGATTAGTATTCAGGGTAGGCTGCATTTTGCCAGGGGCTTATATTGCCAAGTGGAGGGTGTGAGGGCCTGGGAACCAAAACATCCAGATTCACACTCGGGTTCTACCACTAACTCGCTGTGCAGCCTTGGACGAGTCTATTAAACTTCTCTGGGATCTCAGTTTTCTCACCTGTAAAAGGGCAATAATACTGACCCCAAATATCCCTAGACTCCTATCAAATGAGGGAACAGGGGTAGGGGTGCTATTTTCTCATTTTTCCTTACCTGTTCTATTGTTTACTTGATTCAAAAATAACAAACTTTTTATTGTGAAAACTTGTTGTAAAGGGAAAAAAAAAGAAATGGAATGATTCAGAAGTACATAATGTCAAAAGAGAACTACTTCCTCATAAATCCCCTGTCTTTGGGCCACTCCATCTTATTCCTCACTGTTACTAGAATGGAATGTATCCCTTCAGATCTACCAGTGCTTTGTAAAACCTACACAGAATACAAAATAAGGAACAGAAAACAATGGGCAGAACCATTATACCTCAAATGTTCCAAGGGCCTCTCTGTACAAAAACTCAGAAAAAAGATTTTTAAATGTAAAAACAAGTAAACAAAAACTTGAGGAAGAGGTTAAATGGTGTGCAGCAGATTCTGTTTAACAAGGCTGGGAAACAGTGCTTTTTATAAAGATTTACAAAATATTATAAAAATATATAGAAGTTCTAGCATTGAAAAAAGACCTTCCATCCTTCGGACAATTTACTTAGAAAGAAAAGCTCATTCTCCACCTATGCTATCCTTGTTCTTCTAGTTACCACTAAGTTTACAATATATATAACTAGTTGAGTAGTTAATTCCTCCCAGGTATGTAGAGTAAATGCCAAAGGCAACTGTGAATTTTTTCTCACCAGTTTCCTTCATCAGCACAAATGTGTCTTGATCTTTTGATTTGGGTCTGTTTTCTTTTCTCCTTTCCTTTAAATGCTTCACAAATTTGTGTGTTATCTGTGCACTGGGGTCATGCTAATCTTTGTATCATTCCAATTTAGTTTATGTGCTACTGAAATGAGCACTCTATTTCTTTACCTTGGTGCTTCTCCCCCAAATTTTCATCAACTTGAAGATTAGCTAAATTAGCTCAACAAATTTTCTTCTCCACATTTTTGGTTCTGCTTTTTCTGATTGGACTTTGTTTCTTCAGTCCACTGTGTCTAGCTTTGGTCAGGTTTTTTTTCCCCCCTCCTTTGGTCAATTTTAAAGCCTTCAAGCAAGGAACATTCTCCTGTGTCCATGTGGACAGAAGGGGAGGGGGTGCGTTCTTCCCATTTTGGAAGACAACATTGCATTGTGTAAATTCTCCCAGATTCAGAGTCAGAAGTTTCAGATCTGAGATCTTTAGTATGATCTTTAATTATCTCCTTTGGGTGTCAGGTTTCTCCTCTGTAGAAAGATCCTTCCAGCTTAGATGTTTTTGGACTCGAATTCTGTGCTTAGTCATGATTTGCCTGTTAATGTTTGCCTACAATGGGACTCAACATTCCATTCTTGCCCCTGTGGCTAGGTTCTTTGGCTTTCTGGAAACCTAGATGCAGCCTATAGTGTGGGCCCCCGAAACAGGGGCCAGTTACTCCTCAGGGTGCTCAGTCATCCAACTGTTCCTTCAGTCTCAGGGTGGAAAAATACAGAAGAGTTGGCATTCTGGTGGACCCAAGGGTATAAAGCCTTGACCATTTCTCATCCAGAAGACAGGCTTAACTTAGCCTCAATTTGGGGTTCAAGAAACCACAAAATTACAAAAGTTAACCTAAAAGGGTTTCCAGAGAGCTTTTAAAATTTGTGTTTTTTTATTATAAAAATAATACAGGAATTGGTAAAAATAAAGTTGAACAATACTTAATGGTATAAAATGAAAAGTAAAAATGCCCTTTATCCTCACCTTCAGTGCCACTCTGCAAGGAATCCTCTGTGGTGTCTTGTATATGTGCTGAGAAATTTACTATGCATAATTATACACTTATATTTACCCTTGCATCACTGGCACTCAAGCACACACAGATAAATGGGAACAGTTTGTAAAGTTTGCATCTTGCTTTTTGCATTTAATGAAACAAGTTGGAAATTTTCCATGCCAACACATGTGGATCTGTCCTGTCTCCTTTCTCCTTTCCTTTAAATGCTTCATAAATTTGCGTGTAATCTGTGCACTGGGGTCATGCTAATCTTTGTATCATTCCAATTTAGTTTAAGTGCTAGTGAAATGAGCACTCTATTTCTTTACCTTGGTGCTTCTCCCCCAAATTTTCATCAACTTGAGTATTAGCTAAATTAGCTCAACAAATTTTCCTTCTCCACATTTTTGGTTCTGCCTTTTCTGATTGGATCTGTGGATCTGTCCTGTTCTTCATAGGGCTGCCTAGCATTCCCTGAAGGAAAAAGGAGGTTAGCAGTGGCCACCCAGCTTATTTCCACCTTGTTGCCACTGCAAACAATGCCTCTCCAAGAGCTTTTAATTCAGTGTTTTCTAAAGTTTGATCCTTGGAACACAAGCCTCTAGAGATGTTCAGTGACAAAAACAAAAAAAAAAATGGTTTAGAAGTCAGACAAATGTGGAAAGCACTGCATTTTATTTTATTTATTTACTATTATTTTTAAAGATTTTTTTTTCTTCAAAATATAATTTAAATTCTAGTTAGTTAACATACAGTGCAGTATTGGTTTCAGGAGTAGAATTCAGTGATTCATCACTTACATACAACACCCAGGAATCATCACACTAAGTGCCCTCCTTTTTTTTTTTTTTAATTTTTTATTGTTATGTTAATCATCATACATTACATCATTAGTTTTTGATGTAGTGTTCCATGATTCATTGTTTGTGCATAACACCCAGTGCTCCATGCCGAACGTGCCCTCTTTAATACCCATCACCAGGCTAACCCATCCTCCCACCCCCCTCCCCTCTAGAACCCTCAGTTTGTTTTTCAGAGTCCATCATCTCTCATGGTTCGTCTCACCCTCCGATTTCCCCCCTTTCATTTTTCCCCTCCTGCTATCTTCTTTTTTTTTTTC
>NC_138370.1:34993691-35040719 GCF_054177405.1 Leptonychotes weddellii
TGTCTGTTGGCCATTTGGATGTCTTCTTTGGAAAAATGTCTGTTCATGTCTTCTGCCCATTTCTTGATTGGATTCTTTGTTGTTTGGGTGTTGAGTTTGATAAGTTCTTTATAGATTTTGGATACTAGCCCTTTACCTGATATGTCATTTGCAAATATCTTCTCCCATTCTGTTGGTTGTCTTTTGGTTTTGTTGACTGTTTCTTTTGCTGTGCAAAAGCTTTTTATCTTGATGAAGTCCCAATAGTTCATTTTTGCCCTT
Source organism: Leptonychotes weddellii (assembly GCF_054177405.1). Classification (NCBI taxonomy): domain Eukaryota; kingdom Metazoa; phylum Chordata; class Mammalia; order Carnivora; family Phocidae; genus Leptonychotes; species Leptonychotes weddellii. The sequence continues at coordinate 34,993,953 of NC_138370.1, forward strand.
GCTTCCCTTGCCTTTGGCGATGTTTCTAGGAAGAAGTTGCTGTGGCTGAGGTCGAAGAGGTTGCTGCCTGTGTTCTCCTTTAGGATGTCGATGGACTCCTGTCTCACATTGGGGTCATTCAACCATTTTGAGTCTATTATTGTGTGTGGTGTAAGGAAATGGTCCAGTTTCAGTCTTCTGCATGTAGCTGTCCAATTTTCCCAACACCATTTGTTGAAGAGACTGTTTTCCACTGGACATTCTTTCCTGCTTTGTCAAAGATTAGTTGACCATAGAGTTGAGGGTCCATTCCTGGGCTCTCTATTCTGTTCCATTGATCTATGTGTCTGTTTTTGTGCCAGTACCATACTGTCTTGATGACAGCTTTATAATAGAGCTGGAAGTCTGGAATTGTGATGCCGCCAGCTTTGCTTTTCTTTTTCAACATTCCTCTGGCTATTCGGGGTCTTTTCTGGTTCCATACAAATTTTAGGATTATTTGTTCCTAAGTGCCCTCCTTAATACCCAGCACTCATCCTGCCCATCCTCTACCCATCTCCCTTCATCACCCCTCAGTTTGCTCTCTACCATTAAGAGTTTCTTATGGTTTGCTTCCCTCTCCCCATCCCCTATATGTTCAACTGTTTTGTTTCTTAAATTCCACATGTGAATGAAATCATATGGTATTTGTCTTTTTCTGACTGAATTATTTCAGTTAGCATAATGCACTCTAGCTCCATCCACATCTTTAAATGGCAAAATTTCATTCTTTTAGATGGCTGAGTAATATTCCATTATATATATCTATCCATATATTCCTCTGTCTCTCTATATATATTATATACACATATAATATATAATATATATATTAGTGTGTATATATATATATATAATGGATAAGGAAGAGGTGGTGTATATATATATATATGTATATATATATATATATATATATATACACACATACATTCTTTATCCATTCATCAGTCGATGGATGGACATTTGGGCTCTTTCCATAGTTTGGCTATAGTTGATAATGCTGCTATAAATATCAGGGTGCATGTACCCCTTCAAATCTGTATTTTTGTATCCTTTGGGTAAATACCTAGTAGTGCAATTCTGGATCATAGGGTAGTTCTATTTTCAACTTTTTGAGGAACCTTCATACTCTTTTCCAGAGTGGCTGTACCAGTTTGTGTTCCCACCAACAGTGCAAGAGGGTTCCCCTTTCTCTGCACCTCTCCAACATCTGTTATTTACTGTGTTGTTAATTTCAGCCATTCTGATAGGTGTGGGGTGATATCTTATTGTGGTTTTGATTTGTATTTCCCTGATGATGAGTGATGGTGAACATGTTTTCATATGTCTGTTGGCCATCTGGATGTCTTCTTTAGAAAAATGTCTATTCATATCTTCTGCCCATTTCTTAACTGGATTATTTATTTTTTGGGGTTTTTTTGGGAGGTTATTTGTTTTTTGGGTGTTGAGTTTGATAAATTCTTTATGGATTTGGATACTAACCCTTTATTGAATATGTCATTTGCAAATATCTTCTCCCATTCCATAGACTGCCTTTTGGTTTTGTTGATTATTTTGTTTTCTTCACTGTGCAGAAGCTTTTTATCTTGATGAAGTCCCAGTAGTTCATTTTGCTTTTGTTTCCCTTGCCTCCAGTGACATGTCTAGTAAGAGGTTCCTATGGACAAGGTCAAAGAGGTTGCTGCCTGTGTTTTCCTCTAGGATTTTGATGATTTTCCTGTCTGACATTTAGGGGTTTTTTTAAATTTATTTTTGTGTATGGTATAAGAAAGTGGTCCAGTTTCATTCTTCCTTGCCGATTGGAATGCCTTTTGTTGTTGTTGTTGTTGTTATTGTTGTTGTTGTTGTCATTGTCTGATTGCTGAGGCTAAGACTTCCAGTACTATGTTAAATAGTAATGGTGAGAGTGAACATCCCTGTCTTATTCCTAACCATAGAGGAAAAGCTCCGATTTTCCCCATTGAAGATATTAGCTGTGGGTCTTTCATATATGGCATTTATGATGTCGAGGGATGTTCCAACTATCCCTACTTTGTTGAGGATTTTTATCAAGAATGGATGCTATATTTTGTCAAATGCTTTCTCTGCATCTATTGAGAGGATCATATGGTTTTTATCCTTTCTTCTATTTTTTTTTAAAGATTTTATTTATTTATTTGACAGAGACAGAGACAGAGATAGCAAGAGCAGGAACACAAGCAGCGGGAGTGGGAGAGGGAGAGCAGGCTTCCCACCGAGGAGGGAACCCGATGTGGGACTCGATCCCAGAACCCTGGGATCATGACCTGAGCCTAAGGCAGACGCTTAACGACTGAGCCACCCAGGCGCCCCTATCCTTTCTTCTATTAATGTGGTGTATCACATTGATTGATTTGTGAATATTGAGCCACCTCTGCAGCCCAGGAATAAATCCCACTTGATATTGGTGAATAATTATTTTAATTAACTGTTGGATTCGATTTAGTGGAGTCTTTGTCTGGTTTTGGAATCAAGGAAATGCTGGCCTCATAGAAAGTATGGAACTTTTCCTTACATTTCTATTTTTTTGGAACAATTTGAGATGGATAGGTATTAACTCTTCTTTAAATGTCTTGTAGAATTGTCCTGGGAAGCCATCTGGCCCATGACTTTTGTTTGTTGGGAGATTTTAAATTACTGATTCAATTTCTTTGCTGGTTATGGGTCTGTTCAAATTTTCTATTTCTTCCTGTCTCAGTTTTGGTAGTTTGTATGTTTCTAGGAATTTGTCCAGTTCTTCCAGATTGTCCAGTTTGTTGGCACAATTTTCCCTAATATTCTCTCATGATTATTTGTATTTCTGTGGTATTGGCTGTGATCCCTTCTCTTTCATTCATGATTTTATTTATTTGGGGCCCTTCTCTTTTCTTTTTGGTAAGTCTGGCTGGGGCTTTATCAATATTATTAATTCTTTCAAAGAACCAGCTCTTAGTTTCATTGATCTGTTCTTCTGTTTTGTTGTTGTTGTTGTTTCTGTATCATTTATTTCTGCCCTGATCTTAATTATTTCCCCTTTCTGCTGGCTTTAGGCTTTATTTGCTGTTCCTTTTATAGCTCCTGTAAGGTTAGGTTATTTATTTGAGACTTTTCTTCTTTCTTGCAATATACTTCCCTCTTAGGACTGCCTTTGCTGCATCCCAAAAGTTTTGCAGCAAAGACAGTCCTAAGTTTTTAATTTAACTTTTAAGTCCTAAAAGCTTTTAATTTCTTCTTTAATTTCTTTGTTAACTCATCCATTCTTTAATAAGATGTTCTTTAACCTCCATGTATTTGTGGTCTTTTCCAAATTTTTTCTTGTGGTTGACTTCAAGTTTCACAACATTGTGATCAGTGACCCAGTATGTGATCTATTCTGGAGAATGTTCCATGTGCACTTGAAAAGAATATGTATTCTGCTTTAGGATGAAATGTTCTGAATATATCTGTTAAGTCTATCTGGTCCAGTGTCATTCAAAGTCATTGTTTCCTTGTTGATTTTCTGCTTAGATCTGTCCATTGTTGTAAGTGGGTTGTTAAAGTCCTCTGCTATTATTGTATTATTGTCAATTATTTTTTTTATGTTTATTATTAATTGACTCATATATTTGACTGCTTCCAAGTTGGGGGCATAAATATTTACAATTGTTGGATCCTCTTGATGGATAGACCCCTTAATTATGATATAATGCCCTTCTTTATCTCTTGTTACAGTCTTTGTTTTAAACTCATGTTTGTCTGATATAAGTATGGCTACTTCAGCTTTCCTTTGACGTCTGTTAGCATGATAGATCTCTATTCCCTCACTTTCAATCTGCAGGTGTCTTTAGGTCTAAAATGAGTCTTTTGTAGGCAGTGTACAGATGGATCTTTTTTTTTTTATCCATTCTGATACCCTATGTCTTTTGTTTGAAGCATTTAGTCCATTTACATTTAGTGATTATTGAAAGATATGAATTTAGTCCCAGTGTTTTACCTGTAGAGTTGGTGTTTCTGGTGATGTTCTCTGTTCCTTTCTAGTCTTTGTTGCTTTTGGTCTTTATCCCCACTCAAAGATTCCCCCTTAATATTTCTTGCAGGGCTGGCTTAGGTCACAAACTCCTTGTTTTTGTTTGTCTGGGAAACTCTTTATCTCTCTTTCTTTTTTTTTTTTTTCTTTTTTTTTCTTTTTTCTTTTTTATATTTTTATATATTTTTAATAGTTTCTTTATCTCTCTTTCTATTCTGAATGATAGCATTGCTGGATAGAATATTTTTGGCTGCATATTTTTCCCATTCAGCATGTTAAGTATATCATGCCACTCTCTTCTGGCCTGCCAAGTTTCTGTGGACAGATCTGCTGTGAACCTGATCTGTCTTCCCTTTGTAGGTTAAGGACTTTTTTTTTTTCCCTTGCCACTTTCAGGATTCTTTTCTTGTTTGTGTATTTTGTGAATTTGACTATGATAGGCCTTGGCTGAATATAATGGGAGTTCTCTGTGCTTCTTGGATTTTGATGTCTGTATCCTTCCCCCAATTAATCAAGTTATCAGCTACAATTTGCTTGAATAAACCTTCTGCTCCCTTTTCTCCCTCTTCATCCTCTGGGACTCCTATGATATGAATGTTATTCCATTTAATAAGTCACTGAGTTCTCCAAGTCTGCCTTCATGATCCATTACCTTTCTTTCCCTCTTCTTTTCAACTTCCTTATTTTCTATAATTTTATCTTCTGTATCACTGATTCATTCCTCTGCTTTGTGAATCTTCATTGTTATGACATCCATTTAGGTTTGCATCTGGGTTTTAACACTTTTAATTTTGGCCTGACTAGATTTTAGTTATTTCATCTCTGCAGAAATGGATTCTCTGGTATCTTCTATTGCTTTTATGGTGGCCTAGCTAGTAACCTTATATCCTTTCATCAAGCCCAGCTAGTATCCTTATAATTAGTGTTTTAAATTCTAGTTCAGATATCTTACTTATATCTGTATTGATTAAATCTCTGGCCATTAGTTCTACTTCCTGTTTTTTCTTTTGGGGTGAATTGGGGTGTCTTGTCATTTTGCCCAAAAAGAAAAACCCAACAAACAACAACAACAAAAAACTAGATCTCAGGTGTGTTTTGGTCTGCTTGTTAAAAGAAGCTAGATTTAAAAATAAAAAAATGAAAACTAAAAAAACCTAAAAAGTATATATAAATATATATAAAAATAAAATTAAAAATAAATGGTATAAAAATAAATATATGAATAATAAAAAAATAAATAAAAATAAAAAGGAAGCTAGCTTCTATTTCCCCCAAAGCTGATGCTTTGCAGTACTCTATGATCAGGATGATGTGAAGGAGTTTGTGCTCGTTTTCTGGGAGAGGGGCCTGTTGCACTGATTCTTAGGTGGACTTGACCTCGTGAAGATGCACTTGTAGGGTGCAGTGGGGCGGGGCTTGGTGTAAGCAGCTCTAGTCTCCATTAGGTGTTGCTGTTTTGCTCCCTGAAGACTTTCAGTGCTCATGGGTGGGGTGAAAATGGCTGGGCAACTCTCTAGCCCTGGAGCCCACCACAGAAGAGCAAACATCCACAGAGGATGGGTCTGAGGCTCAGAGAGAGGGAATCATTTGCACAAGGTTATAGAGCTAACAACTAGTAGCAGAAACAGGACTAGAACCCAAGACCTAACCATTTTCTGCCACACTTCTTATGGAAGCACCTTCTCAGGCTGTAAAATATTTTCACCAAAGTTCAAAGAGTTTAGTAAGAAAGCTATGCTTCATAAAATAAGCGTCAATATTATCTGGCTTAAAGAAATGCATTTGAAATATGCAATTACTTTAATAACAGTTTGGTAAATTAATTGGTTAGTAACTAGATTCATGCTCACAGTGTTTTAAGTGTCATTTTTGCAATGCCACAGCATTATGCCAGGAATTGTTTGATGAGACAAAATCCCATCTCATCATTATTGCCCTGATGGAAATGAAGGTGGTTTGGCACTGGGGCCTCGTGGGTGACTCATGTTGTGTGGGACCATTTGACATTCTCTTACCAAGCCTCCCAAAAGATTAAGATAGAGCAGGTAGAAGAGGCCTGTGATGGTTAACTTTATGTGACTGGATCAAAGGTGCTGGATATTCGGGTGCCTGGGTGGCTCAGTTGGTTAAGCAACTGCGTTCAGCTCAGGTCATGATCCTGGAGTCCCGGGATTGAGTACCACATCGGGCTCCCTGCTCAGCAGGGGGTCTGCTTCTCCCTCTGACCATCTTCCCTCTCGTGCGTGCTCTCTGTCTCTCATTCTCTCTCTCAAATAAATAAATAAAATCTTTAAAAAAAAAAAAGGTGCTGGATATTCATCTGAATGTTATTTCTGGGTATGCCTGTGAGGGTGTTTCCAGATGAAATTAACATTTGAATGGGTGAATTCAGTAAAGTGGATCACCTTCCCTAATGTGGGTGAGCATCACCCAATTTGTTGAGGACCTGGGTTTAGAATGAAAGGTGGAGGAAGGAGAAATTCTGCTTTCCTGCTTGATTGCTTGATCTGCAACATTGATCTTATGCTGTTCTCAGCCCCTCTGGTTCTCAGGCCTTCTGACTCAGACTGAATCACAGCACTGGCTTTCCTCGGTCTACAACTTACAAACAGCAGATCATGGGACTTCTCACCCTCCATAACTGTGTGAGCTAATTCTTTATAATCAGTTTCTTCATATATATTCCCATTGGTTCTATTTCTCTGGAGAACCCTGAAATTAATACAGGGCCAGAGACTAAGGATGTAGAAGCCAACAAATTCTTAGCTTGCTCTGGTGGCACTCTGGAAGGCTTAGAAAGCTTTTTAGAACAAACTCTTAACCCCACTCAATGGGACTGCTTATCTGTGCCACGAGATCTAGGATACCCCTGTCACCCTAGACTTGAGAAAGGAGAAAAGGAATGAAGAAGCTGTTCAGGCCAAGAACTATCAGAGCATTCATGGACACTGTCTCATTTAAATATCACCATTCTTCATAGATTCTTATTCTCGTTTTACAGAAAAGGAAGTTGAAAACATGAGAAATAAAATGACTTCTCTAGGGTCACACTAAGACAAACTGATATCTCTGGGGGATGTTTCTGCCACTTGTACATCTATCTTGTACTAAATCTTGTCTTTGGACTGTGTGGCCATTAGGGCTCCTGAGAGTCTGAATGAATCTGACCTTCCCAGACTCCCAGCTGCAGAACGGCCACAGTCCACATGGTTTTGGGTGAAGGCTAGGCCTGAGCTTTCATTTGGTCTTGTCCCAGCCCTTCCAGCTGTGTGAAGTTGGACAGCTTACTCAATATTCTATGCTGAGGTTTCCTCTGTGGTAAGATAGAAATAGTGAAACCTACTTCTCATGTTGTTAGAATTCAATATGAGGTAAGGGAGCGTGTTTGGTCCAGTCCTGGCATATAGCTTTGATCCGTTACCTTCACCATGCTGGGTCACACTGGTGGTTTCAATTTTGATCTCTACAGTGTTACTGAAAGACTGTGCCACTCTTCCGTCACTTCAAATACTGCTGTGAGTACTGGTTGGCTTTTTCTGTCCATGTTGTGTGGCCCAGACCAGACAGTATGTATTTGCCACATGAAGGGTCTCATGTGTAATGGGTACTCCATAAACATTTGCTAGCTGATTGGATAACTGATCTCTCTTTTTCCTCTATCACTAGTGCTTGTCTTTTTTTTTTTTTCTCAAATTGCTTCTATATTGCCTGGCCCTGGAAGATCAGCTGGTATCCAAGAACAATGAAGTGACCCCAAAATCACCCACCTGCTTCTCCTCTTGTGGCTAAGACAACAGCTCTTCCCTGGACTGGCTATGATCATTTACCCTTGAGGTCTCCTGCTTTTTCTTGGTACTTCTTTTCATGGGTTGGCACCTGGTGAGGTCACTTGGCACTCCCTTCCAGGATTTATGGTGCTCACTGCCCTCATAATTTCTCCCATCTTTTTCCTGTATTGATAGCTGTGTGATGCTGGGTTGCTATGACAACTGATTGATTAGCATCCGATTCCTGGACTGGGAAAAATGCAGCCAGAAAGAATTACAAATGATGCCTGATTGTCTGCTGCCAATAGCCTGATTGCTGCCATTTTCTGGCAGGTAGCTCAGCCCTAACAGGAAACCCTGTGCTGTGCAATTATTGCGATGTGATTGATGCATCACTATAGTTACAATCGGCAGTGTTCCCAACTCAGATTTTTTTTAAAGAAAAAAAAACTCCGCCTTTCAGATGGAAATGCTTATAAATGAGGAAGAAGTATAGAGTGGGGGAGGGCAGTGAGGCTGGCAAGTGGGGAGAGTATGGACTGAGCAAGAGCCCAGTTGGAGTTTCAGAAGTAATGCAGGGAAAGGAGGCAGGAGCAGTGGCATATGGCTGGGAAGAGGGAAAAACGGATGACTGCTGCCTGTGCTCCCTGCCCCCTCTAACTCCTGGGCTTTGCAGCAGGCTAAGGGGTGGTTCAGAAATCAGTTTCAAATGAGAGGCCTGAAAAGTGGCAGGATGTAGGAGGGAGATCAAAGAATATACAGGCTACAGGTGGTGCTCTGCTCAGGCCAATTACTGAAGCTGCTCTCTTGGGTTTAAGTCATTTGTGATGACCAAAGAGCAAGCACCTGGGGCTGGAAATAGGGTCAGGGGAAAGAGGCCTTGCACCAGGTGGAAGTGGCTTTGTGACTGGGCCAGTGTGGAGGAAATGCTGCAATGAAGCTTGCAATGAAGCTGGTGCTTAAAGGTTTTGGGGCAAACAGACCTTTTCATTTGACCCAGGGACAAAGTGCCTCTCTTGTTCCTCAACTGGATGTTGAATACTTCTCAGGCTGGTGAAAAGGGAGAAAGAGAACGAAAATATTTGTGATTGTTAGGAGTAGACTAACTGCTAAAGAAGGTACTTGTTTACCTTGTCTAAGCTGGCTGTTATTGGGAAGGTTGCTCTCTCCAAGTGTCTTCCAAATCATGTTCACAGTTCAATAATACCTAGTTATTATGCTACTGATAATTCTTCCTCTTGGGTTAAAGATGGTTTTCTTTCCACAGTATTCTTTTAAAAAGTTAGTGCTCCCAGAATTAGTACTATTTAGTCACTTAAACCTAAATGCTAGTGTGTGTGTGTTTAAACCAATTTTTTGAGATAACTGGGTGATGGGCATTAAGAGGGGCAGGCAATGTGATAAGCGCTGCATGTTATACGCAACTGATAAATTATTGAACAGTACATCTGAAACTAATGATATGTTGGCTAATTGAATTTAAATAAAAAAATAATGCCCTTTAAAAACTAAAAAAAAAAATGATTGAGGTATGACTGACATTCAAAAAGCTGTACATATTTATTGTATACAACTTGATGAGTTTGGAGATAATAATATATCCATGAAACCATCATCTCCTATGCCATAAACATATCAATTACCTCCAAAATTTTCTTCTGCCCTCCTTATTTTTTTATTACCACTTTTAGTTTTTTCCACCCCTTCTTCAGCCTCCTTATTTATTATTACTATTATTAGTGATAAAAACATAAGACCCAGAACAAGGCAAGGATGACTACTCTCGCCACATTTATTCAACATAGTACTAGAAGTCCTAACTAAAGAAATTAGGCAAAAGAAAGAAATAAAAGGCATCAAAATCAGAAAAGAAAGATGTAAGTTTATCTATTGACAAATGACATAATCTTATATGTAGAAAAACCTAAAGACTCCACAAAAAAACTATTAGAATGAACAAACAAATTCAGTAAAACTGCAGGATACAAAACCAAGCATACAAAAAATCAGTTGCATATCTGTATACCAACAACAAACTATCCAAAAAGAAAATTAAGAAAACAATTCCATATACAATAGCATCAAAAATAATAAAATATTTAGGAATAAATTTAGCCAAGGAAGTGAAAAACTTGTGCACTGGAAACTATAAAACACTGGTGAATGTGTTTTTGTACCCACCTTACTTGAATCCTTTCTACCATAATATTTAGGTATTTTTATTTTTGCATTCACTTATGTTTACTCTTTGAAAGTAGGAACTGGGTCATTAATTTAATCATATAGTGGAACCATAATAAATGAGAAGTACATGATTGAATGAAAGGAAAGATGGTTACAGTGATGAGGCAGGTTCAAAGTACATGGGGTGGGAATTTGGTGCAGTAGAGTATGATGGGGTGGTGGTGGTCAAAGTTAAAATGAAAACTGATAGAGACCAGTTATAATCACATAATGGGAATCTTGGATCCAGCCTACTTCCAAAGGAAGGTGTAAGAAGGCAGGATTAGAAATCCAGGAAGACTAATATCTGTGGTTCTGGACATTATTAGCTATCACTCAGATACCATGGCAGAGGTCCTTGTGGATATGTGCCTGTCACCTTGGTTACTGGTAAGTATTACTGACCTACAGTATGGTGCTACCCATCAGAAAATGATAGACATCTGTAAGTTGACCCCAGTAGTCCAATATTTTCAAAGGAAGAAAAGTAGGTTAAACTTTCTATTTACTATTTGTCTTTTTATTAGACTGTGAATATAAATGGCATGAACCATGTCTTCTCTCTGTATGTACTTAGTTCCTGGCAAAGAGAAAATACCTAACATATTATTGTTGAATAAATGTACAGTTTAATAAAAAATAGGCTTAAATCAACCATTTGAGCTGTGGAGTAAGAATTGAGGAGAAATAGTGAAAAAAATGTGGGAAGTCATTTGGGCAGATGGGTAATATCTATGGGTTCTAGGGAAACAGAATCACAAAGTCCTAAGTTTAACTTGCAGTTCCACAACTTATCAGCTGTGAAACATTGGGCAGATTATTGAACCTCTGTTTTTCTATATGTCAAATGGAGAATAATAATAGAACTTATCTCATGGGGTATTTAGAAAGATAAATGGAGAGAATGCATGCAAAGCAGATAGTAAAGCAAGAATTCAACAAATGTTGTTATTATTACAGTGGTTAATTCCTGGCCTAGAAATTGAATGTTTTCTACTTAAAATGTACAAAACAACATAAATGATCACACACGTAAATGAGAATACACCTTACATTGGTAAAATGATTAGCGATCCCAGTTGTAGGGGGTGTGGGGAAGCAGGGGTGTTCTTTTGATTTACCTGAAATGCCATCAGCTAATGTCTTGCTTGTTGTTGAAAGCAGCTATAAAATACTTGTTTTATGGCCCAAATGTAAAAATAAGTCCATTTATGTTTAGGACATTAACTATATTCACATTTGTAGTACAATTTAGGGCCATTCAAAACCCTAAGAATTGGTGTCCCAGACTTCAGATAATCTAGACAGATAAAAGCTGGTTTCCATGGGAACTAGTTTTGCTTTCTCTTCCATCTAATTGAAATCCATTTACCGAAGTCTGAAAGTTTTGTACCATCTAATGAGTTCTTCATTTGGTTTACCAAGCTCAGGGCAAGTATGGGTAACTTACCATTTGCAACATCAGTCAACTTCTGTCCAGTGAGTGCACACTTGAGTTTGCTGGGATTGATTCTTTGTTTACTTGGTTCACTTGCAGTTCAGACCTAAAACGATCAGTTTCCACCAAACACTCTATACAGCTTGTAATATCTGATATTCTGTTGTCTTTCTGAGGAACTACAGTTTGGTAAACTTTCTAGGGGAGGAGTAGCTAAGAGGAGTTACAAGATGGTGATATAGACCACATTTCTTTATATGTATCTGAGAGCAACATGCACATTTTAGAAACTTTGATTTGGCCATTTAATTGCATCACATTTGAATGACACTGTTCAATACATTGCCTTGTTATCCACTCAAATACCATGTTTTCCCCATGTACCTGTAGAGCTCTTGCTTTCTTCTCTCTTCAGAGAAGAATGTAGAGGGACTCTCTTAACTCAATCTCTTCTGTTTTCTAGTGTTGGATAGACATTATCTTCATATTTTCCTATTCTCAGAAAGAGAATCCTCTCCTCAACTTACATTTTCTAGGCCTTGGAGGGCTGGGGAAATTCCTGCATGACTAAGGCTGGGCTGTTCAGATGAGCCAGGAAGACCACTGAAGCTCAGCCTCACAACTCAGAAAACCAAATACCTTCAAATGAGAGCATCACTGGGTACCTTTTCTTTCTCCAGCCTCCAGTAACTGGAATCAGGGCTTGTGTTCTTCTCTTCAGCATGTTTCATTTGGAGAGCCCCAGTGTCTTCCAGGAGCCATGAAGCTCTGTTTCTCCCTACTCATTGCACTGGTGGCAAGAGACACCTGGGCCTTTCTGGCAAGCTTTGGGTCTGCTCATAATATGGGCCTTCCATGTTGCCAGGTTCCTGCCACCTGCTCTGCTTGGAGGAGACAGATAAGGGCAGGGAGGGCAAGGAAGATCCTGCCAGTTGGCAGGCTGACCTGGCAACCTGATGCTGGGCTGAGCGAGCTGTAGACTTTTAGGCTAGATTTGCCCTGGGACAAGTTGGTACAGGAAATGGCCAGATCTTGGCAAAGGGCAAAGGGAGCCCAGATGGAGAAGAAAGCTTGAGAGGTTAATAGACTTGGGGCAGTCTTCACTGATGAGAACCAGGGAATCCCTTCAACATATTTCACTAGGTTCTTTGGCAGAGGCTCCAGGAAAGCACTAGTAAACTTCCTATATGTAGCAGTACTTATACCAAAGTACTGTTTTTTTGTTTTTGTTTTGTTTTTATACCAGGCTTCATAAAGGCAGGGACTGAGTCTTTGTCCTTTATTGTGTCCCCAGAGTTTAGCCAGGGACTAGTGGTAAATGGGGACTCACTCAACTTTTGCTGATTTAAATGGAATTGACAGAAATTGGTAAGAGTTATGCTTACAACCAGAAAGAGACACCTGGTTGCCCCAGAAAAGCTAACAATTTGGTACTATTTTAAATAATATTATCAAATATGTTCTCAACAATTAATTAGAGAAGTTGGAGACTAAGTGAGCAAAGGGCTTCTAAGGAAGGTATACCTCCCCCCCCCATTTTCTAACCCCTTCACATAAACAAAAAACCTGCTGTTAAACAGATTCAACCACCTTAGAGGCATTTGAGCAATCCCTCGTTACTTCAACTTGCCCTTTGAGGGTTCTCAACCTGGAGGTTCCCTTCATAGGAGTTCTGGTAAATATTTTTGTCACTGAATTTCCAATGATGTTTTAATGCCATTTATTTATTTAACTCTTTTTTAAAGTTCAGTTAATTAACAGTGTATTATTAGTTTCAGAGGTAGAGTTCAGTGATTCATCAATAGCATATAACACCCAGTGCTCATTACATCATGTGTCCTCCTTAATGCCCACCACCCAGTTACCCCATCCCCCTACCCACCTCCTCTCCAGTAACTCTCCGTTTGTTTCCTTTTTTCCCCCCTCAGTTTATTTTCTATAGTTAAGAGTCTCTCATGGTTTGTCTCCCTCTCTGATTTTGTCTTATTTAATTTTCCTTCCCTTCCCCTATTTTCATCTGTTTTGATTCTTAAATTCCACACATGACTGAAATCAAATGGTATTTGTATTTCTCTGGCTAACTTATTTCACTTAGCATAATACCTTCTAGTTCCATCCACATCATTGCAAATGGTAAGATTTCATTTTTTTGATGGCTAGTATTCCATTGTGTGTGTGTGTGTGTGTGTATACACACACCAAATCTTCTTTATCCATTCATCTGTTGATGGACATCTGGGCTCTTTCCATAGTTTGGCTATTGTGGACATTGCTGCTATAAACACTGGGGTGCAGGTGCCCCTTCAGATTACTACATCTGTATCTTTGGGGTAAATACCCAGTAGTATAATTGCTGGGTCATAGGGTAGCTCTATTTTTAACTTTTTGAGGAACCTCCATACTGTTTTCCAGAGTGGCTGTACCAGCTTGCATTCCCACCACCAGTGTAAAAGTGTTTCTCTTTCTCTGCAACCTTGCCAACATCTGTTGTTTCCTGACTGATTTTAACCATTCTGACTGCTGTGAGGTGATATCTCATTGTGTTTTTTAATTTAATTTAATTTATTTATTTGACCGAGAGAGAGATAGCAAGAGAGAGGATACAAGCAAGGGGAGTGGGAGAGGGAGAAGCAGGCTTCCCGCGGAGCAGGGAGCCTGATGTGGGGCTCGATCCCAGGACCCTGGAATCATGACCTGAGATGAAGGCAGATGGTTAACGACTGAGCCACCCAGGTGCCCCTCAGTGTGTGTGTGTTTTTTTAAGATTTTATTTTATTTTGTGTGTTTTTTAATAAAGATTTTATTTATTTTATTTTGAGAGAGAGAGAGAGAGTGAGCACAAGTGGGGGGAGGGGCACAGGGAGATGGAGAAGCAGACTCCCCGCTGAGCAGGAATCCTGATGCAGGGTTTGATCCCAGGACCCTGGGATCATGACCTGAACCAAAGGCAGTTGCTTAACCAACTCAACCACCCAGGTGCCCCTTATTGTGGTTTTGATTTGTATTTCCCTGATGCTGAGTGACATTGAGCATTTTTTCATGTGTCTGTTGGCCATTTGTATGTCTTCTTAGGAGAAATGACCTTTAAAACAGTGCTCCAGTCAACTGCCTGGATGTTCTTTGCCTAATCCAGTGTGCCAATATGTCTTTAGAGATAGGTTAAGTAAACTATTGCTAATTTTGTTTGTTGTATATAAAAAAGGAATATTATTACAACAACTTTAAAGGCCTTTTGAAAGAAGAGTAACAAATAGCAAATCCTTGTGGTAGAATTACTTTCTATCACAAGGCTGTAATAAAATAGGTTCTGTTTTTGTGTATTCTAGAGACTTTGGCCATAATCATACATATTTTACATCAATGTAATCATAGAGAACATAAAATTTTGCTTTCTTCTTTATTCACTTCACATTACATTAAATGTTTCTCTATATTATTCTATTATTTTTCTATTTTTAATAGCTTTATAATCCATCAAGTGGATAACCTATTTAGATTATTTACATTATTTTTTGCTGTCATAAGCAACCATTCAATGACAATTTTGTTTATGTAGCTTTTTTTCTTGCTTACATTATTTTTTAGGGTTAATTTTTAGGAGAAAGATCAAAGGCAATGGTGTGCTGGAGCTGAGTCACACCAACTTGTGAGAGCACATTTTGCAAATCTCTTCCCAACTCCGCATTCAGGGAACTTTCCTAAAATCAGCTGTGATAGGTAGGAGTATTTGCATCACAAAAATTGACAAAGGCTACAAATCAGGGCTTTTTGT
Organism: Leptonychotes weddellii; assembly: GCF_054177405.1. NCBI lineage: Eukaryota > Metazoa > Chordata > Mammalia > Carnivora > Phocidae > Leptonychotes > Leptonychotes weddellii. The sequence goes on from NC_138370.1 coordinate 35,009,171, forward strand.
GTGTTGTTTTGTTTTTATTTTTGTTTCTGGAGAGGTGGCTTGCTAGCAGAACACTCACCAAAGGGTATAAACTTGTTTATAGCTTTTGTTATACTTGTTGCCATATTATTTTTTAAAAAATTTTAACCAATATATGTATAACCAGTTTGATAGAGACATCTTTACTTGTCGAGGTACAATCATAAAATACTTATATTTCTTCAATAGTTGCTAAGTTGTGTTTTGCCAAAACCGTTTTTCCCTCTGGGCAGTGGGCTCCCTTAATATATCTGAATCTAATTCCATAATTTTTGATCATTTAAAATAGTATCATTTTGGGTGCTAAGGCTCAGTTTTGTCTATTTAAATAACTTAAGTTTTGATTCCAAGCTCATCCCCTTCTCCTTGTGTGGGTAGGGTGTGATCCCAGAATTTGGGGTGCAAGGGGTTATCTACTGTTCTTACTAGCTGTGATTCTCTCCATGTTCCCTCTACCTACTCACTGGAGTTGAGTTGGGGAAGAAGAGAAGGATAGATGTGATTGCCCAGTGTGTTGGCTATTTTTGTCTTCGTTGGTCAGATCTGTGGTTGCCCCATCAGTGTTTATATGGTCTCTGCCCCTTCTACTGTCCATCTCTGCTTCCTGTGTGTCACTGACTGTAGTAACTTTCTGTGTGGTCAGTCCCCAATTATTAATTCTTTTCCTCCTGAAATAACTAAAAACTAGACAAAATATATGCAACAACACATTGGACATTAGATAACAAATGAGAGTGATCACTGAGAGATGGACAAAAGCAAGGTAAGCCCTATGAATGCTCTAGCTTGAGAGATTTGCCAGATGGTAGCTCAAGGAAAGAGAATCCAGGTAGATCTTGAGTTGAGGGGAGGGAACTGAGAGTCTGAAGAGACTGAGAAGAAAGTGGGCAGAATAGAGTGCAGAGAGGAGAGAGCTCAAGTGAGGATTCCAGAGATATGCAGAGGGTTCCACTGAAGGCTTTACTGAGTACTGATCAGTGTGTATGTGTGAGAAAAGTACTCAAGGCTAAGGAAAGAACCATCCAAAAGGATTAGAGGAATATATACCAGAAAGCAAAGAGCTCTGGGAATTGTTATTCACAGCACCGAGTGGAAAAACTTCATAATTCACAGAGCCCTGGGTAGAGTAATCAGAAAGTTTTGATTTAGTAGTAGGGCAAAATTAAACCTATACCTAAAGCTACTGTGGTCTCATCTAACAAAACTTTTTTTTTTTAAAGATTTTATTTATTTTTTAGAGAGCGAGCGAGAGAGAAACAGCATGAGAGAGCGAGGGTCAGAGGGAGAAGCAGGCTCCCCGCTGAGCCGGGAGCCCGCTGTGGGACTCGATCCCAGGACCCTGGGATCATGACCTGAGCCAAAAGCAGACGCCCAACCGTCTGAGCCACCCAGGCGCCCTCATCTAACAAAACTTAAAAGGAAGACATACAAAGGATCAAATTCTTTCCAATTAACTGCATTTCAGTGCAAAGCTCAATAATTTTAATAGGAACATAAAAATATCCAGTAACTACTTAGTAAATATCATAATGTCTTATATCTAATAAAAACAAAATTATAAGATATACAAAGAAACAGGTAAATAAAATTGATAATGAGAAGAAAGGTTGTTTTAACATTTGAAAATCAACCAATGTAACTACCCATTTTGATTAAGTAAAAGAGGAAAAACACATGATCATCTTGTTGAACATAGAAAAAAAAAAAGTAAAAATCCAGCATCTAATCTTGATTAAAAACTCCCAGCAAACTAGGAATAGCAAGGAATTTCCTCAACCTGATAAAAGGCATCTATGAAAACCTACCCACAGACATCACATATAATGGCAAATAACTGAATGCTTTCCTCCTAAGATCATTAAAAAAGAAAGGAGGTGTACTTTTACCACTTCTATTCAACATTGTCCTTGGAGAATTCAGCCAAGGTAATAAGGCAAGAAAAGCAAATAAAAAGCACCAAGATCAGAAAGGAAGAAGTAAACCTGTCTTATTTCTTAGACAACATAATCATTTTCCAAGAAAATTTTATGAAATCTACCAAAAATCTAAGGAAGTAAAAGTAGGTTTAGAAAATTTACAGGACTGGGGCACCTGGGTGACTCAGTTGGTTAAGCTTCCAACTTGGTTTCAGCTCAGGGTCGTGGGATCAAACCCCGAACTGGGCTCCCCCTTCAGTGAGGAGTCTGCTTGAGATTCTCTCCCTCTCTTTCTGCCCCTACCCCCACTCATATTCTCACTTTCAAATAAATAAAATCTAAAAAAAAAATTCACAATATAGGATTGGTATACAAAATTCAACTTATTTCTATATACTAGTAACAAATAATCAGAACTTGAAATAATATTTTAAAAAATACCACTTAAAAAGGCATCATAAATATGAAATACTTAAGGATAATTCTGGGAAAATTGACTTGTGTACTAAAAACTACAAAACTGAGCTGAGGGATATTTAAGAAAACTAAATAAATTGAGAGATAAGGCCATGCTATTGAACAGCAAAACTCAGTATTGTTAAGATGTTTATTTTCCCCAAATTAATCCATAGATTCAACATAATCCCAATTAAATTCCAAAAGACTTTTTTTTGTGTGGCTGTGAAAATTGATGTTTATTTGTAGGAAACTTAGTATCAAATATTTTGGGATGTCCCCTTTCAGATGGCATATTCCCAATATTTATTTTTGGATACTATATATCATGACATAATGAGCCCACCTGCACAATCTTTAACCATTTTTAATTTTATCAAAGTATAATTAACATGCCATAAACTGCACATATTTAAAGCATACAGTTTGGTAAGTTTTTACTTATCACTCATGCACCCATGAAAACATTACCTCAATCAAGATAATAAACCTATCTGTCACCTCCAAAAGCTTCCTTCTTCCACTTTGTAATCCCTTCCTCACACAACTTCTCACTCCTTTTGTCCCCAGGCAGCCACTGACCTGCTTTCTTTCACTGTAGGTTATTTCTCATTTCTAAAATTTTATGTAAAAGAAATCAAATAGCATATGTTTTTGTGTGTCTGGCTTCTTTTACACTGCATATCACTTTGCAATTCATCAAAGTTGTAACTTGTAACAGTACTGTCCTCCTTTTCATTGCTAAATAGCATTCTATAGCTATGTAAGTCCTAAAGTCAGGTCACAACAAGTCCTGCAAATTTGTTTTTCTTTTTTAAAGTTGTTTCAGCCATTGTAGTTCCTTTGGACTTTTCTATAAAAAACTTTCCTATGAACATCCAAAATTATGACAGAAGTGAACACAAAAATTTCATAGATACCACACATCAAAAGGATAGAAGGTAAAACACACCAAATTTTTCCATACTTTAATCAAGAAAGGAGATTCCATGATGTTTTAGGATAAAAGTGAATATGCTGTTGCTCAGTAAGGTAGCTCAGTTACTGCCACAAAATTCACTAGCCAATGTCTTTCTATATGGCAAAGTAAAATTGCCTTGCGTCTGGAGGCCTGGTAGTGTTCCGTTTTGGTTTGAGTATTTCTTTTAAACCTTTATAAACCGATTCACTCACATGGACAGTGACTCAAATTATGGAAGGTGCCATCATGTGATAATATGTCATGTAATATTATCTGATCTTTTATTTGAAGAGAGCAGAGTCACAAATATAATTTAAGATGTATTTTGATTTAGTTTTCAGGAAATTTGGCCAAATTCAGTAAAAGCTTTTGAATGCTATTAAAAACAAACACACCAAGGGGCACATTGTCAAGTTCTGCCTATTTCTGCCTTCAGATTTCTGCTTCTGTCTCTCTGCCTGGAGCAAGTGTGGGTTAAATTCTGGCTCTGGAGCATGTATAGGCACTTGTTACAGCCTTAGATGCCCCCCATATGTGATTACCCTTCAGATCCTAAGAGTTAAGTTAGAAAGCACATCCCTGATCTCCCACCAGATCTGTGTACCAGTAAGATTGATCTTGTTTCATGGGACAAAAAAACTAGACAAAATATTTTAAACACAAAAGCATGTTGATTAGCTCATGTGACTAGAAAGTCCAGGGATAAAGCTGACTATAGATATGGCTATATCCAGGGCTCAAATAATGGCACTGGACATGGCCTTTCTTTTGATTTCCCTTTCCTTCATGTTGTTTCCCTGTGGTGGCCTCTAGAAGCTCATGATTGTAATTCCAGACCTGATACTCTCAGATTCAAACCCAGTGGAAAGGAGAGCTTCTATTCCACAAGAGTCAAATGAAACAGTTGGGTCACTGAACTCATCAGAGATCAAGGAAAAAATAATTTATCATATGCATACTGTATGGTCTGGGATGTGACAAGGAGTGTTCTCTTAAAGAACTTTGAAGAATTCATTTTCCAAAAGTACAGTGACAGATGATGGGTGAAATTCATTAAGGCCCCTGGGTTCAGTGTGTCTGGGGCTCATTTCTATTTCTGCATTCCTGCCCAGTAATTCTGGTAAGTTCTAGACTTTCAAAAGTTTCATTAATTCTAGACTGATATATTGTTGAATTCTCAGGAAAAAAAAAATATTTCAGGACTAGTATTTGGGGTAAGGAAGAGCAGAGAGAAGGAAGACTGGATTCTCAAGCTCTACAGTTTTAGGTCCCTTATGTAAGTGGCAAAACTTGGAGAGAAACAATGGTGTAGAGATGAGCCACAGTGAAATAGGTATAACCTCATTGTTCTCCATTTTATGGTATATGTAGGATACTGGAGAGATTCATACCAGAAACACTGGATGCCTATGGTCTGCACCAGGACACACCTAGGTGTCTTGGATCCTAGGTGGCATATCCTTATACTTCAAGGAAATGCATTTATGGAGACTATATCTGCGAAAGCCTTTCCTAAGATTTCAGGCTTAATACTAATACTAATATTATAGTGGCACTAATCATGACAATAACAATGAAGCAGAGGTAAAAATACATATAATTTTATTAGCTTTTAGCAGAATTTCTCTTTGGGAGAATGCTGCCTTTGAGAGAATCTTGATAAGATGTCTATGGTAGCAGCTGAAACTCTGAGAATATGGATTTTAATAGTTTCAAGGACAATCAAAGAGAAAAATGGATTTTCTTTCTGAAAAGAAAGTTGATGGTAAGCTGTGATGTACATGAAATGAAGTGGCCCATGAAAAGTCTAAGAACATTTTAGAATGGAAGAGCCTAGTATTCAGTTTTAAGTTCTTTGCTTTGCTGCCATTAAACCCCTCCTTTACTATGCCTTCCATAAAGTCCACTAAATATACAAATTGTTGTGTCTAAGTGTTAGTCATTTATTTATTTATTATGCAAACCAAGGCAGGGGTTGGATTTCCCATCTGGGTCAGCATGGAGAATTACAAAAAGAACATGTGTGAAATGGGTGAGCAAGACCTCAGAGCTGGGATGGTCAGAGGAATTTCCCTTACAAATTTTACAGGCATTTTGGATTTTAGATGTCCATAAAGAATAGAATTGGAGGTGTTAGTTTTCCTTAAAGAGATTTCAAGGGACAGGAATTTCCAGGTGACATCAGGTTAATAGTAATCATCATCATCATCATAACTATCATTTTTGTTTGTGTAAATGTCAGCTGTTTTTCTGGGTATTTTATATCACCTACAAGATAAAATATCATCCTTATCTTCTCTCCTTTCTTTATATTTCTTATATTTTTTTCACCTACCTAATAGCACTCACCTCCTTCTGTTTTATATGCCTACTTGCTCATATATGCTTTCTCAGTGACCTCCTACTGGATAGCAAATTCCATGAGGAAGACACCATGCCTATTTCATTGCCCATTGTTAAATGGCACTTATCGTGGTGCCAGCACTTAGTGATCACTTAATAGGTATTACCTATAATTAGCATAGCAGGTAGTTAATAAGTGAAATTAAGTGAATAAGTTAATATGATGAATGAGTGAATTTTGTAGATGAAGAAATGGGTTCAGAGAAGTTCACTGACTTACCAGAGGTCACATGACTAATAACTGGCAGGGTCGAGATGCTTTTGCAGGTCCCAGATCTAGCATGTTTGCACCCAGCAGTTAGTGTGGTCTGAAGCCTCGGTCCAGGTGGCTTCTACAGGTTGTGATGTCCTTCATCAAATCCAGCCCCTGCTGCAGATAGTGAGGCACTGAGGAACCCTGTGTCCGTAGTTGTCCAAAGAGGAATCTCTACTGTTCCAACCTGCCTCAAGAAAAAAAACGCCTGTTCCCTGATGGAGGAAAATCTCAAACTCCACTGAGCTCCTGGGATTCTGACCCATGTGGATATAGACTTCTGAGGCAGAGTTAGGTTTTTATGTAGGTGATCTTGAACACCCTTTCTTGCAATCTTCAGAGAAGGGCCCTGGGAGCTAGGAGTACATAGCATCCCAGAGCACAGGTGAAAGAACATAGACATTAGAATCAGAAAATGCTGGGGTCAAATCCTGGAATTTTTCTTACTCCCTGATGGCTTCAAGCCAGTCAGTTAACCTCTGTACCAGTTTCTTTGCCTATAAAATGTGGAGAATAATGACCACCTCTAAGGGAGATTTCAAAGGCTAACATGCTATATATTATGATTTTTATATTGTTATATATTAATATTGTATATGTAGTATATTCTCTGGAAATTTTTTTTTATCATGGTTGGCCTATAGTAAGAGCTCAAGAAGTGGGAGCTAATATCAGTTATCAGTTATGTGCACAAAGATATTCATCACAGCATTGCTTAGAGAGGAAGCAGCATCAATATGTGCCAATAAAGGCACAATTAATTTGGGGTGCCTGGATGGTTCAGCTGGTTGAACGTGACTCTTGATTTTGGCTCAGGTAATGATCTTGGGGTCCTGGGATGGAGCCCTGCATGGGGCTGTGTGCTCAGCAGGGAGTCTGCCTGAGATTCTCTCTTTCCTTCTGCCCGTCCCCCTACTCTCTTTCTCTCTCTCTCAAATAAATAAATAAATCTTTTAAAAAAAGACATGATTAATTCAATTATAATGTACTCCTATGATGAAATATTATGCAGCCATCACAAATCATGATTTTTAAAGAAATGGGAAAATGTTCACAAATGAAGTATTAAAAAAAGACTCAAATCATATACATGATTCAAATTATATCTATCTGTATATATAGTCTAATTATACAAATGAACAAAATGATGCTATATACATATATAACTGAATAAATTTCTACCCACTTCCCTAAAAAGGATTTGGAAAACTGTACTCCCAAAAGCTGTAGTTTATCTAAGTGAGAATATGGGTGGTTTTCATTTTCTTCTTTATTCTTCTTGTATTTTCCAGATTTCCCACAATGAATATTATCCACCATTATAATACAAAGAAAAGCAAACATTATTACTTTTATAGAGTGATATGAAAAGCTGCACCTCATTTTTGTGTTTTTTTTTGTTTTTGTTATTTTATTTTATTTTATTTTATTTATTTATTTATTTTTTACAAAGCAACAGCTGCTGAGAACCATTAACTTTCTCCTCCATCTATCCAAATACCCTGACCTGAGCCTGGCATGGGTGGGACAGTAGTGACCCCCAGTCTGCCAGGTCAGCATCACAGACAGGTGCCCCAAGGCAGGGGCAGTGCCCAGCCTTGCTGGTTGTCCCCCCTCCTTCTCTCTCTTGGCATTTTCTCCGGTATTTATTCACTCACATAGCCTATAGAGTTAAAAAAGGTTTGTTTCTTTTCAGGCTGTTGAGTGCAGCCAGGGTAATTTAGTAGAAAAATGTCATGCTAATGCAATTCAAAGTTCAAATGATCTTTCATTTCGAGGGAACGAAGAATGTGTGTGCAGTTGGAATGTTAAAACTCACTACTTGCCCTGCAATTCAAATAGAAATATGAGCTGCAGGGGCTACATAAGTCACATGAAGTACTGTGAGTGAAATGCGCAAAATGAATAAAAATGATCCGGAAGCCGTTTATTAGCATTGCTGGGGGCCAGCACCAAACAAGAATCGTGGCCATCAGAAGCTGCGTGGGGAATAAGGAGTGTTTGCATGAAATTACAATAATCCTGAAATAATAAGGAAGGAAGTGATCAGTGAGGTCCTTCTTGTGAATGTCGCCCTCGGCCCCCCAGAGAGTTGTGTCCTTTCCAGCCCACATTCCCTTTCCTCTATGTCTTAGGCTCCGGCTCAGCTGGCTGCATTTGGCAGATGGGGGGAGGGGGCGCGGGGTGGAGCTGAGGGGAGCGGTTGTGGTCGTCTACAGTGCTGCCTGCTCTGGGGCCTGGGAGGGTGAGGATTCTATGGAGAAGTAGTGGCCCCTGGGGCTCTGGCCACAAGAGAGTGTGGTTGACCTCCTCAGTGAGCTCACCAGGTGCATGAAGGGCAGTTCTGTCCTTGGTGATTTCAGGTCCTCTTACTCCACTTCAGATTTCCACTCCCCTTCTGCCACAGAGATGTGCTCAGAGGGAAGAATGTCAGTTACTTATGTCTTAATATAAATTTGCCACCTTACTTCAGCTTGTAAGAGATTAACGTTTCAGACATAGCTGTTATGCTCTTTTGAAGTTTTTCTAATTTTTTCCCTCAACTTGTAAAAAGGGTGTCAGGCAGCAGTGTGTCAATAGTTTTTCCAAATTTCTTTCTTCAGTTTTAAAAATAATATTAAGTCTACCTTTGAGACCTCTCTGGTCACCACAAACAGAACATTTGCTGTCATCATTATATCCCCCATCTTTGTTATGGACAGAATTGTATCCGCGCAAAATCCATATGTTGAAACCCTAACCCTTATGTGGCTATATTTGGAGGTGGGGCATGTAAGGCAGTAATTAAGGCTAAATGAGGTCTTAAGGGTAGAGACCTGACCCAATAGGATTAGTGTCCTTATAAGAAGAGACCCCAAACAGCTCTCAATCACTCTCTCTCCCCGCCACCTCTCCTTTTCCCTCCCCTCCCTCCTCTCTCCCTCTCTCTCTCCCTCTCTCCATCCCCCTCCACCTCCCAGTGTACACACCACCCCCAGAAGAGGTCATGTGAGCACACAACAAACTGATAGCCACTTATAAGCCAAGAAAAGAGAACTCAGAATGAAACCTACTTTGCTAGCACCTTGATCTTAGACTTCCAGCCTCCAAAAAGGTGAGAAATAAATTTCTGTTGTTTAAGCCCCTCAATCTGTGGCAGCATTAGCAGACTAATGTAATCTTTTATAAACAAATCCCAAAGGAACAGGGTGTATATAATTGATATAATTGATCTTCACATATGCAAAGTCAATAATGTAACAACCCTAAGAAACTGAAGGAAACAAAACAACAAAACTGGAATTCAAGGCCTGGATTTTTATGTGTATGTGGTGTGTATACAGGGAAGATACAGGTGTTCTTTCTTTGGAGAGTATTAATTTTCCATTATGTTTCATCTAAGTGAGTGAAATGTTTTCCCATATATGTTTCAATGTAGGGTAGAGGAGTGTATGCATAGATTTTTGGTGGCTACGGAGGGGAGGTTTTGGAGCTGAGAAGAAAGGAAGATGAAGTATTTTCCTTTTTTTTTACATCTGGACCCAATAGCAGGAAAAAAAATTACATTTATCTGTATGCTCATATCCCAATATATCTGTTATGCATTTTTTCCCAAACTGACTTCCATAGAATACTAGTTCTGCAAAGGGGTGTCAATGGAAGATATTAAAAATTTTCTTTGGTCAAGTGAGTTTATGAAGTGTTTGCATAGTTTTTCAAAGACTGTGCATTGTGAGTCTCCAAGAGGAAGATATGGCCTGCAATAGGTCCCAGCGTATTTGACCAGGGCTCCCTTTTCATCATTCATTTTGGAGAATGTGCTCAGGGGCATGGTGCTGAAATGGAAGACCACAGATGAGAAGTCTCACAGTCCAGTTCTAGACCTGCTTTGCCCTCATATGCTGCTTATCCCAAGCTAGTCGCCTCTGGGTGCCTCAGTTGCTTTGCTATAAAATGAATGGTGGGTTGTATGATCTTGACTCTTCCCCCTTCTCTAGCATTTTTTTCATTCTGTTTCCATGGCTTCCTGGCTCCACTGACCCACTTTGTAACTTGGGCAAGGCATCCATTTCCCTATCTATTCATAAGCATAGAAATGTTCAACCTACAGAGATCTCTTGTCAAGAGCAACTGAGTTAATGCAGGTGAAAGTACTTAGAAAAAATAAAGTGCTAAATAATTTTTAATGCCTTTGGGGAAAGGATTATGACTTTTCTGTCATTTTTAACTGCTGTACAAACTAGGTGAAACAAAGTATGAGGAATGATGTATCACTCAGAGCTCAAGCTCTAAAGTTGGGCTACTGAGATCCAAATTTCAATTCTGCCCTTTCTACTAGAATGATCTTGGGCAGATTACCCATGTTCTCTGCCTCAGTTTCCTCAGCATTAAAATGGAGATACTTTCTGCTGTAATTCAGTGAGTATTAAATGAGACAATATGGGTTAAGTGCTAAAAACAGTGCTTGGTATTTAGTACACTCCAGTAATATTAAGTTGTCATCTTTTTGTTCTTGTCCTTCTCCATCATCATCATCATCATTAGCAGGAACAACAGGAAATAAAGGAATAGCCGCAGAAACAATAGCAACAACAATGAAATAATAAATAAAAAAGATGGAGTGGTGGAGGTGGTCAGTACATTCCTAGTTTAAAAGCTCTTAATTCTTCAAATGAGCTGGATGTTCCCCCTTAACTATCTGTTGGCTTCTGCAAGGATTGGTCTTGCTATTAACAAGTGTTCATTGAACCCTCCATTTTGCAAGCCATAGTGCTCACTAAAAAGGCAGTCTTCTCCTCTTTAAAAAATTATGATTTAGAGAGAAATAAAAAGTGTAAGCTCCCCAAACAAGGAGAGAGAAACAAATGCCTGATAGCATTCTGCCTTTCTTTGGTAAGTCTGTGAATGTTCATGGGTAGAGTAACAGTTGAAGGATTCATAGAAAAGGTGGGGCTTGACCAGGTTCTCTAGTGAGATGGATTTGGAAGGCACAGAGGAGGGGAGAACATCATGAGTAAAGAAACAAAAGTAGGCATGATGTATTGGAGGTGGAAGAGAACACCAAAGACCGTAGATTCAGTGAGTGGTAGGGCATGCATTGGAAGGTAGGTCCTTGAACATTTGTCAAAAGACAAATTGCTTTTCTTTTTAAACTGTCTGCTTTCTCCTTATGGAAGTAGAAAGGTCATGCAGTGAAAGTGAGTCATCATTCTTTCCCACTCACTTAGCATTCAGCATAAATCAGTGTTTGCCTTGGGTGAATGGGCAGGTAGTTATTTGCAAGGCTGAATCAAATCATGCAGCTGGTATGGGTGCTGGCTGTGGTCCTCCTCTCTCCACGCTGGCCAGGGTTCCCATTCAGAGGAAATGTACTGGTGGATTGGTGGGGATGGAGTTCTTGAAGAAGGGGGAGAATGGGAGCTCCTGCATGGTAGGGGATCTCATTGAAGACCTTGTTTCTGAAATCTTGGAGGTAGGAAAGTATTCCTGGGCTGGGGTGGGTGTGTCTGGAATTTTAACTTCTACTATTAGATATAGATGATTATATCTTAAAACAGAGAAAAGGGCTTTCATGTGGATTAATAAAACAAGGATAAATTGTCTTTACCATACAGCCCTCCTAGAAATTTGGACTTTCAATTTGGGGCATTTAAAAGCCCATTTAACATGGTCACCGTGCCACCATTGATTGCATCAGCCTTACACCTTTCACTGTCAGCAGTGTCAGCCTCCATCCTTCCTGAACCTGGCCACCAGCATGAGTAGTCAGCTATTTAAGCAGAAATGATCTTTTGTGAAAATCTATATATTATTTAACGTCTCTGCCCTTTGCCTCAGCTCTCTCTCTCCACAAGTTTCTCAGCCAGGATTTCAATCTGCTTTGGATGCTTTGCAAGAAGAAATGTACAGCAAACTCCCGTGGGAATTGTGGCTCTCTGTCCCTGATGTCTGGAGTCTCATAATTTATAGTTCTTTCATGCTGGGCCTCTACAGTTCTTTAATGGAGACTTGTGGTAAAGTTTGGATAGGGAGAAATCATTTCACTTAAAATGGTTCTGCTTTGACGATCTCTGTGTTACTGGGAGTTTTTCTTCTCCTTTGTCTTTAAAGCTAGAGCCATTTCCTAGAATAAATGTTGCCTGAACACTGGAGAAGAAAAAAAGGGGAGAATTAAGTTTCTAAAAGATTCAGACACCAGCAGTGCATCCAAATGGCTTTGGCAGTTCATCGATCAATCAACAAATATTTAATAATTGCCTACCACATGTAAAGCATAATGTTAGGGACTATGGAGAATGTAAAATTTGAATAAAATCTTGTCCCGACCCTCAAAACTCAGTTTTTACAAAATTCAAGACAGACTCATTGCTCTGGTATCCAAGGCCTTATGTAAACCGCCCCAAACCACATTTCTACATATGCTGTATGCTCCAGCTAACCTAGATTACCTCAGATCTCTTTGATCTAAGGATAAATGCCCCTTGGACCTTCAGATCCCTACCCCCATCATTTCTGTCTGCTAAATTTTATTTATTTTTGCAGGTTAATTTCAAATTCCACCTCCTCTATGAAGCATGGCCTGACTTGAGCCTTGGTTGGATTTACACTTTCTTCTTTTCAATCCTCCACAGAACATCACATTTCTCTTGTTTTGTCCAAAGGACAGTGCTTGATAAAGTAGAGATCAAAAACATTTACTGACTGACTAATTTAATAGGGTAAAAGGGCACTCAGGGTCCTATGGGATTGTCAATATCAAAGTGGTAGAAAGAAGACTTGGTTTGAAATTTGAACTTAGGTACCAATTCTGAGAATTAAAACAAGAAAAATTTTACTGAATTGCCTTACTATAGATAAAATAGTAAGGATTTAAAGGTATGTATGTTTATAGCAACACATGAGAGTGGTATTTTTACAAACAGCCCAAAATGTAGCATACTGAGATGAGTGCTGCTCTTCAAAATAGTCACCTTCAGAGATCTACCTCACTAAGGCTGCCACCAAGCCTTGGTGCCCCCACTCCAACCCACCCCTTTCATTTCCTGCTGTTGTAACATGAGCCAATCTACAAAATTTCCACTTGGCAGGAGTTCCAGGGACACTGTTGTGTCCCCAGACTGCATTCAGCATTGAGGAGAAGGTAAAAGGCAAATTGTGTTCCTCATGAGTTTACAACTATATTTGGGGGAATCATATGAAAAAATAAAGTGATAATGCAAACCAGTGCAGAAATGAGCCACCCAGATGAGAAGAGCTGCCAGAATTTAGGGAGAAGCATGTGGGTGGGAAATTAGCAGCATGAAAGCCCAGATGTGCAAACTGAGAGGGTCCCCAAGAAACTTGAGGGAACGGGGGTGGGAGATTGGACATGCTGGCTGGGGGACTCAAAAGTGTCTAAAACTGTAACTCATGATTTCACTACCCACATCAACCTCTCTACTCCCCAGATCTCTAAAAATTAGCCCTGCCTCATGATACTTATTTTGGTACATATCACCAAGTATACTCATAGTCTCCGGAGCAAAACATTCAGTCAAGTTTGCCTTCTCACTTGCACTGATGCCTCTGCGTAATCAGTCACCCATTATTACATTTCACACAGATTGCTTCTGTCTCTAAGTTCAGCCTGTAAATAGAACTCCAGCTCCTCACAGCTTTTGTCTTTTCAATATTGTTCCAGTTATCTATGGCTGTGTAACAAACTACCCCAGAACTTAGTGACTTAAAACAACAACCATTTTAATATGTCTCATGATTTTGTGGTTCAGGAATCTGAGCCAAGTGATTATTATTCTGTTTCACACAGTATCAACAGAGGTCATTTACTAGTATTCACTGAAATGTTGGCAAGTCTGGAAAATACAAGATTGTGCACTCATGTCAATTTTCTTGTTGGGGTTGGCTGGAAGATTGGGCTCATTTAGAACTATCAACCAGAGTGCCTATGCATGGCCTCTCCAGCATGGTGGCCTCAAGGTGGTCAGACTTCTTAAATGGGAGCTCAGAGCTCCCAGGACAAAAGTTCCAAGCATCAGTAAGTGGAAGCCACAGCTGTCTTAAGACTGAGTCTTGAATCAGGTGCACTATCACTTCTGCATATGCTACTGGTCAGGCAATCACAGAACCAGCCCCAGATCATGGGAGGGGATGTAGATGCCACCTCTGGAAAGAGTGTCGAGAAAATTGTGGCAATCCATAATCTGTCACAAATATACTTTTAATTTTGACAGCAGAATGCAATGGGAAGATCTCTGCACTGACATCCAGGACACCTGGGTGCTGGTCTCAGCTTTTCTGTTAGCCCACCATGTGCACTTGAAGGAACTCCTACCTATCACCAAACCTTAGAACTTCCTCAGTGATGGGTGGGTTCAGTGGTTCTCCAAGTGTGGTCCCTGGCCCACCAACATCAGCTTCACCTGAAAACGTGTTAGAAAAGCAAAATCTCAGACCCCACCCCAGAACCATTGAATCAGAAATCTTGGTCAAGGCTCAATAATTTCTGTTTTTCCAAAACCTTCAGCAGATTCTGATATGCACAAAGGTTACAGAACCCCTAGGTTAGTTGATTTCCAAAGTCCCTTTCAGCTTTCTGTGATTCTAACTGTAGGAGAAGCCTTCTTGTCCCACAGGACCATAATTGGTAGTCAATTAATTGAAAAAAGAATCAAGTAAAATCAATTAAGTTCTGGGGTAGTTTGTTACATAGCCATAGATAACTGGAACTTACATACTTGAAACTTAATTTTAATGAAAGAAATTCAATCTTTTGATATAGGATCAAGCCCTTTTTTTCTTTATTATTTTTTTATTAACATAATGTATTATTTGTTTCAGGGGTACAGGTCTGTGATTCATCAGTCTTACACAATTCACAGCGTCAAGCCCTTTCTTTGAATCTGTTGGATTTCTATGATAACTGAAAAAGTTGCATGTTTATGTGAAAACCATAAACCATATTTTTAATGCATGAGCTAAGATTTTCAGATTTCTTTAAAGCAGAGCAAGCACTAAAGACTTTGCAAGGGAATCTAAATAGTTAATTTTAGTGACATTTTTATTGACTCTTCCAGAAGTATTTGACTTGTTGGTTTATATAACAACAGTAACACTTATAATATTTAAGTTATATCATTACAATAACAAGAATAACTGGAATAAACAAGTTGAGCAACAAATTCATCTGGTGGGACCATAAGGCACAGTGAACCAGACAGTCAGTTATCTACTCATCACAAGAATTCACCTTGCCATGGGCATCAACTGTTTTGTTTTACAGAAGAGATAAAGAACATTGGTCCATCTGGAGAGTTGGTTGAGTGGAATTGAGTAAGAAAATTTCCCCTGTATTGCTGACTCCTCCCTGCCAGAACTCTTACCTTTTTCCCTCTCTTTCATTACATTCTTTTTTTTTTAAATTGAAGAATAATTGACATATAATATTATATTAATTTCAGGTGTACAATATAGTGATTTAATATTCATATACATTACAAAAATGCTTACCACAATAACTCTAAATTACTGTCACCATACAAAGTTGTTAAAATATTATTGACTATATTCCCTATGCTGTACATTATACCCATGTCTTATTTATTTTATAACTGGAAGATTGTACCTCCTAAACCCCTTCACCTATTTCATCCAACCCCAACCTCCTCCCCTCTGGCAACCATCAGTTTGTTCTCTGTATATATGAGTCAGTTTCTGTTTTATTTTGTTTGTTAATTTATTTTATGTTTTAATTTCCACATATAAATGAAATCATATGGTATTTGTTTTTCTCAGACTTATTTCACTTAACATAATACCCTCTGGGTCAATCCATGTTGTCTCAAATGGCAAGATTTCATTTTTTTAATGGCTGAGTTAACATCCCATATTGTGTGTGTGCATGTGTTGTGTGTGTGTGAGTGTATGTGTGTGTATGTATGTATAAACACTTTTCTTTATTCATCTATCAATGGACATTTTGGTTGCTTCCCTATCTTGGCTATTGTAAATAATGCTGCAGTGAACATGGACATACAGATATTTTTTTCAGATTAGTATTTTTGTTTTCTTCAGATAAATACCAAATGTGAAATTGTTGGATCATATAGTAGTTCTATTTTTAATTTTTCTGAGGAACCTCCATCCTGTTTTCCATATTGGCTGTACCAATTTATATATTTTTTTAAATTTTTTATTGTTATGTATCACCATACATTACATCATTAGTTTTTGATGTAGCGTTCCATGATTCATTGTTTGTGCATAACACCCAGTGCTCCATGCAGAACGTGCCCTCTTTAACCAATTTATATTTCCCCCACTAACAACACACAAGGGTTCCCTTTCCTCCACATTCTTAGCACACTCGTCTTTTTTTTTTTATATTTCTTGTCTTTTTGATAATGGATATTCTGACAGGTGTTAGGTGATATCTCATTGTGGTTTTGATTTGTATTTTCCTGATGGTTAGTGATGTTGAGCATATTTTCATGTACCTACTGGCCATCTGTATGTCTTTTTTTGTTTTGAAAAAAGTCTATTTAAGTCTTCTTTTAATCTTTTAAAAATATCTGTTAAGTACATTTTAATTTGTTTGTTTTGATATTAATTTATGTGAGTTCTTTATATATTTTGGGTGTTAACCCCTTATCAGATATATCATTTATGAATATCTCCTCCTATTCAGTAGGTTACCTTTTCATTTTATTAATGGTTTCCATCATTATGAACAAGCTGTTTAGTTTGATGTGGTCCCATTTGTTTCTTTTTGCTTTTGTTGTCCTTACCTGAAGAGACAGATCCAAAAAAACATCAAAGAGCCTATTGCCTATGTTTTCTTCTACGAATTTTATGGTTTAATGTCCTCTATTTAAATTTTAAATTCATTTGGGGTTTATTTTTGTACATAGAGTAAGAAAGTGGTCCTGTTTTATTCTTTTGCATGTAGCTGTCCAGTTTTCCCAATACCATTTATTAAAGAGACTGTTTTTTCTCCATTGTATGCTCTGGCCTACTTTGTCATAGACTAATTGGTCATGTAAGTGTGGGTTTATTTCTGTGTTCTCTATTCTGTTCCATTGATCTATGTGTCTGTTTTTGTGCCAGTACCATACTGTCTTGATAACTATGGCTTTGTAGTATAGTTTGACATTTGGGAGGGTGATACTTCCAGCTTCATTCTTCTTTCTCAAGATTGCTTTGGCTATTTGGTCTTTTGTGGTTTCATAAAAATTTGTTCTAGTTCTGTGAAAAATGTCAGTGGTATTTTGATAGAGATTGCATTTAATCTGTAGATTGCTTTGGGTGGTATGGACATTTTAAAAGTATTAATTCTTCCAGTCCATGAGCATGGAATATCTTTCCATTCTTTCCATTTATTTGTGTCACCTTCAATTTTTTTCATAAATGTCTTGCAGTTTTCAGAGTATAAGTTTTTCACCTTCTTGGTTAAATTTATTCCTAGGTATTTTATTCTTTTTGATGCAATTATAAATGGAATTGTTTTCTTAATTTCTCTGATAATTAACCATTAGTGTATAAAAATGCAACAGATTTCTTTTTTTTTTTTTTTAAAGATTTTATTTATTTATTCATGAGAGACAGAGAGAGAGACAGAGGCAGAGCAAGAAGCAGGCTCCCCGTGGAGCAGGGAGCCCGATGCGGGACTCGATCTCAGGACCCTGGGATCATGACCTGAGCCGAAGGCAGACGCTTAACCGACTGAGCCACCCAGGCATCCCAATGCAACAGATTTCTATATATTGATTTTGTATCCTGCATCTTTACTGAATTCATTTATCAGTTCTGATAGGTTTTTTTGGTGGAGGCTTTTGGGCTCTCTCTATATAGTATCATGTCATCTGCAAATAGGGACATATTTACTTCTTCCTTTCCATTTTGAATGTCTTTTGTTTATTTTTCTTGCCTAATTGCTGTGGTTAGGTTTTCCAATACTATATTGAATAAAAGTGGTGAGAGTGGGAATCCTTGTCTTGTTCCTGATCTCAGAGGAAAAGCTTTCAGATTTTTATCATTGACTGATGTGAGCTGTATATGACCTTTATTATGTTGAGATATATTCTCTCTATACACACACTTTGCTGAGAGATTTTATCATAAATGAATGTTGAATTTTGTCAAATGTTTTTTCTGCATTTATTAAGACAATCATGTAATTTTTCTCCTTCATTTTGTTAATGTGGTGTATCACGTTGATTGATTTGTGGATATTGAATCATCCTTGACTCCCTGGAATAAATCCCACTTTATCATGGTGTATGATCCTTTTAATGCATTGTTGAATTCAGTTTGCTAATATTTTGTAGAGTTTTTAAATCTATGTTTATCCGGGATATTGGCCTATAATTTTCTTTTTTTGTAGTGTCTTTAGTTTTGGTATCAGGGTAATACTGGCATCATAGAATGAGTTTGGAAGTGTTCCTTTCCTCTTCCATTTTTTGAAATAATTTCTGAAGGATGGGTATTGACTTTTCTTTAAATGTTTGGTTGAATTCACCTTGAAACCATTTAATTCTGGACTTCTGGTTGAGAGTTTTTTGATTACTGAATCAATTTTGTCATTTGTAATCAGTCTGTTCAGATTTTCTATTTCTTCTTTTCCTTGAAAAATTTTAAGTTTCTAGGAATTTACTCATTTCTTCTAGGTTGTCCAAGTTGTTGACATATACTTTTTCATAGTAGTCCCTTATGTTCCTTTGTATTTCTGTGGAATCAGTTATAACTTTTTTATTTCTGATTTCATTTGAGTCCTCTCTTTTTCTTGATGATCTGGCTAAAAGTTTCTGTTTTGTTTATTTTTTCAAAAATAAGTTCTTAGTTTCATTGATCTTTTCTTAGTTTCATTTATTTCCACTCTGATCTTTATTATTTCCTTCTTTCTTCTAACTTTGGGCTTTGTTTATTCTTCTTTTTCTAGTTCCTCTAGGTGTAAGCTTAGATTATTTATTTGATATTTTTCTTGTTTCTTGAAGTTGGTTTATATCATTATAAACTTCCCTCTTAGAACTGCTTTTGCTGCATCCTATAGATTTTGGATTTGTCTCAAGGCATTTTTTTTTTAATTTCCCCTTGACTTCTTTGTTAACCCATTGGTTTTTAGTAGCATGTTGTTTAGTATCCATGTTTGTGTTTTTGCCAGTTTCTTCTTGTAATTAATATATAGTTTCATATCCTAATGGTAGGGGAAGATGTTTGATGTGGTTTTAACCTTCTTAAATTTATTGAGATTTTGTGGCCTAACATGTGGTCTATCCTCAAGAATGTTTCATATGCACTTGAGAAGAATGTGCATTCTGCTGTTTCCTCTGTCTCCTCGATTTGCTTGAGTCTGTTTGTTTCTATGTATGATGTAATTCAGCTATGTCTCCCAGTCTTGAAAAAGTGGCCTATGTTAGAGATGTCCTGTGGGTCCCAGAAGCACAATTTCTTCTGGACACCAGAGCCAGGTACCCCAGTGGTATCCCCTGTGTTGGCAGTATGCACCCTCCTCTTGTGGTTGGGCTGCTACTGCTGTGGGTGCACTGGTGAGTGGGGAGGCCCCTAGCCTGGCTGGCTTGAAGGCCTGGCTGTGACTGCTCCAAGCATGCTGGTAAGTGGGGTTGGGTCCCAGCCCAGCTGGCTGTGACTGCTGTGGGTATGTTCGTGGGTGGGGCCAGCCCTTGGCCTGTCTGTGAGGCCTGGCAGCACCTACTGTGGGTGTGCTCCTGGGTGGGGTAATCATTTTGTCAGCTGCAAGACCCAGCCAAGGTGCATGGTATGGGGGCTCTCATTGAGTCATGACCCCTGTAGATAGCAGTTTAGAGGGAGGATTCCTAAATGGAACCATCAGTACTAGAATCATCATGGCAGAACAAGATAGCAAAAATGGTTACTGCCAGTGTCTCAGTCCCCAGGGGGATGTCCCAGCTATGTCTTGCTTTTCAGGCAGGTGCCCCAAGATTAGTGAGTCTCTTTCACCTATGGTCTGTACACTTTTTGATCTGGTGTTTTTGTGCTGGTTTCCAGGTGGAGTGAGTCTGTGTGCAAGACTTTAAAAACAGGTTTTCCTTCCCTACAGTTCTGTAGTTTTCTTGAATGTACTCCCTGTTGTTTTTCAGAGCTAACTGTTTTGGGGGCTTGCCTCTCCTATGCAGGATGTAAGGATTGGGGTACTTGATGTACAGCTGGAATCTCTTGCTCTTCAGGGGAAAGTTCTGTACCACTGAGCTCCCTCCTGACTGTGGAATGCTGTGCCTGGGTGTGTTTTTTCCCCTTAACAAGACAGTATCTCTATCTCTTCTATCCATCCTGGTGCTGTCCCTTGCTGTGTAAGCTCTGTTCATCTAGTTTCTAGCTCCATTTCAGAGGGAATTGTTCCAAATGTGGTTGTAGATTTTCTTCTTTGGGAGAAAGTGTGTGTGGGATCTTCGTACACTGTCATCTTGAACCCTCTCCTTTTATCACATTCTTGACACAGGTTTAATTCAACCCCTTTTACCTACTACTGAACTATTATAAAAGCACCCTGGCTGATCACAACTGCCTCATACTTAAATCCTACTGCCTGCATAAATGCATGGTTACACAAATTATGTCTTACCCATTCTCAACAAGGTAGAATGGAAAGAACACTGAATGAAGAAGCTAAGAATCCAGTTTTGAGTCTCAATCTACTATTTCTAGTTGTGGGTCATTGGACAAGTTTCTCTAGGTCTTTTCCCTCAAACCAAGATAAGAGAAACCAGTATTATACATATCTCAGTGATTGTTTTGGGGATCATATGGTCCTAAATATGTGAAAGCATTTTGAAACCTGAGAAGAATTCTATAATTTTAACTTGTCTTTTTTTCATTACTATGTGATAAAACCCAGTCTTTTTAGCCCAGCATCCAACAGTGAACCTACCTTATCTTCCCAGCTTTTTCCTCAAATCCTCCATAGTGTCCTTTCTACCCTTGAGATCTGCTCTACTTAAGGTCCCATGCAGAAACCTAAATCTTTCTCTACCTCTGTGCTTTTAGCTACTGGCCATCAAGTGCCTTTTTCCTTTTCTCATCCCCCTGAACTTTTTCCCTGAATAAGAATTGAGCTGAGAGTGATTTCCAGTTCCAGAGCTGACTCTCTAACTATGTTGGTTTATCCTCAACTAAATAGGTCTTGCACAGAGACATGGACTCAACAAAGAATGGGCAGACACAGTAGCAAGTCAAAACAAGCTACTTCCTGGCCTTTTAAGATCCAGTGGAGAAAAAAACAGGTTTCTAACCAAAGAAGAAAGTTAAAAGTTAAAATTTCTCACTGTTCAAGGCAGGGTTTGGCACATCCTGAAAGTAAAGAAGAGGATATTTTATTCTGATAGCCTGTGGTTCACCAATGAAATGACATCTTTCCTTGTCTTGTTGGGAGAGGATTACACACTTGTCAGTGGAACTTAGAAAATGTATCAGTAACAACACAGACTAGGTGTATGCTGGGCCCTATTGGGTCCTCTGTTCTGTGGTCATCTTGGGTGTTGGGATTGCTTTTATTGAGGCAAGCCAAGCATTGGGAAGCTGAGCATCCAAGCCCAAGTAAGTCACAAATCCTTTTACAATATTCAGATTAAAAGTCATTCACACTCTTCATTTAAACATGATCTGATGCCTGTATCAATTAGAATTCCACTCAGGTGAAAGCAACAGAAAATGTGACCAAAAGTGACTTAAATAGGTAAGGGGTTGCTTTATCAAATTCAACATGTGCTCTGGAAATAGGGAGTTTTCAGGTGCAGCTGAAGGTCAAGAAGGTCATTTAAGACCCAGACTTCTCTCTCATCCTGCACTATCACTTATTAGCATCTTTAACTTTTGTCTTTGTCATTGCAAAATGGCTGCTGTACCTTCAGGCATTGGATCATGTTCTAGGCAGGAAGAAGGAAAGAATAAAGTGGCGGGCGCCTGGGTGGCTCAGTTGGTTAAGTGACTGCCTTCGGCTCAGGTCATGATCCTGGAGTCCCTGAATCGAGTCCCATATCGGGCTCCCTGCTCAGCAGGGAGTCTGCTTCTCCCTCTGACCCTCCCCCCTCTCATGTGCTTTCTCTCTCTCTCAAATAAATAAATAAAATCTTAAAAAAAAAATAAAGTGGCAAAGCTCATGCCATTGAGACTCTTCCTTTTACAGAACTTTCCTGGAAATAGAGCTATATTTACCAGCAGTTTACACTAGGTATGCTTTTTTAATTGGTTGTTACTTATTTTGAATATTACCTCCACTTAAAAGCTCCAGCCAGTAACTTCTGCTTTATCTTTTTGTCCAGAATTATGTCACATAGATACCCTTGCCTGGGAGGAAGTGTGGAAAATTGAGTACCTTTACTCAGGCACATTGCCACCATCAAAGAGAACTGTGTTTCTACCACTAAAGAAAAAAGCAAAAATAGATATTGGGCAGGCAGTGAGTAGACTCTGCCATAATTCCTAAATTCAAACTGTGTATTATCATTAAATTGTACAACTTAGCTTTATATTTAAAGCTGACAGGCTTCAACTATTTTAGGGACAATTAGGTGACCAAAGAAAGAAAGTCTCATTTTAAGGTAACATTTGCTTGGGGAGCCTCAGGCCATATGTCTTTCCAGACCCAGCTCAAATAACACAACCTTCAAGAAACCCCCATTCACCTTAGCTCTCCTCCTCCAACACTTACTGTTTGCCTTGTTCACTTGACATTTCTCATCCCAACCAAATTATAATATCTTTGGGATAGGACCACATGTTATTATTCTTTTTATTCCCTGTGGACCACCCCCAAAAGTGCTGAACACAGTATAGGAGCATATTAGATATTTATTTTTTGGTTCATGGGAAATGTAATCATGGCGGTAGCCTTGAAATAGATATGAACGTGGAGCAGTAAGAAGACAGTGTTTCTGGGTCTAAGAGTCTGCGAGGGAGCAGTAAGAGATAAAATTAGAAAAGTACTATGAGGGGGCTCCTGGGTGGCTCAGTTGTTAAGCGTCTGCCTTCAGCTCAGGTCATGATCCCAGGGTCCTGTGTTCGAGCCCTGCATCAGGCTCCCTGCTTGGCGGGAAGCCTGCTTCTCCCTCTCCCACTCCCCCTGCTTGTGTTCCTGCTCTCACTATCTCTCTCTGTCAAGTAAATAAATAAAATCTTAAAAAAAAAAATGCTATGAGGCCATTCATTCATTTAATCCTTTAACATATTCATTCATATATTCATTTTATGTCAGACAAAAATACAGCTGTCTTGAATTCTATATTCTATTGGCTTTATAGCATAGAGTCAAATACCAATGAGGTAATTTTGCCAAAATTAACAGCTACAAATTACCTGTACACATATTGATGAAGCCCTATGTCATTGCAGCCATCAGACTTCATATTCACTGTCAAACATTCAATGTTGTTAATTTTCAAAGCAACCCTTTGCCTTTGTAGACTTGAGAAAGTGAGGTCCAGGGCAGTTGTGGGCTGCTCTGGGCCACACAGCTGGTCAGTGGCAGAGCTGAATTTCTATCCAGTGTGCCAGAAGTTCAGCCTTGCTCCTGTTCTCCAACTCCTCGTCCTTTCCAGAGTAAGCTTTTAATTGTCTGAGAGAATGATGATATTGTCTCTTAAGAAGTAAATGGAAGTCAGAAAGCACAACCTGGGGGCTCACAGACTATTATCCAAGTCACAGCCTTTGTTTGTTTGTTAAGTGAAGAAAAGAGGAGTAAGTAGGGAGAGGAAATCATGGGCAGTCATGACACTCTCTAACCTTCTAACTCTCACTCGTACTGCTTTGCCTTTACTACATTTGGCTCAGCCTGGGTGCACAGACAGACATTGCCCACAGGTAGAAAGCAGCTGTTTGTCAGGGGTTGGAGGGTCCCTTTTCAGAGCACCTCCTTTGATTGACTTCTTGATCCCAGTACTGATTACTCAGCTCTCTCACTCCTTGGTTGCTAGGCAGACCATCTGAGTTTTCAGCTATTCAATGCCTCGACATGGATAAGACATTAAGTGATTTAAGAATTCACTGGGTGCCTACCTAATGCCCAAAACAAGGTACAAGGTAAACAGCAGTGAATACCTCAAACAAAAACCCATGGCCTCACAGAACTCACTCATGAGTTCTGCCCCAGACTTCCCTGAAAGGCTGGGGTGCAGAGAAGTGCTGAGGTCCCGTTTCCCTTTGAGCGAGGGGCAGCAGTTTTCTCTCACTCCCAAGCCGGCCTCAGTGAGTTTCTTCATGGCATATGTCCTCAGAATAAATGCCTATTTTATCAATTAAAAACAAAACAAAACACAAAAACCCTGTCCTCACAAGGCTGAATTATAATAAGTAGATTCATTCCATCAGTTAACATGGCTTTGAAAAAAGGAGGTAGGGTCAGGCCAAGAAGTTAGAGAATTTGGCTCCTGGGACAAGAGGTGGTTAGGAAATGTAAGTTTTGCTGCACTGTAGGAAGCCTGGAAAGGAGACTGATGGAGTCTAGGAGCAGCACAAACACCACCCCTAGAACATCCAGAAAGTGAAGGCAAATCGTTTCCCACATCACACTGTTGTCTGGGGTCATCAGCCTGGCCAGGAACCATTCAGTTCAGTTCAACCATCATGGCCTCCGTAGTGCTAGGCACTTCATTTGTGTGCAGCAAATATTTACTAAATGAATTTCTGAGTAAACTTGCAAAGGCTCAGACAATGCACCTTCGTATTTCCATTTTCTCATTCAAGTCCAATGGTATCCATATGAAGAAAGCATGATGATTCCTATTTTTCCATAAGGAACCTGGAACATGGAGCTGTTGAGGACATAAATAGTAGGATCAAGATTTGAAGTCAGGACTGTGTCTCTCCAAGGTCAAGGTCAATACTTTTTACCTGCCTTAATTCTTCATTCTATTCAACTCTGGCTTCTCACCCAACAGTGCCAGACTTTGCTACCATAAGAAAATATCTTGACTCTGAGAACCTTGTGATTCCTTACTGGTGGCTTTCTCTGGTGGTTCTCTGGGGAAACAACCCTCAGGCCCAACCCTAAGGTATAGTCTAGGGTTAGTCCTTTGTTCCGTGGATGGTCTCACTTACTCTCAGGACTTCATTCCTCTTGTGTGTACCGATTCTCAAATATTTGTCTCCAGCCTATAACTCTCTCCTAGAACTGCTCACCACTGTGACCAGACTTCTACCAGTTGTCTCCACTGGAATGCCACACTGGGATTTCAACACTAACTCTGTCAGGTATCCGTGTTTCTTCTTCTGACTTGACTCAATGAATACCATTGCTATCTAACCCAAGGTCCATGATAGAATGTAGGCTCCTTCCCATGTCTCACACCTCATGGCCAATATGTCATTAGGCTTATCAATTCTGTGTCCCAAATGTCTCTTGAACCCAGACCCATGTCACTATATTTCTGACACCACCCTAGTCTATGCTGTCATCTTGTCTTGCCAGAACCTCTGCAGTGGCCTCCTAATTGGCCTCCCTACCCTTCATGACCTACTTTAGTTCACTTGTCATGTGAAAGTGATCTTCCCATAACATAAATCTGATAACTTTATTTTTGTATTCAAAATATTTTAATAAAATAATATATGTATAAAATATATAATAAAATATCCTTAATATTTGCCCATTTACTAGAGGATTAATTCCAAGTTCCATAACAAGGTATCAATCTGGCCTCAATTCAACTTTTTGCCTCATTTCTTGCCTCAAGTTTTTCTACTCTGGCCAACTCTGCCTTTCAGCTAGTCAGAGTAGAACAGAATGGAGCAGAGCACATTCTCACATGTGCCACACTTTCTCTACCTCCAGACCTTGGCCCTTGTTATTCCCTCTGCCTGTACTCCTCCACCTCCACATTCCTTCACCTCCACCTTGTCAACCCTCAGTCTCTTAATAAGTAAGACCTACTTATTATTTAGTTTTCCTTAAATCAACATTTATTCGGTATTCAAATAGTGATTGAGTACCTACGAAACACAGTTCTAGGTGTTAAGGACTCAGCAGTAAACAAAATAGATAAAATCCTTACTCTCATAGAGCTTTATGCTTAGGAGGGGTAGCTAAACAACCAACAAGTAGGTCAGTACATACACTTGGCAGATGGTGCAAAGAACCAATGAGAAAAATAAAACAGGAAAGGGGATAAGGAGCGGGTGCTTGGCGATTTAAGTAGAATGGCCAGGGAGGTCTCATGAGACAATATTTGTGTCAAGGTCTAGAGAAGATGAGGGGCAAACCACTCAGCTTGTCTAGGGAGAGTGTTTCAGGCAGAGTAGCAGTAAGTACAAAGGCTGTGAGTGACAGAGTTCCTGACATGTCTGAGGAATAGAAAGGAGGCAGGGTGCACTGGGGAAGAGTAAGTGAGAAGCAAAAGAATAGAAGGTATGGTCAAGAGATACTGGAGAAACAAAATGAGGGGATGGGGGGAGGGGGGCTGCAGTGGCAGGGTGGGATTGTGTCTTCTTGATAGCATCTCTCTTGGGTTTAGGTAGCACCACCACACCTTCCATTTCTCCTTCCAGCACTCATCCCAACAGACTTAATTGTCTGCCTGCTGTTTCCCTCTTTCTCTGTACCCTTGTCTGAACTGTGAGCTTTATGAGGGCAGGGGTTGATGGCCCCTGTGTCATTCTCTGCTGCAGCCTCAGACCCTTCCGTAGTGACTGACACAGAACAGTAGTGTTGCGTCAGAGAATCAGTGTATGAATGAATAAGCAAATGAATGAATCTCAAAGCTGAGACCTACCGCTTGTTGGCTCTGTGAGCCAAATCCAGTTTCTTAAAATCCTGAAGCCTCAGTTAACTCGTATATGTAATGGGACATTATAACCCTACCCTCCAGAATAGGGTTGCTATGAAAACTGAAGGAGATACTGCGTACAAAGCACTCAGCAGTTCTTGCCCCACAATAAGTGCTCAGCAATGTTAGCTATGATTACTATGTGGCCCTTTTGAGAAGGAAGGCTGTGGGGTGATAGCATGAGCCAGCACTAAAATTCAAATATATGGGTTCACTTTGGTAAATACTAGCATTCCCGACAGAGCAACACTATCCCAATTTATGCAGAAGATTTTTTTCTTATATTCTTCCTGACTCTTTCAGTCTAATATCTTTTCAGTTTCAATTTGCATCAGCCCAGGGCCTATCATTGCCCATCTTCATTCCGTAGTCCAGGCTTTAACTGCATAGGATACTAAAACTGTTAACAAACCCAGGACTTTATATGACAAGACACAGCACAAAAGCGTGGAATTTAGAACAGAAGGGCCTCCTTCCCTTCAAAGGTGAACAATGAAGCCAGAGTTGCATTTGTTAGTAAGAACTTCATTGCTGCCAGTGTGGGGCTTAAGCTGTTTGAAATGGATTACAGGGTGATGTGAAGCCCAAGTCAGGCCCATTTGAAAACAAAGAGAGAGAACAAGACAGAGAGACAGAAAGGGAGAAAGAAACAGAGAAAGAGAGAGAGAGAGGTAATGGGCTCTGGAAAGACCTACTTTCTTGCTTTTTCTCTCACCCTTCCCAAGCCTTATGCTAAAAGCAAGTTAGTGAAAGGGTCAGTTCTACTAAAGAGAGCCAAGTCTGAAAGCAATTTCATCTCCTAAGGAAAGTCCAGGGAAGCCAATTCTCAACCCAGATTTCAGCTTTTCATTTGAAAGCAGGGAGGAAGTAGGAAGGAAGAAAAAATAAAACTCTGGAGAGAGAGGTTAGGGAAGCATATGGGGCTGGAGGCAGGGAACTTGAGTTCCCACAGAGCCCAGGATGTTCCATGTCTGTGTGTGTGCAGGCATGGCCTGTCCCTGCCTTATCTGGTCCCTGTGGCTCTGAATTGTAGGGAAAGTACCCTGGCCATAGGCTTAGGACAGCTGGGTATTGTTCTGTTTAACTGTACAACCTGTCACTTCCTGACCTCTTCTTCCCTGGGATTTCTTCTCTGTGTAAGGCAAAGGTTAGACAAGATAATTTTTTGGTTTCTTTCAAGTACTACCATTCTAGTATGAGAATTCCCTGCCTGCCTGCCTGAGGGCCAGCAGACTCTGCTCCTAGGATTGCAAAAACGGTTTCTTGGTCACATGTTTTTCCTTTAAGAGAATTCCTCTTTTTCTTTAATTTTTTTATTTAAATTCAATTTAGTTAACATTTGGAGTATTAATAGTTTCAGGAGTAGAATTTTAGTGATTTATAAGTTGCATATAACACCCCATGTTCACTACATCAAGTGCCCTCCTTAATGCCCGTTACCTAATTACCCCATCCCCCAACCCATCTCCTCTCCAGCAACCCTCAGTTTGTTTCCTAGAGTTAAGAGTCTTATGGTTTGCCTCCCTCTCTGTTTTTATCTTATTTTATTTTCCCTTCCCTTCCCCTAGGTTCATCTGTTTTGGGTTTCTTAAATTCTACATATGAGTGAAGTCATAGGTATTTGTCTTTCTCTGACTTATTTCACTTAGCATAATACCCTCTAGTTCCATTCACATCACTGCAAATGGCAAGATTTCATTCTTTTTGATGGCTGAGTAATATTCCTTTGTAAATATACCACCTCTTCTTTATCCAACATCTATTGATGGACATCTGGGCTCTTTCCATATTTTGGCTATTGTGGACATTGCTGCTAGTGCCCCTTTGAATCACTATGTTTGTATGCTTTGGAAAAATTCCTAGTAGTGCAATTGCTGGGTCATAAGGTAGCTCTATTTTTAATTTTTTGAGGAACCTCGATACTGTTTTCAGAATGGCTGCACCAGTTTGCATTCCCACCAACAGTGTAGAGGGTTCCCCTTTCTCTGTATCCTCACCAACATCTGTTGTTTCCTGAGTTGTTAATTTTAGCCATTCCTTCAGGAGTATTTCTTGTTGCACATTGCCAACACTGGATTCTTTGCCAGACCATTGCTGAAGCCCAGGAGCATCCGAGCCAGAGTCCTCAGTTGGCAGGACAAACCTACTCCTGGTGCTACAAGACCTTGGCTCCCCTTGGGATCACTGGCACTGGGAAGAAAGGAAGGAACTGGCAGCTCTGGGGAGGGGGCTGCTGTTGAGGGAGCCAAAGATCTGGGACTGGAGAGATAGCAAGTTGCTGCATTGCAGGTCCTTTGGGATCCTTTGTGGAGGGAAGGCAGGAGATGGGTGGGGGCATGTTCTGTACTGAGGGAAGTCTGAAGGAGCCAGAAGTCAGTCCAGAAGCCACTGGCTGGAGGGGTAGGGAAAAGGGCCTTTGCAGGTTCATAGAGAAGCCTGTCACCAAGCTTGTATTAACACTGCACTGGATGGGCTAGCTCTCCCACCGCACTATTGTGCCCAGATGTCCATCAACAGATGAATGAATAAAGAAGAGGTGGTATATATGTACAGTGGAATATTACTCACTGTGAGACTGCAGGGCACTAGGGTCTGCTCTGTTCCTGGGGTTAGGGATACCCTGCTATGGCTAACTTTTAAATGAAGAAGTTGGCCAGGCTGTATTCATTTTAACTGAAATAATTACAGTAACATTTGTAAATGTAGAGAGGAGGCTAATTTATACCATGGATGCCATCGATGCTGAGTGAGCCTCTGAAGCTCCAATTACAAGACAAATTTCCTTATGAACCGACTGCCAGAAAATGCCCTTGTTGTTATTCCAACAACAGAAGCTTACTTGTTACTCTTCCCTTTTAGAATAACGGAGGAAAGAAATAAAAGGCAATTGTCTCCCATGTTAATAATCTGAGTCGATTCTTCTGTAAATGTCTAATGAGTCAGGCTCCAGGTCTGGCTCAATGCAACACTGAGCCTGACTTAAGTGGCTATTCTTGGCTCCACAAAAAAATGGGCTGTAAAAAGAATGACCTCTTTCTGCAGCAAGGGATACTGAGATTAAGCCAAGGGTAGGTGCTATGGACTGAACTGTGTCCCCTCAAAATTCACATGTTGAGCCCTAAATTTCTAAGTATTTGGAGGTGGGGCCTTTGGGGGGTGATTAAGTTTCAATGAGGTCATGACCTTCTGGCTTAAACAATGGAAATTTATTTATCACAGTTGGGATGCTGGAATTCTGAGTTCAAGGTGCTGACAGATGTGTCTGGTGAGGACCCAGTTCTGATTCATAGATGACTATCTGCTTGAGTCTTTATATGGCAGAGAACAGAGAAAAAGGAAGCAAGCTGTCTTGTGTCTTTTCTTATAATGGAACTAATCCCATCATGAGGGCTCCACCTCCCTGACCTATTTACCTTCCAAAGGCCCCATCTTCACATATCATGTTGGGGATTAGGGGTTCAACATGTGAATTTTGGAGGAAGACAAACATTCAGTCTGTAGCACAGATGGAACTCAACCATACTGTAACTCTGATCTCAGACCTCCAGCCTCCAGAACTGGGAGAAAATATTTTGTTTATGTGTTTTGTTATGGCAGTCTGAGCTGACTAATACAGACTAAAACTAATACTAAAACTAAAACTGATAGTACTATTGACTAGTATAAACTGAGACCTTGAGAAAAACCATTCCCTATGAGGCTCTAGCATTTAGGTGATGAAGTCAAAGAATCTAGGTTCAATGTCAGCTCAGCCTCTCCTAAACTGTATGAAATTAGTCAAGTTACTTAGCTTTTCTAAGTCTCAATTAATCACCTGTAAAATAGAGTTACTAATATTATCAAGATCATATAATTGTTATGACAGCTAAATGAGAGAATACATTTAAAGTGACTAGAGCACACTAAGAACTTAGGGGCAGTCTTGGAGGATATTGGGGACATCTTATCACTTAAAAAGGAAGTAGAGGCATGACTATTCTATTGAATTGGCCTTTGGTATACAATTCAAATTCTAATCCTCCTTCCTTAGAAGAAGTCCTGGAACCTCTGGATTTTAGAGCTATTAGATCAGTTAGATTAGAGCCAATACACTAGTCTCTGGAAAGAATCTGATCTTGGAAATCAGAGTGACCTGAATTTTAATCCCAGCCTTGCTGCTTATTAGCTTAATGTGTCTTAATTCCTCAGAGCTTTAGTTCCCTCTCAGCAGCTTGGAGATAACACTTCCCTTCTAGCATCCCATTGTGACGGACACATGAGAGAGCCACATGAAGCACTCAGCACGGTGCCTGACACTCTTAGTGCTTCTTCCCCTCTTGAAATAGTTCTAGATCCCAAATAGGTAATTCCCTATCAGTCTTAATATCCAGGGCTGGGAATTCATGAAATATAATAGTATATGATATATGTATATTGTATGTAATATAGAGACATATAGTAAATATATATAATTTATTATATATACAAAAGTACCTTATACTTGTAAACTGTAAGATTCTGTGCAATTAAAAATATATTGTCATTATTGTTATTTTATCAAGGGTGGGGCCAATATGGTGGGATTCTGCCATGAACATAGGGTTTAATAATCAGTTTGTTGGTAGGCAATTTTAGAACAGAGAGTTGCTAAACATTTGTGGGGACCTCCATTTGCCAGGCATTGGCAGACACTTTATGCAGTCAGAGTATATCAGGACATCAAGTAGATAGTAGTACTAGATTGTGACCCTTAGAATGATTGCCATGTATTGCCTAGAATTGTAATTTAGAATCT
>NC_138370.1:35041219-35064108 GCF_054177405.1 Leptonychotes weddellii
GATGGACTCTGAAAAACAAACTGAGGGTTCTAGAGGGGAGGGGGGTGGGAGGATGGGTTAGCCTGGTAATGGGTATTGAGGAGGGCACATTCTGCATGGAGCACTGGGTGTTATGCACAAACAATGAATCATGGAACACTACATCTAAAACTAATGATGTAATGTATGGGGATTAACATAAGAATAAAAAAAAAAAAAGTGGGCGCCGGGGTGGCTCAGTTGGTTAAGCGACTGCCTTCGGCTCAGGTCATGATCCCAGGGTCCTGGGATCGAGTCCCACATCGGGTTCCCTGCTTAGCGGGAAGCCTGCTTCTGCCTCTCCCACTCCCCCTGCTTGTGTTCCCTCTCTCGCTGTGTCTCTCTCAGTCAGATAAATAAATAAAAAATCTTTAAAAAAAAAAAAAAGAAAATTATGGTCATTTTAGAAAAAAAAAAAAGAATCTATCTTTCCAATGGATTCTAAGTCCCTTAAATATAGAGACTGTGTCTTATAATGTGCACTTTCTCCACAGCTCTGGGAATAATGTATAAGAGCAACTTGAGAGATATTTGGTGAATAGGTGGACATGTGGTTATATTGACTTACTTATTAATTCTATAATTATTTACTATCTACTATGTTCCAGGCAGAGCTCCAGACATTAATGATACAGCAATTAACAAAATAGACCAAGTCTACTTTGCTTTCATAGAGCTCACACTCTAGCAGGGGATGCAACATGTAAGGTGTGAAGAGGCACAAATGGAAAGAGAAAATGGAGAAAGTGGTCAGTGCGTGAGCCATCTGGATCCCCCCCTATCATGTTGACATGGGGGCCTGGTATGCCCATGATGTCCTGTCCTCACTAAGGACCATGCTCCCTAAAGGTGAACATCATAAGTACATTCAAGAAATCTTGTGGTCCTGAGCCCAAGAGCCATACAACCGCTCTCACCTTTAAATTAATATAATTTACTTTTTAGAGCAATTTTAGGTTTGCAGAAAAATTGAGCAGAAAATACAGAGAGTTTCCAT
Organism: Leptonychotes weddellii; assembly: GCF_054177405.1. Lineage (NCBI taxonomy): Eukaryota > Metazoa > Chordata > Mammalia > Carnivora > Phocidae > Leptonychotes > Leptonychotes weddellii. Next base: position 35,042,235 of record NC_138370.1, read on the forward strand.
ATATCCCCTTACCCCAAAATTTCCCTTATTATTAACATCTTGCATTAGTGGGGTGCATTTGCTACCATCGATGAGCCAATATTGATATGTTATTAATAATTAAAGTTCATAGTTTACACCAGGGTTCATTCTTTGAGTTGTGCATTCTATAAGTTTTGACAAATGTATAATGACAAGTATCCACCATTATAGTATTATACAGAACAGTTTCACTGCCCTAAAAACCCCTGTGCTTCACTTATTCATCCCTCCCTACCCCTAACCCCTGGCAACCACCCATCCTTTTAACTGTCTCCATAGTTTTGGAGACTTTCTTAGATTGTCATGGAGTTGGAATCATATAGGACCTTTCTCTTTTAGCAATTCTCTTGTGTTTCAGTTTAGTTTGGCTGCTACCTTCATCCCAGGGTGATGAAACCCAGAAGTCTCTGTCCTGCCATGGTCATCTGGGCCCATTCATATAATTGAGAGGCAGTGATGTACAAGATAAAAGTCTTCTCTACTTAGCAAGTAGGATAGATCCACTGTTAGCCCAGAGGGGAAAGATTGGATCTTTGCAGTTTCCTTGGTTCAGTAAAACACATTTAATTACTTAAATGATTTTTGATGGTGAGCTGGGGGTGATTTTTATCATTTCAGCCAACTCCCAAAACAGTCTCTGATGTGTCCTGAGTAAGAGAACTGAGAAGAAAGCAGGGGCAGGAGCTTTTCATTTTGGTTTGTTTTGCTTTATTTATCTGTGTGAATTATCCACTTTTGCACTTAAAATGACCCAAATTTGCCAGGCAACTGCAAAGCTTATACTAGATGCAGGTCCTGTGCTATTGGCAGAAGGAGCAGCTGGCTGTGAGTCCCTCCCCAGCCCCTAAATCTCCATGGTTACCATGGGACCAGAGGTGGGCTCTGGCCCTGCCTTCCCTAAAGAACTCAGAGTGAGAACACCCTTCAGAAGATGGGCAGGGGAAGGGCAAGTGTGGGTGAGATCTTGTGTGTGTGTTATTTGTCAGATTTATGACTGCTAGTAGCACTTGTCAAAAGTGACGTTTATTGGGTGTGAAATGTTCTCATTTGTTAGATAACACAAGCTGTTTAGTATTAAAGCAACTTTCACACAGCAGAGTCTCCTTTGTCATTAGGCACCTCCTAGGATTAATTACTGAGATCTATGCTCCCACGTTCAGATGCCTCCCAGAAGCATAAACTTATAAATCATGCATGAGCTGATTGCCATTTTCCTCAAAGCCACGATCTCTCTGTGAGGGGGACAAGGACAAGTTAAGTGAATAGTCAGTTGCTCCTAGATGAGCGCTCCCTGAAGACCTGGGTTCCTGGTCTGCAATCCTTAGACGATCCTTGCTTCCCTCATGCTTGACGCTGCTGCAATAGCACCTCATATTTATACACAGGTTTTTAGCTTTTCAAAGCATTCCATCCACAAAGGTGATTTCTTTGTCATTTATGATTACATTGCTAGTGCATGGAAAGCATCTGGCACATGGTAGGTCCTCAGTAATGGTGCTGGATGAATGAGAAGAAGGACAGGGATCTGCCTGCCTCTAAGAGGGGGATGTGCTGCTTATCTCAGGATCAGCAGGTTCTCAGAGGCAGAGCTGGCTCCAGAAGGCCAGTCTCTTTTCTGAATCTGATCTATCCTCCTTCCTTTTGAACCCTTCTTCAAAGCAACATTGTCCCAGGCCTCTGGTTTCCAAGATCTCCCAGAGCAGCACTGCTTCTATCCACTTAAACATAACACCTTAAGGCATTATGATAAAAACAGTGAGACTTCAAATGCAAAGAAGTTTGTTGAAGAATTCTAAAACTACTTAGAACAAAGCTGGAGTCAACATAAAAGGGAAATGTACCTACTAGTTATGAAAGCACTTTGGATCACTGATAATTCTTTGGCATAGAAAATGAATATAAAATGTTACAAGATGAATTAGGAAGAACCGTTATGGGTATCTACATTGATGTGCACCAGGGAAATATAAGGCTTGTTGAAGTTTCTGTGTTCTATGTTCACCGTGTAAGACAGTAAAATTTCCACATCCTAGGTAGTCCCAAAGCATGTGGGTTCACTCAGTATCCCATCTCCAACCCCATCACTCCAATCCAAGATATTGTCACCTTTTACGTGCTTCAAAAGTCTTCTAACTGGCTTCCCCATTTCTACATTTGCCCTAAAATACCACCTAGCCACTCCTTAAAACATCTATCTCAATGGCTTCCCATTGCACTTAGGATAAAAACAAAAATCTTTATCATGACACATAAGGCCCTGTAGGAGCTGGCCTCTGGCTTCCTTCCCAACTTCATGTCTTACCATACACCTTCTTACCCACTACTTTCAGCCAAACTGGTCTTCCAGTCCTATAGATGTGCCAACTGTTTCCTGCCTAAGGACATTTGCAGAGATGCTGTTCCCTCTGCCCACAATGTCCTTGTGCTCACTGTTCCCATGGCTGGCTCCTCATCCCCCAAACTTCTGATCATCCTGCTCATCTCATCCTAAATGTAATTTCGTCAGAGAAGTCTTCACACAATCCCAGCCAGACCCTTCCCCTATTATTCTTTCCTACGCACTCCTTCATTCTCTTCGTAGCCCCTGCTGTTTGTGTTTTTATTTTAGTGTTTATTGCTCTTCTTACCTTGTATATACCTAAGGATAGGGACCATGTGTATTGGTTATGCCAGGAGCACCTTAGAGCTTAGCATAGTGCCTGACCCCAAAACCGGACTACAAGAAATATTTTAGGAATGGAGGAAGAAATACATTAATGAATACCAGGAAATATAAAGCACAATAATATTCCCAAGACATTGGGAGCTTACAATCCATTTGTGTCTGTCTGTGTATGTGTATAACATTTATTGTTCAAAATCTCAGGGATTTTTGTCTATTTTGTTCACTGACATATCCCCAGTATCCACAATGATGCCTGGCACATAGTAGTCCAAATAAATATAAATAAATATTTGTTGGATGAATGATGGGTAGAAACATAAGAACTGTAAGAACACTTAGCAGGGAGACCTAATCTAGTCTGTAAGTCACAGAAGAGATTTGAGAGCAAGAGATATTGAAACTGAGACCTGGCCTTATCTACACAAAGGGGAAGGGGGACAGGGTATAGCGGAGTAGTTCAGACATTGTAAACAACCTAAGTAAAGGCCCAAGGTGAGAGGCAAACATGAGCTTGACACGCTACAGGTTCTTAAAATGATTCAGTGTGCAATATGGCTGTGTCACTGTAGATATGGGGGAACATTCATGCAAGCCCTGATCCCAAGGAAGGATTCCTCTGGGTGGAAACTTTCCCCAATGTAAATAAACTGGCATTCTGCTTTACTTAATGGGTCTTTAGTAAGTTTGGTTAGGATAAGTCAGCCCTGCTCACTGGCAGTAAATAAATTATTTTCTCTGCAAAGCCAAGGACTAGATTCAGAGCCATCAGGACCTCACTAAAGATGGCCACCTGTGAGGCCCTGAGAGATGACCTGTCTGCCTCTCCTTGCAGTCAGGGCAAGGTTCTAGGATTCAAGAACCCTGTGTCCTATGTTTAATGATGTCCAATGTCTCATCTCTGGGTTCCTGGCTCCCTTCCTATTAATACTTTTGCTCTTGGAGGGCAGGGGCAGTATCAGACTCTGCTGGGACTTCCCAAACCTCATTGAATGCAAAGTCTTGCATGTCATAGGCATTTGACATTCAGTGATGAGTCACATGTAGCAATGCAAAGATGAGAAAGGCCTGAGGAAAGATGATTGTGCCTTGACCACCTGTCTGTGTTGCTCTTAACCTCCTTTTCTCTATCTCCTATCTGGCTTGTACCCAAAAGTCTCCTCCAGGCCTCCTCCCAGATTCTCTTTCCTTCAACTCCAATACAGGAAGCCCTGAATCTCTATTTAGCAGTAATCTAAGGTTCTTTTTCTTTTGCTCAGTGAATGTTGACTGAGGGCTGACCGTGCGTCGGTCTATGTGCTAAGTCCTGGAGTTGTAATGAATAACAAATAGACATACTCTTTGCCCTCAGAGAGTTACAATTTAGTAGGAGAGTCAGGTATTAAATTTAAATACACAAGTAAATATATAACTCAAATTGTGACGTAGGTTGCATTATCAGTTGGAGTGTAGGAAAAGCATAGACACAGAACACAGGTGGCTTACATTTTGTGGAAGTCGAAGTGACACTTGAATTGAGATTAATGCACAGAGGCAGGTAACCATGCAGAGAATTGGGGGCGGGGTGTATGGAGGTGCACTCTCTAAATAAAGATGAGGGAGTGTGCAAAAGGCCCAGAGGCAGGACAGAGCTCACCGTGGTAGAGGAACGGAAAGAAGGCCCGACCACAGTGGAATGAGTTTGAAAACAGAGGCCTGGCTAGATTAGGCCTTTCAGACCAGGTTAAGGATTCTGAATTTTATCCTTAATTCAATGGGAAGCCCCTGAAGAGTTTTAAGCAGGGAATGACATAATCTGATTTACATTTTTACAAGATCATTCTAGCCACTGTGTGGAGGATGAATTCAGAAGATGCTAACAAGGAAGATATTGCAGTAGTCTGGGTGAGAAATAAGAGTGGTTTGCACCTGGGGCTGGAGATGGAGAAAAGAAGGGAGAGAGATTTTTTTGATGTAGAAATGACAAGATTGGTAATGGCCAGGATTTGCGAAGGAAGGAAAAGAAAGAGCGAGAATGGCTTCTAAATTCCTGGTTTGAACCAAAGAAATCTCTTTCACATGACTGCCCCTTTCTATTTGGCTCTTACAGGAACTTTGGGAAGAAGGTAGTCAGGGGTTTTTGTCCCTGGTTAACAGAAGAAAATAAGAAACTGAGAGATTAGGTGATTCACCTGGTGTCTCATGTTGGTTAGCAGAAGCCCTGACTAGCTCCCTCCTTTCTAGACCCTGGGTCTAGCCGTCTCCACTGACCCCTGTGGGAAGTCCCTGTGCCCTGTCTCAGGACCGTCATGCAGCTGGCCCCATTGCTTCTGGGCTGGCAGCTTCCCTGGCCACCTGTGTGTACAGTTCCATCAAACCTCCATCCTGCCTCTCCCCGCCCACCGGCTGTGGCCTCACTCTTACTTAATGACTCTCATCTACCAGAAAATTCCTCCCAGAATCCACAGTGGGCGGGGTTACGAACTCCTCATGTCTGGTGATAACTTTTTATGAGGTTTTTGTTCTTTTACAATATATTAAAGCCATATTTTTGCCAGGTTTTTACTTCAGTTTATTTCTTGTCCTTGAATCACTCCTTCCCTTCTCCCCCACCCACTCGGTTATCTCCCCCACTCCCTCACCTGAGCGGGCTTTGCACTGGAGATGTTTAATTCTACTTTAATCCCAATTCCCTGAGGTACATGAAAGCAGCTTTACGAGCCCATAAATCCAAGAAGATAAAGTGCATTTTTATTAGTTGTGTCGGCATCAAAGGGAAAAAAATGGAATCTAATGTGAAATAGTCAATAATGAATTTGCTTAATAGCCTTCCTCATCCCCTCAATGGGTCTCACTGAAGGTAATGGCCTGCCAGGTAGGGCATAGGGACTGGCAGACTTTCTCAGGGGATGAGGCAAAGGATAACCCTCTGCCTGGCTGTATTTTTATTTTCATTTCTTCCAGCAGGAGGATATTTCTTCCAAAGGGAACTAGGAGGCTTAAAGGCAGGGGTGGGGAAAGAAGAGGTTTGAGGAGCAGGCATGAGAGGAAGGGATGGGCTGGCTGAGGGTTAAAGCCCGCCATTGCCCAGGGGCTGCCGGGGTTCTCTGTGCCATGCTCTAAGCCCAGGTGGATGCCTAGTCCACTGAGAGATGCTTTGATGACAGAAAGATGGAGGGTGGAGGCAAGGATGCTGGGGCATCACTAACAAAGAGGGTGTGCTACCTCAGGGGCAGGGTGAGCAGCATCCCCGTGAAGCCAGGGAGGGTGTACTTCGTGGAAGTGAAGGTGAAGGGGCAATGCTCACGGCACCCATGCTGTCTTCAGATTCAAGTTCCTAGGCTCAGATCCTGCACTAATTCAACTGCTCTGAGGGCTGGGCCATTGCTGGCCATCCCCCTCATTAGTTCAGCATTTATCTCAGCTTGTCTCTGTGGCCACAGGCCCTGGCTTTGTAGATACTCCCTGACCTCACCCCACACTCTCTGACCTCACCCCACCTCTCTTCTTCCTCTTCTACCCCCTTTCTGCCTCTTTCTTCCTCTTCTCTCCCGACTTCCCTCTCCCTTTCTTGCAACTCCTCTGTCTGCTTAGAGGAAGCCTTCATGCCTAGGCTGTTACCCACAGGAAGGGCCCTGACCCTAACTTCTACAGGTTCGCGGGCATTCAAGTAATTTCCTGAGAATACTAAAGCTCCTGGCAGTCTTTGACAGCGGTTTTTAGGACGTTTTGGGGTTGAAAAGGAGAGCTCTATTCTCTCCTCTCAAAAAAAGAGGGGGGAAAGGGATGTTTTGGGTGATGGGATGAGAGTTTCGTTTATGCCACATGGCCACTAGATGGCAATAGTCAAACATGCAAAAAGGTAAGCAGCCGGGGAATCCAGCAGGCCTCCCTTTCTCCCAGCATTTTTCCCTATAGTAGGAAGGGTTGGGGGTAGGGTATTGAGAACAGAGGCAGGGGACCAACGCATAGGTAAGACCTGGGCAGGCATCTGTCTTGGGAAAGTAGGGTGGGTCTGTAGCAACGTCAACGCAGCGTCAGAGAGCAAAGGCAGTCTGCCTATAAAAGGCTGCCACCCCCCAACCAGGGCTGATCCTCCTGCCCAGCTACTGGGGCTCCAATTTCTCCTGGCTGGATGAGGTGGGCATTCCCACACCTGCTTACTGCTGTGTTCAGGTGTGACCCTCAAGATGCTTGGCCTTAAAAGGGGAGAACAAGTGGTTTCCTATTTCTCAAGGTGGTTTTGAGGATGGGTTGTAGTTTCATCTTATTTCAGAATGCCCTGAGATCATTAAGGGAAGGTCACAGTGCTGAGATTTGCATAAGGTTGTTGCTTAAACTGTTTATCATGAAAGCTGTTCATCTGCCTGGAGGAACCCAGAGCATGGACCAGCCTGTCATTCAAGGCATCGACAGATACAGGCAGGGGATAATGGTATGTGTTCAAAAATATTTGTTGAATTGAGCTTAATTGAATAGTCTCTGCCCTTCAGGACCTTATAATCTAGTGAGAGAGAGAGAGAGAGAGAAAGAGACTGTGTGAAGCAATTAAAGAATAATTTAGTGCTGCTAGACTATGGCTTGCTTATGGCTTGCTATCAGTGAACTGGAGTTTAGAAAAGAAAGATCATGTAGAGGCTCATGGAATTTGAGCTAGGTCTTGAAAGGTTTAGATAAGAAAAAGTTACAGCATGACTGGAGAAGACAGGAAGAGCCTGGCACAATTAGGACATTTTACTTGCAGGAATGGAGGGTTTATGCTATAGTTAGCAAGGTGAGGTAGACTTAGGTTGGAGGTGGGTACTTAAAAGTCAGGCCAAAGTGTCCGTACTTGATCCAAAGCAATAGGAAGCTATTGCAAGTTCTTGAGCAGGAGAGTGACCTGCTGGAAGTGTTGGTTAAGAAAACTCTCAACTATGGCTCATGACTGGGAGGTCATTGTGTGCAGGGATGGTGGGTTTTTCTTTTCTGTGGCTCTCAAAGGGTCAGTGTAATGCTTGGCCTTGATAAGTGTTCGATAAATGTTGAACTGAAAGGACATGCCACAGGAGCCCCAAGGACACTGAGGCTCCCTCAGGGGAGGTCAGATCCACTGGTGAGCATGCAGAGCAGATCTAGGGCTGCCGGCAGTTTGGCTGAGTGCCACCCGCACCAAGCACCAGTTTTCCGAGGGCTGCTTTGTTCACTGGCTCAGCAGAGCATGTGAGATGTGATCACAAGCTTGAAATAACACAGACAGTCTCTGCTCTCTGCCACTTCCTATTTTGCTGATCCACTTATTTGACAATGCCTAAGAAACACCTACACCTTCCTTTTTTCCCTGCATTGCCCACTTGTGGGGATTTCCACAGTCTGAGTGTTGATGCAGGAGGCACGCTGCTAGCAGCCCTCTCACCTGCAGGGAGGTGTTGACCAGGGATGGAGGGACTCATGGAGGCACCTTATCCAAACATTGGTGTAGGTGAAATGTCTAAATGCTTTTGGCTTTCTGCTGTGGACAAAGGCAGAGCTGACTGAACAAATACTCTGTTTCAAGGTGCCTTCACCTCTGCCTTCATTCTCATTTCTACTCTGAGGTTGGTATCATTTCATCCATTTATAGTGGAAGAAGCTGAGGAGTGGTAATGGTGGGTGATTTACAACAAATGGCATTATTCCAAATGGGATGAACTCTCACTGTCAAACCTTGTGCCTATCCCATGAGACCCTGCTGCCTGGGTCCAGGCTATGAGGACAAGGAGTGCAGGGAAAGTCCCAGCCTGCCATGGCAGCTCTCAAATGTAGAGGTGGTAAGGCCAACTGGGATGAGGGAGGGCACTCCCAGAGTTCAGGAGCACAGCAAAATCCTGATGTTAGATGGGGCTCCATGCTTCCTCAACAACAAGGCTGGGTCCAGGAGAAGACTGGGCATGCCTGGGAGTTAGGTCAGCAGAGACGGGATCCAATGTCAAGTGAGAGGCGAGGGTCAGGAGCACGTAGCTATCTGGCAAAAGAGGCCAGTTGTCAGTCTACAAACATTTATTGAACACCTGCTTACCCCAGATGAGGAGTAAGACATGATTTCTCATTCTGGTGGGGATAGAGACAAGAAAATCAACAGTAACAATATAATGTATTGTTTATGGTAATAGGGGTGGATAAAAAGGCTATGGGAATCTGAAAGAAAAATCAGTTGCGTCTTTTCTGGGGTGGTGGGAATGAGTGATAAGGACCTTGGGAACACATGACAGAGCTCATGTCATTGACTTGGTTAAGGACGAGGCATAAACAGCACAGACCCTTTCCGTGTGCTGCCATAGATGTTGCCTCCTGGAGCCCACCGGTACAGGAGCTGTGTAGAAGTGTTTTCTCATGTTTCAAAATTGTCATTGCAGGCAGCACTGGGCTCGTGGGCCTGGGTTCCGTGATGTCTTCTCTTCTTCTTCATCTCTTAGAACTTCATAAATCCCAGTGCAAGAGCCAATAACCTTACCATTGTCTTTCAGACTCCTTTCTCCTTGTCCACAGTCTCACTGCACACATTATCAGGACACTGGAAAACTCTATCATGAGAGATAATTCATCCTTGTTTTAAATCATCTTTACATGCCTCAGGGACCAGTTTGAGAGTATGTGTGGTAAATCTGGCTGGATCCGATGCTCAGGAGCACCAAGTGTTAATGCACTTGCCTTTCTCATATGAGACAATACATTTTTGTGTCTTGGTAGTGGATAGGATGTATTTTCCAGAGGCAGTGAAAACCCTCAGAGGGTGGTAACATTAGTGTGCTCTGGAAATAATAATGAACTCAATAATAAATATAATAACTACCATTTATTAAATGTCCAAAGCCACATAGCAAGGAAATGGAAATGCAAATGAGAATTTATCTGTGACTGGGGTGGGTTTCATGATGGGCTTGTGATACTCCCTAGGAGAGCCTCCCTGGCTTTGAGTCTATTGAACAGAGGGAAGGATGGGAAGATGGAGGAAGAGTGGGACAGGGGAGGCACAGGCTTGCTGCTAGCTCTAGTATAATAAACAAGTATGTGAAAGCAGCTTGCTGGGCCCAGCCTTTGCTCTCATTCCCCGCAGTCAGCTCCTGGATCTTTCCAGATGACTGTGGATTCCTACGTACAGCACTTGGGTCGTTTAACAGATCATAGCCTAGCTTATCGTGATATTGTGCTTTATAAGAAAAATCCATTTGATCATTTAGATGACCAATATATATATATTTCTCACATATATTTGGTCTATTCACACTTCCTGGTTCACAGCTCCCAAAGCCCTTGGAATTTCCTGAATTTTGAGAGTGATAAAGGTGCCTTTTGTTATGTTAATGAGGTGAGTTTTGGAAAGTGCCTGAGGATGGGGGCTGGTTGCCAATAGAGCCAACTCTGATTAGAGGATTGGAATTTTCAGTGCTACTTCCTGATCTCTGGGGAGGGGAGAGGGGCTAGAGGTTCAGTTAATTGGCAATGACCAGTGATAGCCAATCATGAATATATAATGAAGTCTCCATGAAAACCCAAGAGGACAGCTTTCTGGTCCTTTATCGAAGAGCTTCCATGCTTGTGGAATCAGAATGCTCCCAGGTGCCAGTGAGTGGGGCCCGAAGCTCCATGAGGACAGAAGTTCCTTTGTTTAGGACCTTGCCGTATCTCTTCATCTTGCTGTTGATTCATATCCTTTTTATCATATGCTTTAATAAAATGGTAAAGGTTAGTAACTGTTTCCCTGAGTTCTGTAAGCTGCTCTACCAAATAAATCGAACTTAAGGAGGAGGTCTTTGGAACCCCTGAACTCAGAAACACAGGTAACAGCCTGAGGCTTGCAACCTGGCTTCTGAACTGGGGGGGCGGGGAGGGCAGTTTTACAAGACTGAACCTTTAACTGTGCAATTTGATGCTATCTCCAGGTAGATAGTATCAGAATTGAGTTGAATTCTGCTGGTGTCTGAGAATTTCTTGGTGTTGTGTGTGTAGGGACTCCCCCTCCCATTATTGGAATTGTGCCCGGGAGCCCTAAAAGACCTGTGCCCCGAATTAATCTCACGTGGTTGGGAGCACAAAACATTCTATAACATGACAACATTGAATTTGATTCAGATTCAAAGCCAACTAGCATTGATTGAGAACCTATGTTCCAGGCATTGGGCCAGATAGTTTTGTCTAACATTATCATGTTTAAGCTTTATGACAACCTAATGTGAGGCGTTATCTCACTTTTTTAATCGAGAGTCCCAGGGGTGTTGCATAAGGTTCCATGATGTATTAATAACAGTGGTAGCTTCTTTCCTCTCTTAGCTGTTTCTGAGGTCCTTTCAGTTCTAATATTCTATTACCTGGGCCGTTGGGAGAAACATGGGAATTGATTACAGCTGGGAGCAGGATGCTAGATGATTCCAAAAGAACAACTTCCGTTTTTCTATTACTAACCCCCTCTCCTTTTAGGTGCTCTTTCACCTGGATAACTAACAGCTGATGTTTCCTTTTTCTCATTTCTTTTTCGTATCCCCTGGAGTAAAAGTCAAGGAAAACATGAGATTAGAAACAATAGAGAACTTGTATAATGAAGACTAGTGTACAAAGGAGAGCAGGAGAGAAGGGCGAGTAGCTAAGTAGGAGACATTCATATCCAGAAACAGAGGTCTTGGGAACAACCTCAGCCACTACTTGTAGACTGGGTGGATGCAGCTCAAGACAGTTGCCGGACCTGCTAGGTGCGGCTGACACCAGCTGTTCACCAGTCACATTTCCCCTTCCTTTTGGCTTAATGGCTAGACTGCATTTCCTAGCCTCTCTGATGTTAGGGTGATCAAACAACTGAGTGTTGGCCAGTGAGATGTGGGTGGAAGTGATACGAGCTACTTCCAGGCTTGGCTGTTAAGAACCTCTTACCTATGACTTCCATGCTCTTTCCTCTCTCACAGTAACCCTAGAAACCACATGCTAGAGATGGTGGAGCCACGATGTAAGGAGCTTGGGTCCGAGCATCATCACTGCGAGAGATAAACTTTCATTATGTGAAACACCTGGGATGTGAGGGTTTCTCTATTACAACAACTAGCATAACCTTGGCTAATATACTCAGGTTCCTTATATGGAAAAACAAAGGGTGCTAGCCAGAATGATTTCTGAGGTCTTTCAGCTTCTGGTTTTATGGTGCCATGAAAGAGGAGTGCAAATCCCAGCAGTATAGCATTGAACATGATTTATAGTACCTTGTGAGCTTCTCTATGGTCTCTGTCTTTGGGGAGCTTCCATTTGAGACCAGCTGTGGTAAATAGCTTTTCTTTCCTGGCACTGTACTTTGCTCCAAATGACCTAAGTGAGGACCCTTCTCATCTCTGTGAATTGTATATAATGACAAGGGCCTCTTCTTTTGTTCTAGAATAGTGCTGAAGATGAAATAAATAATGGCTTGCAAAGATTGTGTTTGTACACACTAAATGCTATATAAGGGATTATTATTAATTATAGATCAGGTTGTAGTTGAGATTCAGGAAGTCAGCAAAAGATTCAGGAACTCACAAGTAATCATTTTAAGTATGACATTTACTTTCATTGACCCCAGCCAGGTTGCATAATATTAGTCCAAATGGTAATATAATCCATTTTATGTAAATCAAATAGGTGACAATTGAAACTCTTATACACAAATTAGAGAATGATTATTTCAATCAGAGAACTGAACTATCAATTTCCTGATCTTAATACTGAGAGAAAGGAAATTTTCAAGTGAAAAATTATCAATTAAAGATCAATTCAAAGTAATGATAAAGTAATACTGGGATTGGGGGAGGGTGAGTCAGACTAAGTAAAACCCAACTTAAATAAGATTTTTAAAAAAACTAGTACACAAAATGAAATAGTTTTCTTAAAATGGGTTTGCAAGAGACAGTTCTATCAACACAGTTTCTGCATCTTCCATGTGTTGGAATTACAGTAGTGAACCAGAAATACAAAGTTCCTGCTCTATGGGGAGCTAGACAATGTACATTTAAAAAGTTCAATATAAGGTACAAACAGCCAACAATGACTGCATTCTGCCATGTTTTTTACTAGGAGTTTTATAGGTATTAACTCATTTAAGCCTTGTTAGAGCTTTATAGGATAAGCGCTGTTACTCTGATCTCCATTTTATAGGTGGGAAAATTGATACACAGAGAGGTTAATTGTCAAAGCTGGGGAGCCTATTCTTACCTCCTAATCTATACTATATCTTATTAGTGTTAAGGGCTATAAAGAACATGAATCAGGAAATAAATATGATAGAGAAGATGTGGCTAATTAGGATGGTTAAGAAGACAAAACATTTAAGAGAAACCTCAGTAGAATGAGGAAACCAGTCTGAAGATATCAAGGGAAAGACTGTATTCTAGGCAGAGTAAACAGCAAGTGCCAAGGCCTTAAGATGGGAAAAGTATAGTGGGTTTGAATAATACCAAGATGGTTGGTTTCTGAATGGATAAGTAAGGGGAAAAGTGACAGAAGACAGAGTTGGAAAGATAGCCTGGGCTAGATACTATAGGGCCTTGGCATCCACGATAAGGGCTTTGGCATTTGTCTGAAGAATTATGATAAACCATTGTAGGATTTTGAGCAAGGGCAATAATGGGATCTAATTTACATTAAGAAACAATGAACTATTCTGGATGTTCAGCGTGTGGCAGGAGTTCAAGATGACAAGAATAGAAATGGGGGGGCGCCTGAGTGGCTCAGTTGGTTAAGCGACTGCCTTTGGCTCAGGTCATGATCCCGGAGTCCTGGGATTGAGTCTCACATTGGGGTCCCCCTGCTCTGTGGGGAGCCTGCTTCTCCCTCTGCCTGCCACTCCCCCTGCTTGTGCTCTCTCTCTCTCTGTCAAATAAATAAATAAAAATCTTAAAAAAAAAAAAAAAAAGAATAGAAGTGGGGATGTGGTATAGAATGGAAACTACTACAATAGTCCAGGCAAGAGATAATCTGGAACTAGATCAGAGTGATAAGGATGTAAGTGCTCGAGTTTGGAAGCTTTGGATTTGGTGTGCAAGAGAAAGAGAGGAATATAGATGATATCAAGTCTTTTTCAGCGTGAGCAACTGGGTATGACGTGGTGGTGGTGCCATTTGCTGAAATAAGGAAGAGTAGAGATGAGCAGGTCTATCAGTAGTGGCTGGCGGTAATTAAGAGTACCATTTTGGACATGCATGTGGAGATACTGAGTAAAAAATTACATACTCAAACCTGAAGATCAGGGGAAAAGTGGGGGTGGGAGAAACTACTTTTAGAATCCCAGCCACAGATACGGAGAAAATGGTACAAAATAGATTTATTCTAGGATTTCAACATTTAAATCTCAAGAAGAGGAGGAGCCAGTGAAGCAGACTGACAGAGGGTCCAGTGAAGCAGTAGGAAAACAGAGAAAGTGAGTTTCCTGATGCCAAGACATGAAAATGTTTTAAGTAGGATGGCATAATCAGTGGTTCAGTAAGGAGACCAATAATTGATCATGAGATTTGGCAACACAGAAGTGGTTTTGACAAGTGTGGTTTTTCCATGGAATGATGTGGACTCAAGCCTGTTTAGAAAGTCAGAATTTGGGGCACCTGGGTGGCTCAGTCTGTTAAGTGTCTGCTTTTGGCTCAGGTCATGATCCCAGGGTCCTGGGCTCCCTGCTTAGCGAGGAGCATGCTTCTCCCTCTCCCTCTGCCCCTCCCCACTGCTTGTGCTCTCTCTCTCTCAAATAAATAAATAAATAAAATCTGTAAAAAAAAAAAGTCAGAATTTGCTGAGTAAGGCTGACATGACAATCAACTACCAACTCTCAAGGACTTGTCAAACAGTAATGTTTTGTTGTTCATGTTACCTGTTGATAGCTGTGGGTCAGCTAAAGTTCTACTCCTTATAACTTCTCATTTTCAAACCCAGGCTGAAAGGATAGCTCCAATCTTAGGCTTACAGTTATTGTAGCTTAGGCGAAGAGCAAGATTGCTGGTGGCAACTTGACATGCCTCTTAAAACTTCTACTCAAACATAGCTCATATCATGTCTATTATGACTCTATTGGGTAAGCCAGCCACATGGCCAAGCCTGCTGATGGTTGTGGGAGGTATACTCCACCTACAGGAGGCACTGCAGGTCACATGGCAACCACAATCCTTACAGAAAGGTGGAGCCAATAGTTGGGAATAATAGCAGTCTTCTACAAAAAGAGTTCAAGAGAAATTGGAAGGTAAATTAGTGAAGATAAGAATTACAAAAATACATGTAATCAGGAATTTTATTATAAAGGGAGTAAGTAAACAGGGTAGTAGCCATGAGAACTGCTGCTTCTTCTTTAAGATGTGTGTTATTTCAGCATGTTTGTGTGTGATATACTATTCTTAGAGAGACGAAAGTGAAGAAGGAGAGTGATAGAATAACTACAGGGATAAAATCTTGTAGGTGGAAGGAAACAGGGTCCTCTGGACAGTGGAAAGGTTGACCTCTAGGAAGAATTTTTCCTCTGGCAGAAGAAAATGCAGAGCCCATTGGCACAGAGACTGGGAACTGTGGCTGCAGGAAGAGAAGGAATTTCTCTGATTGCTTCTGTGTTCTTGGTGAAATAGACCAACATCCAAGAGTGAAGAAATAAGAAGGGGTATTGGAGATTTGAGAATTGAAAAGCTGTGAAATAATTACCATGTGGATGAAATGAATAGAAAAATGAAGTAGGAACATTGTTCTACTTGGGGTCTGTGGTCATGGATTTAAGATGAGAACAGTCAAGGTGTTTGCATGTTTTTCATCATTTCCATTCAGCTGGATGCAGTTATGAGGTAGATGGAGAGTTGGGTTTAACCAAAGGTTAGAGGCATCCAGGATGGCTTCCATGATGGAGAGCAAAAGGAACTGATGGCTTATCCAATGGATTGATTTTAATAAAAGAAGGTGGAGTGAACACATGAAAAGTAGGATAAATAGTAAGCATAGGTTTTATGATCTGGAAATTCTGGAGGGTCAAATATTGTTGAAGTAGGTGTACTAGAGAGAGTAAACTGGAATATTGGTGATGATGGTCAGTTGAATGTTTGATATCAAGATACTAGAGATGATGCAGTTGGTAATGACAGTCTGGGCTATGGGCATGGAAGTTGTTGGCTGAGATGGGCTGAGAGGATTTCTGAGCTGATTATTGGCAGTGATGTCAGGCACTGAGAAACTAGGGTGTTAAATGGATCAAGTATGTGAATGTAGGAGTCACCAGGAGGGAAAACATAGAAAGGATGGAGGCAAAAGAGGTTATAAATAAATGCAACAAAGAGATGGTGAGTATTATCAGATGGCAAAAGCTTCTGAATCCTAAAGATCTGATGTGATCCTAAAGATCTTGCCTTTTCTTCTTTTGAGCTGTTTTGGGGAAAGATGTGTCCTTGATGACTAATTGGAGGTGTTTTTACATGGACTACTTGGTAGCTTGGCATATGGAGGATGCAGGAAATGCTCCAGGGTCTTACATGGGAATGGAATGTGTCCTTACCCTTGCTTCCATCCTGCCTCCTGGCTGCCAAAGCATGGGAGACTCTGATAGATGCAGGATGCTGTGAGAACACATGATGCCTTCTCACAGCAAGTCAACAGGAGAAGAGTCCAACACAAGCCCCAGATGTGAGGAAATGCAGTGAGAGGAGTCGTAAACCATTCCACAACAGTGGCAGGGAGAGGGGGCCCAGTGTATGGGTGGTAGGTGGAAGGAGAACACAAGTAAAGGAGGGACATTGTCTTGTCACCCTGGGACATGTTCTGTAACAGTTTCCCATCCATCATGTGGGGTTTCTCAGAGGGCTTCCCTTCCCACCTCCATGACCCTCACCTCCACCCCCAGCTTGGTAAGACCATCTTGATTTCATGGTGAAGATGTTTAGAGTCTGTGTACTCACACATCTTATTGTGGGGCATCTGTAGAGAGTTGGACTAGGGACGTTTTTTGATGGCATTGCTTTTAGTTCATTTTATCATAGAGCTCTGAGACAGAATTGATATCCCATAATTGGACATTTGGCTCAGCAAAATGACAACTGTTTAAATAACAGGTTCTCCAAAATATAGTCTTTTTCTAAAGCTTACTGTAATGTTTAGTTTCCAAGCTTTGTTTTTTAAAGATGTTACTTTTTGAGGTTGTTTTTTTTTTTCTTTTCGCTTAGACCATCAGAAGGTGGCAGCTGACCTGCCTGCTCCACTTCCACTATTTTTTTTCCCCCCATTTCACAAGGGAAATGTTTGTCATAAGCTTTGTGTAACATTATGTTTGGATGATATCAGGTAAGTGGCTGAGTATTGGAACTCTGTAGAGTCATATGGATCTGAATTTGAACCTCAGATGTGCCATTTACCTGCCATCCCTTAACCCTCCCTATACCTCAGTTTCTTTATCTGTGTAGTGGGGATATTAGTAGGCCTTCACTCACAGGACTATTGGAATCATGAGATAAAGCATGCACAGTTTTGAGCATGGTAGCTGACATGTAGTGAACATTCAACAAGTCAATGATAATAAAATTACTATAATCAACAATATCATTATTATTGTTTTCAAAATCAAAGGTACAATTGTGAATCACCTTCTAGCAGATCATTTTAACCTCTGTTCCCCAAAAGGGCATTGTAAAGTCTATACTCCTATGTGATAGTCACAGAAATTCAAAAATTGGGGCTCTGTTCTGATATGCTCCCAGGAAAAACTGGGTATGGAATCCCATCTTAAACCTTTTTTTTTTTTTTAAGATTTACTTATTTATTTGGGAAAGAGAGTGCAAACATTAGCCAGGAAAGGGGCAGAGGGAGAGAGAAAGAATCCCAAGCAGACTCCCTGCTGAGCACAGAGCCTGTCTCCATCTCAAGACCCTGAGATCATGACCTGAGCCAAAACCAAAAGTAGGACATTTAACTGACTGAGCCATCCAGGTACCCCCTGCCCCTAAGCCTTTTAGGAGGATTGGCATATTGTTCAGGACTCTTACAGTTTCAAGTGACAGAAACCCAGTTCATACTAGCTTAAGAAAAAAAATATATATATATAATCAATTTTCAAAATAAGCAGGTATAGGGATAATAAAAGACAAAGACAGAAATCTCTCTCTCTCTTTTCCTCTTTCTCAAACTTTATTTCTCTCTCCTTTCATCTCTCAAGTCAGTCCCCATCTGTGGCAGCAGTCTTCTCACATTTTTAATTAAGGGCATGCCAATGGACAATATACTTGCACTTGGAATTACCAGGAGAAAAAAAGAGCAATTCTTCACCTTTAACTAATGAAAATTCCAGGGAAGAATTCTGATTGGCCTAGACTGGGTCACAGTCCAAGGCTGATGGTGGGGAGCCCTGATTGGCAGCTCTCCCTAACTCAAATGGGTCAGGTGGGAGAGGGGCAGTTCTCTAAATACGGTGTGGAATACAGCTAACAGGAGAAGGTAAGAAGGTAAGGGGATTGGTACTTGGTCCAAACAGTTAATGTTCATTCAATTGGAAACCCTAGAAATTCAGATTTTAAATGATTCTCAGAACCTTGCCTAGCTCTGGTCTGATCTATAAACCACTGTGGTTAAGAGTGTAAGTATGAAGTCTGACTGCCTGGGTTTGAAATCTATCTCTGATACATCTTAGATGTGTGACCTTAAAGCAAGGTCTTAACATGGGAATGGAATGTGTCCTTAATCCCTTTTATGACTTAGTTTTCTTATTTATGAAATGGAGATGACAGTCCTACCTATCTCACAGAGTGCTTTTAAGGATTAAATGACATAATTAATGTGTAACATTTAGCACAATGCTTGGTGCGTATTAAGTGCACAAGATATGTTATTTTTTAAGATTTTATTTATTTATGAGAGAGAGAGAGAGAAAGAGCTCAGAAGGAGGAGAAGAGGGAGAGGGACAAGCAGACTCTGCACTGAGTGCTGAGCCTGATGTGAGACTTGATCCCAGAACTCTGAGATCATGACCTGAGCCAAAACCAAGTCGGATACTTAACCGACTGAGTCACCTAGGTGCCCCAAGATATGTTATTATTAATGCACCATCATATCACCATCATTACTGTTTTCATTAAACTGCCCCAAAGTCCAGGCACTGACTATTGCTTCTAAACTGAGAGCTTCCTTAATGAGATTCATGGCACTCTTTGTTATTCAAATTGGCATCTGCTAAAGGCCAAGTAAGTGCCCATAGCCCAAGACTCTCCCTTTATCCAGTGTCCCAGATGGTCTCATCTTACCCAGAGACCAGGAGCTAATCTCTCTTGTGCATTGGCTGATTTGTTTTTTGGGAAAGAAGCAGGGGACAATAAGATATGATACAAGGCATCTCAAAACACACCCCCCCCACACACACAAAACACACACACACCAAAATTAAGAGCTTATCTGAGAACAAACAACTAAGGTTGAATAACTTGCCCAATGTTATCCAATCCATTGGTTGAGGCAAGATTCAAACCTAGGTTAGCCAAGTCCTAAATCAGTGTTCTTTCTATGTTCCTCTCTGTCTTGGATCTCCCAATCCCATGCCTGACTTTCAAAGCCTTTTGTAACTGAGATCCATCTTACTTAGAAATTCGCATTTTCTAATTCCTCCTAAGTTCTCATTTGAAATATTTGCCTTTTCTTGAGCTTCTTCTCTTTACTGTAATGCTTTTTTTCTTACTTCTCCTCACCTGTCTAAATCCTTTAAGGCCCAAGACAACTTTTTCTTTTCCACAAACTTCTCTCAGGAGACTCCTGCCCTCACTGTTCTACTCACTGATCTTTGGCCACCTATGGCCTCAGTCATTAGAACCAACTGACCAACACTTCCCTGTCCTTCTGATATGTCCAATGTGTCATCTCCACCCCAGATGTTGAGCCCATCTCTGTGTGTCCCTCCCCCTACAGGGCTTCACACAAGGTTGGGAACCTTGTAGATTAAATTCAGAATGGAGGGATCCCAGGATAAGCATAACAGTGAAGCTGAGTTTGGTGGAATCTCAGTGCTTATGGTCTTCAATTTACATGCCAGCAAGGGATTGGTTAAGATGAGCCTAAGGCTCTCAGACCTTAAGAAGGGTCTGAAAACCTCAATTTTGAATTCCTTATTAAATTCAATCAATGATTATAAAAAATATTATTGTCACTGATAAAAAAATCTGATGTTGCAGTACCATCCAGACCACTGTAAGATCGGAGATCTGCTTTCAACCTGGTTTACACAGGGTCCTTTCCTAGGACTCACAAAGGAGGTCTTAGGACCAAAAGGTCAGGGACCACACTAGCCACTGTGATAATCCCTGAGAAATGCAAGGACTTCTTCTAGGTCTCAAAGGATGTTCACAATAGCTCTCTTTATCTTCCCCACAGCACAGCATCATTGGAGGTATTGTAGTAGTAATGTCATCTTATTCATGCAAAGTTAAGGAGCCCTGAGATCACAGGGAGTTATTGGAAAAACCAAGACTGGAATTAGGTCTCTTGAGTCTGGATTGATGCCATTGTCATAAGAGAAATGTAGACTTTGAGGTAAAGTATTTCCCAGTTTCCACCTAGTCTACCAGGGCATCTCTCCAGCCTGAGATTAATTCTCTGCTTCTGAGCTCTGAATAGCTTTCTGTCTGGCTGATAGCTAGTTGAAGGAGCCTCCTGGAAAAGCAGAGTACCTGGTGACAGTAACTCTCTCCCAACCCAGGGTCCCCCAGTCACACACTCCTTAAAACACCCAGATACTCCCAAATGTGCAGATTCCTCAGAAATGGTAAATTATAAGTATAGTATTGTTACTGAAGCTGAATAGAGGAACAATTAGGTTTTTACTACATTTTCCTTGAGAAAGGAAGAAAGAAAAGAAAGAGGATGGATAGAAAAAGAAGGCAATTCCTTACTATCAGTAAGGTCTTACTGAACATGAGTTTTTTCTGTTTCCGTGGCCCTATGGTCACCTGGCAACCTGACCAAACTCCTGCTCTCTCTCTCTGGACCACTTGTCCCCAAAACAGCTGCCTCATTGTGTCCACCTTCCCTCCTTTGAACATCCCTGTTGTGTCCTATCTCAGTCTGTAGCTTTATGTGTTCTCCATAACTTCCTTATTCATTTCTCTTAAAACTAGCCTAACTTCTCCTAAACAGCTTCCCCAATCTTTGGAGTTCTGCCTTCTTCCCTTGCTTTGCAAGTACCCTCCTGCCTGAAGTCTTTTAAATGGTTTTCCTGTCCCCAGAGTCCTGGACTGGCCTTTCTATCATCCCACCACCCACTGTTGTGTGTTATCTTCCTCCGAGTCTTCTAGGAATGTTGCTTGGGTTGGGTAACCATTTCTCGTCCTGATTATGCCTTTAGATCTCTACACATTGTCTCCAGTGAGAGTTGAAGAGAGAGAGAATGTGGCTGCAAGCACTGTGAGGCAGAGGAGTAGAAGAGAAAGAGTTTTGAAGTAGAATGAAAGATATCTGGGTTCCAGTCCCAATTCCTCTATAAAGAAACCATTCATTCATTCACACATTCATTTATTCATCAAACTTTTGCACATGTACTCTAGGTTACAGAGATGAATAAAGGACAGTTGAGCAGTTTAGCATAGAGATTGCTTATTGTCTTAGGGAGGCAGACACATGAACAAGCAAACGAGGCAGTACAGTAGTGTGACTGAGACAGATGGAAGATGGATGGAGCCATATAAGAGGCCCTTTCTAGCCTGGGGGGCTAGAGGAAACTTCCTGAGGAGGGACCACTGACCTGAATCACAGAAGCTATCTGGGAGAATAAGAAGAAGGCCACACCAGGTATGGGAGGCCAGCAAAGCAAAGGCAAGCAGCTAGAAAATGTGAGGCATGAGCATGCTGGGAGAGGGTGGCTGTGCTTGGTGGAGATGGCCATGTGTGTGGATTTATTGCTGCTATGCCTGAGCAGGAAGTACCCAGAGATGACTTTGGGACAGATCATGGAGTACTTCGTAGGCCACATTAAGAAGATTGGGATTTATCTCCAAATCAAAACCTCAATGAGATATCACCTCACACCAGTCAGAATGGCTAAAATTAACAAGTCAGGAAATGACAGATGTTGGCGGGGATGCAGAGAAAGGGGAACCCTCCTACACTGTTAGTGGGAATGCAAGCTGGTACAGCCACTCTGGAAAACAGTATGGAGGTTCTTCAAAAAGTTGAAAATAGAGCTACCCTATGATCCAGCAATTGCACTACTGGGTATTTACCCCAAAGATACAAATGTAGTGATCTGAAGGGGTA
>NC_138370.1:35064608-35079875 GCF_054177405.1 Leptonychotes weddellii
TAATATCTTCCATGGTTTTTTCAAGCCCAGCTAGTATCTATATAATTGTCATTCTGAACTCTAGTTCCGACATCTTACTAATGTTCGTATTGATTAGGTCCCTGGCAGTCAGTACTGCCTCTTGTTCTTTTTGTTGAGGTGATTTTTTCCTTCTTGTCATTTTGTCCAGAGGAGAATAGATGAATGAGAGAACAAAATGCTAACAGGGTAACAACAACCCCAGAAAAATATACACTAAACAAATCAGAAGAGACCTGAAACTGGGGGAAAAGAAAGGGAAAGAAAAAAAAAAGAAAAAGATTTAAAAAAAAAAAGAATATGATCGGGGCACCTGGGGGGCTCAGTCATTAAGCATCTGCCTTTGGCTCAGGTCATGGTCCCAGGGTCCTGGGATCGGAGCCCTGCATGGGGCTCCCTGCTCAGCAGAGAGCCTGCTTCTCCCTCTCCCACTGCCCCTGCTTGTGTTCCCTCTCTCACTGTGTCTCTCTCTGTCAAATAAGTAAATAAAATCTTAAAAAAAAAAAGAATATGATCAAATGTGATTGGGCTGGTGCATAGATCAGTGCCACACACTAGATTTTTGGCATATTCTGGTCTGTTAGAAGAAGGTGCCTCCCAAAATTTTAAAGAAAGCAAAACTTATATATGTACAAAAATAAGGGTAAATACGATGAAGGGATGGAATATGAGTGTAAAGATGAAAATTATAAAAGATTTTATAAAAGGAATTGGTAAGAAGTTGGTTAAAAAAAGAAAGAAGAGGAATTAAAAAAAAAAGGGAGAGAATGTGATCAGGCAGGAGACTAGAATGAAGCCATACACTAGAGATTTAAGGTATATTTTGTGTCTGTTAGAAGAAACTGTATCCCAAAATTTTAAAGAGAGAACAACTTATATATATATATATACCAAAAATAAGGTTAACTACTATGAAGGGATAGAATATGAGTCTAAAAATGAAAAATAAAAAAGATTTTAAAAAAGGGATTGATAAGATGTTGGTTGAAAAAGGGAAAATAAAAATTCAGAAAAAATAAGAAAATTAAAGAAATTAACTTTGAAAGACTAAAGAATCAGGGGGGAAACCCCATGAATTCTATGTGCTGTATTCCCCTAGTGCTGCAGTTCTGCCGTTCTCATTGATCAGTAAACTTTGTCTTGGCTGGCTATTCTTGCTGACCTGGGGGGAGGGGCCTGTCGCAGTGATTCTCAAGTATCTTTGCCGGAGGCGGAATTGCCTCGCCCTTGCCGGGGGGCCGGGCTAAGTAATCTGCTCGGGTTTGTTCTTGGGAGCTTTTGTTCCCTGCAAGCTTCGGTACAGCTTTGGAGGACGATAGTGAAAATGGTGGCCTCCCAATCTCCGCCCCAGAGGAGCCGAGCACCCAGGGCCCCACTCCTCAGTGCGCCCCCAGAGAAAAGCAGTCAATCACTCCTGTCTCCCTGGTCTTCGGCCACACTCTGTGCTCACCTGGCCTGTGACCAAGCGTTTCTATCTCTGGCACATGACCCCATGTGGAATCTCCAAACCCAGCTGTTCCCTGTGGTGCAGTCCCGCACCACTCCTCCCGGGGGAGGAAGTGGAGTCTCCCCGGATCTGCCGCTTGTTGGGTCCCTGCTGGAGGAGCAGTGGCCTGACTGTCCCGGGGATCACGGTTTATGGCAACCCCCGGCTGAGAGCCCGCGCCTCGGCTCCGGCTCTGCAGCCAGTTTCCCCGCTCCAATACCTGGAAGCTCTGCTGCACTCAGGCACCCCTGGTCTTTCTGTGACCCTGAGGGTCCTGAGACCACACTGTCCCAGCAAGGGTTTCACCCCCCGCTTAGCGGAGCCGACTTCTAAATGTTCCGATTTTGTGCTCCACAGCTCTATTACTTGCCAGAAGCGGCCAACGGAGGCCCCCTCCCCCACCGCCTATCCTCCCGAATTTTGCCTTGGATTCAATTCTCCGCATGTCCTACCTTCCAGAAAGTGGTCACTTTTCTGTTCAGAGAGTTGCTGCTATTCTTTTCTTCAATCTCCTGTTGAGATCGTAGGTGTTCAGAATGGTTTGATCTCTATCCAGCTGAACTCCTGGGACCAGATGAAATTTAGGTCTCCTACTCCTCCGCCATCTTGCTCCTCCCACAGATGTCATTTAAATTGTGCTTTGAAGGTGTGCTGAATTTTAATAAGGGGAATAGGAGACTGGAGGATGGGGAGGGTTGTAGTGAGTATGCTTTCTGAGGCTGATAGAAGAACACTGCTGTGGACTGAATGTGTCACCCCAACATTCATATGTTGAAACCTAATGCCCAAGGTGACTATTTTAGAGCTGGAGCCTTTGGGAGATGATGAATCCCTAATGAATGGGATTAGTGTCCCTATAAAGGAGACCCCGTAGAGGTCCTTCACCCCTTCTGCCAAGTGAGGACTCCATAAGAAGGATCCAGGTATGAACTGGAAAGTGGCACTCACGCAGACACTGAATCTGCCAGCACCTTGATCTCAGACTTCTAACTTCCAGAACTGTGAGAAGTAAATGTCTTGTTTAAGTCACCTGGTCTATGGTGTTTTTTATAGCAGCCTGAACAGACAAGAATGAATAGAGGCACACTCATGGTTAGGTTAGTCCTCAGTGACAGTAGGATTTCTAGATAATTAAGCTGCTAAGGAATTTGGACATTATTCTCAAATGAGACTGGATGTATGCACTTCGTTGTAGGAACTTTTAGGGATGGGCTGGGCAGGCTGAAGGCAGGGAGTCAGCTGGGAGGCCCTCAGCCTTTGGGGGGAGGTAAGAATGGGAGAGACAGGGTTGCAGGTGGGAGGGATAGAGGGGCAGAGGGAGGAGGGAGAGGTCAGAGGGAGGAGGGCTCTAAACACCCCCATGCTTCTGTCTCCACAGCTTTCATCATTCACCCAGGAGGCACTGAGTTTTACATTTGCAATTCTTTTCATGACAATATGTTCTATTGCTCTACCTTGAATATAGGCTTTTGGGGGGCTGGGAAACTTCTTTTGCATCTGGCAAAGTAGCTTGTACCCAGTAGGTGCTCATTAAATATTTGTTGATGACATGGGAGGAAAGTGATAAGGATGAACTAACTCACACTATCCCATTAGTGATTCCATCCAATGGCCTATGGTTTCCTTCCTTTAGCTTGTTCTTGCACTTTGGCTTCAACATTTCTGAGTAGCAAGATTGAAAGGAAGTTGTCCCATAAGATGTTAAAACATCCTTTAATGGGTGATGAGGTAATGCATTACTTCCCCCAGGAGTACTTGCCTTTTAAAAGAAGAGGGCTGAGAAAAGTCACTGGGGTTGTTCACCCACCCCCTGGTCTTGGTCCATAGTTGTGAGAGTTGAAAGGTGCCACAGAGATAGCCCCAGACTCCTGTCTCAGAGAATAGACCAGAGGGACCTGTGGCTTTCTCAGGGCTGTGCAGCTGGTTAGTGGCAGGCACTTCAGACACATTGTTTGCCCAGGAAGAGGCTGACATTACAGATCCATGGATGGCACAGATTCCCTCCATCCAGATCCTGGGCGGGTAGATGATGAGCACTGCCTTTGCACAAGTCTGGGCCTTCTTTGCAGGCTCTAATCCTCCTAATAAGGAAAGAAATGAGGGGCCTCATTAATGAGGACTTTTATGTGCTCAGAAGATCAGTGCGATAAACTCCAGTGGGCCTCCACCCAATAAAGTGTGCCTCATTACCTCTATTTGTCAAGGAAGATCAATGAGGCTCAGAGAGTTAAAGTGACACACCCAGGACTCATGGAGGAGGTGCTGGGTCTGAACCCACACTGTGCGCTCCTTCCTGTGCTGCCTGTGGCAAACAGAGAGAGCTGAGAGGGTGTGGGCACTTGGAAGATCAACTTCAGCATTGCACCCAAAGCCTGAAGGCTGCAAGGGAGAATATTTTACAAGCAGCAGTGGCTCTTCTGCGAAACCAGTGAGGGCAGTGACCCAGACTGTCTTGATCCTCTCCCTGAGTAGAGGAAGGTCCCTGGCATTGTCCTGTAAGCCGTGTAGGTGCTCCAGCTCCCAAAATCAGAGTCACTGTGGACCACCAACCCTAGCCAGAAATATCCCCTCCTCTGCACCATATCAGAGGAGGTAGGAGTAAATATTCAGGTTTAGAGTTCAGTGCCAGGCATGGGGTAGGGGTAGAATATGTAATTGTAAAATGGAAGGATGGATTCAGAGAGTTAGCACTCTGAATCCCAGCAGTGTGATAGAATTGAAAGAACATGAACCTTGGAGGCGGAATAATTTGAGATTAAATTCTGGCTTTTCATTGGGTTTGCTGTGTGACTTTGGGTGAGTCCCTTGGCCTCTCTAAATGTGTTTTCTCATTTGCAAACAGAAGGGGGATAATAACACCCACTTGTTTGTGAAGCATCATAGAGAGAAGCTATGGGGGAGTGGCAGCCTGGTGCCTGGACTGTGTGAATGTCCTTCCTTTGGCGGCCCTGGGTTCTATACTTACTCTGTTCCTTGTTAACAGGTGCCTTTGAGAAAGTCACAGATCCTTTTCAACTCAGTTTCTATACCTGTGAAGTGAGGGAGGATAACATCATCTTGTTTAGCTCACATGTCTGTTGTAAGGATGAATGGTGATAAACCAGTTATGTTAGTGATAACACCGGGAATGGCTGCACAGCTGTTAGGTACTGAGAGCTGACTATGGAGCCAGTACTTACAGAGTGTGTTGTGGGGACTAAATAAGACATATCAAATGCCTGGAACATGTACCTGGCACAGAAAGAGTGCTTAGGACTGTTTAATATGGCCCTTGGTTGGCCCCAGAGGGCAATAGTTGGGGAGACAAGCTGATATCAACTCAGAGGTAAAAGCTCCCGGTCAAGAGTGCCCAAGTACTACACTCCCAACTGGGGATTGTGTCTTCTCTACCTCTCTTTCTCCCTTTCAGACCAGCAAGGATGTGTAGTTTGCCTGGGGTCTCAGCCCAGAATCCAGGCCCTGACTCCTAGCCCAGCACTAGCTCCTCAAAACAGCTATGCTGGCCTTCCAGTGGAGGGGTGACACCCAACCTTCTCTCTCCTGCATGACAGCAAACAGCTTCTCAGTTTACTGTCTGCCACTTTGCCTTCCAACCTATCCACTCCTCCGCTTCCTCCAATCTTCCTGAGGTTAAACCCAATCATGTTGCTCCCTGCTGAAAATCCTTCAGTGGCTCTCCATTGCCCTGCCCTTGAAGTCTGAACTTGAAATAGCTCACAAGGTCTGTAGACTCTGGCCCTCATCTACCTCATTGTTTCCTTTTCTCCCAGTGCCTCACCCCAGCCACAGGAATGCTCTGCATGATTCCCTAACTCCCCACACTGCCTCACGGCCCCTGCTTTTGTAGATGCTGGCCCCTCTGCCTCCAACACTCTCTCCCAGCCATCTGCTTACCCTTTAATTCAGAAAATAATATTGAGCTCCTATTATATGCCAGGCATGATGCAAGATGCTAAAGTTATAGCAGTTAACAAGATACAGTGTTTTTGGTCCCTTGGAGATTATATTATAGTGGAGAGAGATATAGCTTAGAAAAAGCAAATAACCAAAATATGTACACATTTTGAATTTATTTGTGTGTGTATTTGTGTATAAGTGGAAAATGCCATGAGGAAGGTAAACAGCATAATGTAACAGCCCCCCGGGGTGAGGGGATGGTGGGTTGGTGGGTTTCGAGTACTAATTCATCAGGCTAATGTTTATTTGGTTTATCCTCACTCCAATCAGGGGTCACTTCCTTCAGGAAGCCTTCCCAGATCAGAACCTATCAGGATGGAGTGTCCTTTTGTGTTCCCAGAGTGCCTTGCCCTGCCCATGCCATGTCTGGGCACTTAATGCACCAAAGATAATGTTGTAGTTTAGTGGTTTAGTATCTGTCTGTGGAGGCTTGAGCTCTTTGAGGGCAGTGGCTGTGACCCTTAGTGCCTGGCTCTGAGGAAGGAGGAAGGAAGTATGGCTGATGGCTGTGAGTAAATACATGGCCCCAGGGCTTGGGTCTGGGGCCAGGGAAGGGAGAGATCACAGAGGCAAGCCTGGCTGGGCTGTCCCTACTCTATTTAGAAGAGTGCATTTGAAGATGAAATTGTGGAAGTCAGTTAGGCACTTGTTTATAAATGGCAAAGGCAGTCAGGAGCTTTTGATGAGCTGCTCATTTATCCTGCCCCCATCACCTTCCTGTCATTTTCCAGTTATTTAGAACCGACTGGCCAGATAGCCCTTAACCAAGCAATATACATGTTAATGTGGAGAGCAGGGGCTGAGATTGAAGTAGCAGCAAAAACACATTATTCAAAGAGAAGATGAGGAGGAAAAGAAATAAATGCGGATGGAGACTGGGGGCAGCTGTTGCCTACACTGAAAGTCACTACCAGCCTTGTCTCCTTAGGTCATGGCACTCTCCACCTCACTCTCCCACCTCCAAGCCTCCCCCCTCAAACAATCTTCCCCCATCCCAAGTTTATTTTTAGCCCTTTCCAGAAGGCCCCTGGCAGTCTAACTTTAATTAGAAGTATACCCAAGGAAGCCAGAGATATTGATGGAATGATTTCTTTTCTTCTTCTCATCTTGTTGGCATTGTATAGAGGAGAGCCAAAAATGTTTCCAGACAAGTGGAAAATTTAGCATTTATTTATTTTTCCTGGCCAACTGGTGTCAGTCCAAGAAGGTACGTGAGAAAGAACACTGGAGCTGGCAAGACACGGTAGCTCTGGCTCTTCTCCTCCACTCACAAGCTGTTGGAGCTAATACCTCCACCTATGGGATGAACCTTGTTTTCTTCAGTGAAATGGGGTCCCCATTCCTGCCTGGCTTTCCTTCCTGGGTTATAGTGAGGAGTTAGTGAGTTGGAAATAACCTTCTATTATAAAATGAGGTACAAATGGAAGCACTGTGGTGAGTGTAAGTTACTGAGGCTTGCACAGAGGGCCCCAGGTCCAGGGGTACAAGAAGGCAGGCGGGGGAGGAAAGGGTTCAGATCTGTAGATTCTTGAGCATTGCTGATTCTACCCTTCACTCTTGGGCAGCTCACATCAAATTGGCTTTTGCAGCCAACTCCCCTGGCTGGAGTTTTAGGAAGGATAGAAACAGTTGGAGGGAGTTTTGGGGAAATGAGTAACTCAGGGTACCCTACATGGTGCTCTGGGACCCTGAGGAGGGGCAGTGCCCCCTTTTGGTTCCAGGCCCCAGCTCTACAGGTCATAAACATGGCCTTAGCAGTACCTGACAGGCATGCTCTGGTAGGCTTCCTAGAATCTGTTCAGGCTAAGCCAGGGTGTCAGGATATATGATGAGGGCACCACAGCCCTCCTGGCAACATGGTGATACTCAGACAGACATGTGGCCCCCAAGGTGGATGCATACAGTTACTCATATGCAACATTGCACACACATCCATGAGCACACAAACACACACACACACATGCTAAAAATGTATAGAACTGTTGGAGTAGAAACCATGTTAGTCATAGCAGGTTGGGCTATTTTGCCTGAACCCTGTATTAGTCATTATAGGTTAGGTTATCCTGCTATAACAAGCAACTCCATCCAGTTCAGTAACTTAACACAACCTATTTCTCCCTTTGGCAAATTTACTGTGGATCTGGGTAATCCTCCAGGGGATCTACCCTCCAGATGTTGGCTCAGTATTCCACACTGCATCTGTCTTATAGTACCTTTGTATTAACAAGCGATTACCATGGCAGGGTCAGAGTTGAACACCAGCCATTAAATGCTTGGGCCCAGGATGTGGACTGTAGTATATGCAATGTTTCTTGGGTTTATTTGACTAAGGAGCTGTTTATTAAAGGCACACTTATTAACAACAACAACAAAAATAAATAAATGCTTGGGCCCCAAGGGACACATTATCATTCCTGGTAGAGGAGAACTAGGGTTGATAAACATCAGTTGGATCTTCTACTCACACCCCTCCCAGGCCTCAGTTTCCTTCTTTGGGTTTCATTTCCTCTTTTAGTGAGGAGGATGAGTTGGGTGATTTTCTGCTTAGATATTCTGTAGTAAAATGTGGCCAACAATCTCATACCTCCCTTTGCCTTGTTGCCTTAGTGCTCTGGATCAAATGCTTCTGACATCCCCAAAGTCACCTTACTTTATGAGAAATATATAGGGAGTGTCCCCAAGGATCTTCCTTACAGACCTGGCTTGAGCATTCATGAGACAGTTTTCCTGGAGAATAAAGTATATCCACTTTAATTTAGTGTCTGAGGTTTCCTGATTTTTAGTTGCAAATTAGTTTTCCAGGATCATCTGTTACTTCAACTCCTGTCCAAATTGACAAGTTAGTTTTCCCTGGATATGACCTTAGCCTTCATCACATCCTACTTTTCTTCTTGAGCATTCTGCTCTAGCCACACTGGTCATTTTCTTGGTTTCTCAAACATGCCAAGCTTGTTCTGCCTCAGGCTCTTTGCACTTGGTGTTTCCTTTGACAGTGCTCTCCCTCAGCCCAGCTCTATCTCATCAGTCTTCTCAGCTGAGGTATCACCTCAGAATGGCCTTTTTTACTATCTTATCTAGGGTCATCCTAACATTATCTTCATGTTACTTATAAATATCAGAAATCATTTGAATTCTTACTTGCTTATTTATTGTCTGCCCTTCCCAATTAGAATGTAAGCCCTCTGAGGGCAAGGACCTTGTCTGTCTTCTTCACTCCTGTATCTCAAGCACTTAGAACAATGGTTGGTGCTTAATAGTTGCTCAGTAAAATGTGCTGGCTAAATCAATGCCAGCTTCTCAGCATTTGGTCTCATTCTCTTCCTCTTCCACCCCATCCCCATTTCAGCATTTCTCAATCCTGCATGCACTTCAAAGTCTGTTTCAAGGCCACCTTTTCATGAGTTTCTCACTAACCATGTTTTCAGTTCTTGCCCCACAAGAAGGGACACCTTATCTCCTCTGAACACCTACTATATCCAACAGAAATACCTATAAAGTATCATTCTCAAAAGACTACAGTATTTTTCAGATTTCTTTTGCTTCTTCATCTCACAGTAACTCAGTGGTAAAGTCCTCACAGGTGAAGAAGTTTGGAGAGGTCCTACAGCTTGTGAGAAATCCCATCATGTATGGAAGCCATGTGTCTGCCTTCGTGTCCAGAATCTGTTCCTCCACATCACAGGTGATATTCACTCCCCTCCTACCTGTTGGTTATATGCAAATAAAATCAACCACAGTCCCTGCCACACAATAAGGGCATCCCATTGTGCCTGGTTCTCTTATTCATTTGCATGTCTCAGAGGAGGCCTCTACCAGACATCACAGGAATCCAGTGGAGACAGCACATGAGGGCCAGGGGCCATTGGGAAGGGTCCTGCAGTGGCTTCCCAGAGGCAGTGCTTTGTGAGTCTGGTCTTGAAGAGGATACTTGGTCAGGATGATAGGAGATGATGGAAATTCTGGGCTGAGATAGACAAAACTGTAGAAAAGATATTCTCTGGGCCCAGGCCCCCACATTTGCTTGTTGGTGGCTATTCAAAGTCATGGGAGTCTCTCTCTTGATTATAGAGGATGGAGAAGTGTAGTTGGACTGTACTGAAGGGAAGAGCACCCCACTGTCCCCCAGTCCTGCCCAGACCCCTGGAGGTCTAGAGACTAGTGAAGAGAAAAACAGCTGGGGAGAAAAGTGGGGGAAAGGGTAAGAAAAGACTGTCAGAGAAGAGGCGTTTGGACATTGAAGCTTATAACCATGGGCAGCTAATGCAAGAGTTGCAGAGAAAGCAGGCAGCCCAAAGTCTGTACTGGGCTAGACCTATTTTGTAATACGTTGTTATTCCTGTGACTTTAAAGAGCTTTTAAGGAGGTCTTGAGTTTGATTCTGCAATTTAATAGATATGAGGCCATGGGTAAGTTGTGTAATGTCTTTGAACCTCAGTGCTATTATCAGAAAGTGAACATTATAATGCCAGCCTTATAAAATTATGAAGATTGAATGAAAAAACCCAAGTAATGTGGGTGCTGAGGACCCTACATGTGCTTAATAAGTGTTTTCTTTACTCTCTGCTTGTTGGGGACAGGTGACTGCTCTCCCTTCCTCAACAGATGAAGGAACTGAGGTCCCTTGGGTGAATGAGGGTTCATGGGATCATGGGTGATTGAGGGTTGGATTCAAATTGAGGTCACCTTGGAGTTTTCAAGGTCTTCTGGCTGAGGGGGGTGGGGAATCATTGGACTGCAGGATTGTCACACAACCCAGTTGCTCAGTTTCACCCCCCACTCTAACTCCAAAGCTTCTGTGTCCTTATTGAGAGTCAGATGTGGCCATACTTCCACTAAGAGAACAATCTCCCTGTTCAGGGAGAAACACAGGCGGAAAGAGTTGAAATGGTTTACCCAGAAGTCTTGTACAGCAGAGAGAGCTGGGGCTGGAATTCCCAGGCCTTGAATCTCTAGTTCCCTGCTTAAATTCTTTGAGCTCTGTTCTGGCCCTCCACAGCTCAATTAAAAACAAAACAAAACAAAACAAAAAGTAATGTTGCTTGAACAGAAAAACACAAAGCCAGTTAGGACAAGAGTCAATTAGCTGTTGCTGGAATGTACCCCCCGCCGCCGATGGCTCAACAGCCTTCACAAGTAGTTTTAAAATAAACTGGGAAATAAGATAACAATAATGTTTCTCAACAACAATGACAAAAAAACAAGACTATATGACTTTCCCCACAGTTTGGCTTGTAGCTTTCTTGGGAGGGAACATGGGGAGAGGGTGATGTCCCTGGGCTGGGAACCAGAGCCAGGCAGATGGGCTTTGCACAGGATGGAAGGCTGTTCTGTCAACTCTCATGATCACCCTTTTTGGAGAACACAACAAGGCCTAAAGTCTTCATAAGGAAGAGATTGGAGCTGACTGAAAGTTAGCTGGCAGGAGGCAGTGTCTCCTAAGTATTTCAAGAAAGATGGATTACCCACTGGCTTTGTTCCTCACTCCTGTGATTGTCTCCTGGAGACTGTGTTTCAGATTGTCCTGGTTGTGTACCACGGAGCCTGTGTCTCTTCTGTGTGAGAAGATTCAGCGACAGATAGCTGAGTGTTCCTCAGTTAGTGGAGGGTGGGTTTGCTGTGACAGTGGCCTGGGAGGGTCAGAGCTCCATCCTTACTCAGTAGTGAGTTTGGTTGTATATCATGACCACTGGTTTTAGTCATCAGAGAAACTCCCCTACTTGGGCTTCCACAAAAATGTCGGTTTGCTAAAAAAGTTTAGAAACCATTAGACAAACTTTAAAGGCACCTTTGAGTCTAAAAGCATGTAATATCTGAGATATGGGTGGCCAACCTTGGACTAGGGTGAAGCAAGAGAAGCACCATGGCAAAAAATTGAAGGAGACTTTGCTCTCAGGGATACACAAGCACAGGATGGCCTCACAAAGGAACACCTCCTTAAACTTTAATCCTTGGCACCGCTCTAGCCTCATTCCAGCCCCAGCTCTGGTGGGTGAGCAAATATTCTTCCCTCTTAGTTCCTGGAGAGCCACAGGGTCATCTTAGGTCACCCAGACAGGCCAAGAAAGCCAGTCATCCAGCAAAAGGGAAGGATGAAAAGCTCTTATCTGAGCCAAAGAAAGCCCGGTCTGTTGGGGAAGGGAGAATGTAAGTATGATAAGGGGCCAGAGGCTTCCTTTCTAGTGCATCTGGAAGATAATGGGAAAGGAGGGATCTGTAGGGCAGAGGAATGCATGTAAATCCAAGTCAGAGGGAAGGACCTTGATTATGAGCCTAGACAAGTTAGGAATCTGTAAAGTTCCTGACAGTCTTTAATAGCCCAGATGGGGAATGGGTCCTGGATGATCCAATTGCTTTTCCAGAAGAAGAGCATATTGACTTTGAGGGGAGTTTGCTTATCCTGTCAGTTGCTGGGTTTGTTTAGAGAAGGGAAGCCAGCCTTGGAATTCTATGGAAATATGTCTCTGAGGAAGAGGGAATTGTGGAGTAGCAGAAAGGGCTTGGAGGCAAAAGACCCAAGTTCTGATTCTGATTCCACCCCTCACTGCCTGTGGGCAAGGCTCCCTGAGCCTCAGTTTCCTCATTTGTAAGATAAAGCAAATCTCCTTCTCCCAGGGCTACCAGGAGGACTCAACATGCTGAATGTGTTTGAAAGTGTTTGGCATGTACTGGGCCCTCACTACATGTTAATATCAGTCCTATTGGGAAGGAAGGAAATTATGTCCGCTTCCTTTTCTTAATTGCCATCAGTGTCTAGTCCCCGCTGTGCCTTCTTTTTACCAGCAGAGCATTCTCAAAAGTTGTGTATCAATTGAATTTTTCTCTAAATTGAATCTCATTTCCAATGCGCTGAGGGAGCTGGGCATTTAAAAGAATTCTCTAGTTTGTCTTTTTGTAAAGCTAATAACCACCCCTTGATGTCTTTGGTATGAATCAGTTTTCTCATTTATTGGCTTTGTTGAGAATGGGGTTCCCTTGTATTTAAGAAGCCCACATATACAGACTTGGTGCTGACACCTCTGTCAAGATAGATTGAATGAATGTATCTTACAGGCCTGGTCCCTCATGCCAGGAGCTGAAGCGAAGCTCAAGCATGTCGGAGAGCAAACAGACACAGTAACACTTGGGGAGGCCATGAGTCCCTCTTTCTCCATTGGCACTTATGAATTGTGGTTGCAACCTGTTCAAGGGGACATGGAGGAAGGGCATCTCCATTTTAGATCTGTGGATGCTCTTCCAAAAGAGAGTCCCACTGTTCCCCAAGTGAATTCTTGATGGTGCATCTCTTTATTGAAATCTATTCCCCCACACCCCTTCTTTCAACTGTTGCTGGGAGATGGAACACAGTGTTCTGTTGCTCAGATCCCCAGACACGTGTCCTGAGGTCCCAGGCCTGACTACAGCTCAGACGCAAATTCTTCTGTCTAGTCTTTAAATCTCATTTGGTTTGTCTGTTTTCCCTAATAAGAAGAATAGAATTAGTTAGTTTGCTACTCAGCAGGGCTCTGGTATGGAATTTATGTAAATTATCTCCTTAATAAAATTACTAAATATAGCAACAACATGGTTACAAAGGAAAAAAAAAATAAAGCTCTTAGATTGTGTCTTTAAAAAAACAAAGCAATGTTCCACCACCAAGGGAAATGAAATTTAGCTTCTTAACCAGTAGGTACAATGTGGGGGAAGGGGGAGAGGGAAGATTAGGGGAGGATGGAGACAAAGACTGAGAGAGAGGATGGGAGAAATCTCTAAGCCAGACACACAGATAACCATTTAATTAATTGCTCCCCAGGGATTTGCTGGGTGTTTGGAATCAGGTCAAGAATATAAACAGTTCTTGCTTTCCTGAAAAAGAGATCGTTCCAGTAAAATAAAGGCACTAGATGTGACAATAGGTCAGAGCAGCGTGTGTGTGTCCACATGTGTGTGTACGTGCAGGCCAAACTGGGAGGACTAGGTGGAAAGAATAACCTTAGAAATGGGAATTTTGGATTAGAGGCACATTTTAGAGCTACCTATAGGAGAAATGCAGGGGAGACCCAGATGTTTTGATTCCTCTCTCCCCCTGATTCTTACAAACATCTGCATTGTACCTCTACAGATTCTCTTGTCTTTGAGCCCCTTGTCATGCCCTTGATTCAGTTCCTCTGTTTCAACTCTCCATCATACTCTTCCGCACCCCATCTCTAACCTTCCATGTTTTGTCTTCATAGGAATGCCAGAGGCATCATCTTAAAATATGCTCAGATCATGCTATTATGCTGAAAAAAATCTGTAGTCCCTAATATTCTCATTCCATAGTCCTCACCCTGATGTTTAAGACTGCTGACCTCTTCACCTGACCCTTCACTTCCTGTCCAGCCTTCTCCACAAGAGCACACTTTGCCTGTTACCTTCCACTGATGCCAGAAAGGTACTCTCTAGATGTGCCCTCTGCACCCTCAGCACTTTGGCATGCATTAGTCTACACTCACTCAGCTCTTCCATCCCTGTTTGTCATGGCACTTCCAGCCATGGCTCTACATGGGATTTGTTCCGACTGTCCAGTACCGTCAGGTTTACGTGTCTGAATGTAAGGCAGCAGCGTGTAGGGAACCAGCCATACCAGGTTCATATCTGAGATCTACCACCTGCCAACTATGTGGCCTCAGATAAGTTTCCTCATCTCTGTGGGGCTCAACTTCCTCACCTGTAAAAGAGGGATAGAGAGGTCCACCCCATCGGGCTGCTAAGGGGATCATATTGTGTCATGCCTGCAAAGCACTTCAAGCACAGTAAGAATCCAGTAAAACAAATGTTTATTTTTATTGTCTGTCTCCCTCTCTTGGTTGTGAGCTCCTTCAGAAAAGTAGTGTCTTCTTCAACTTTATATTCCCAGCAGCTAGCATTACAGGTTTTTAAAATTTCATGGATAAGGGAGGGAACTGAGCAATGAGGGCTTCCCTAAGTATCCCCTTTCCTCCTGGTGATTCTCCTGTTCAGGCTGAGAACTGGTGCTCTGGGGATATGTTAAAAGGAAAAGAATATTGCATATGGGGCTGTGTTTTTGGAAGCTCCATCCTTTTTCTGGGAACTGCCTCACCCTCCACATCCCCTGTAGTGGGCAGGAACCTGGGTGACCAGGTGACCAGCAGAGGATGTAGTCCATTTCCCTCACAGCTGATGAGACCAGGCTCATCCATAAACAGATGACCTTAGGTCATCAGATTCTCTTGTGGGAATGTGGGCTAACAGATTCAGGGTCCATGGTCAGTCTACACTCTACTCTAGGGTGAGCAGGTCTGCCATGGAAACCAAAGCCAGGAGCAAGTTAATATGAGGGGTGGATTAGTTTGCTAGGGCTGTCATAACAAAGTGATACAAATCAGGTTGCTTAATATAAATTTATTTCTTACAGTTCTGGAGGCTAGCATTACAGGTTTTTAAAATCATGGTGTCAGCAGGGCTCGTTCCTCCTAAGGGCTATGAGGGAGAATTCGTTCCATGCTTCTTCTCTAGTATCTAGTGGTTTGTTGGTGATCTATGGCATTCTTTGGCTTCTGTTCAGCACTCCAATCTCTGGCTTCATCTTTCTTTTTTTTTTTTATTCTTATATTAATCCCCATACCACTACATCATTAGTTTTAGATGAAGTGTTCCATGATTCATTGTTTGTGCATAACACCCAGTGCTCCATGCAGAATGTGCCCTCCTCAATACCCACCACCAGGCTAACCCATCCTCCCACCCCCCTCCCCTCTAGAACCCTCAGTTTGTTTTTCAGAGTCCATCGTCTCTCATGGTTCGTCTACCCCTCCGATTTCCCCCGC
>NC_138370.1:35080375-35105898 GCF_054177405.1 Leptonychotes weddellii
CCAGGTCTCCTACTCCTCTGCCATCTTGCTCCGCCCCTGGCTTCATCTTCACGTGACATTTTCAAGATGTGTTTGTGTCCAAATTTTCCCCTTTTATAAGGATATAGTTATATAGGATTAGAGGCATACCTACCTAAGATGAGGAACCATAATATCCTCATCTTAACTAATTATGCCTATAGTGATCCTATCTTTAAATAAGGTCACATTCTGAGGTACTGGACATTAGGACTTCAACGTATGGATGGGGGGGCACAATTCAACCTGAAACAAGAGGGGAGCAGAAACTATAACAAATCAAGAAGAGATGGGTAGCAGGGGAGACATGACACAGATGTATATAGAGAGGCAGGCCCAAAAGAGTTTGCAGCCCAAGAGGAGAGAGGAGAGAGGGATCTTGAATTATAACTCTCCAGTTCCAAGTTCATGTCACTAGGCTCAGCTCTACTTGGGTTCTATGAGATTCCTTGAACCCTTCAGGAAAACTCCTTATGATTTGATCTGAAGTGAATGGATATCTGTTTCTAGCATCAGAATGATTTCTCTAGTTCAGGAGCATGCAGAGGCCCAATTTTTATGTCATATTCATTTTCATGTGGTGACTCAGGTAGAACCACAGTCTTCAAAGCCAGAAGAGTCAGGGACAGAACTAAGGAGTTAGGGAAATGTAATAAACAAAGAACACAAACTTCCAGCTATATTGGCCAGTCTTCCCAGAGCCCCTCCTTCTCCTTTTCTTTGGTCCCTTTTTCATGTCTACCCCCCTACCGTTGGCATGCCCCCGTTTCTGTTTATCCTGTACTTTCCACTGGAGTCCCACAGAAGCACTTCTCACCTCCAGAGTCTTCCAACACCACCTACATGGGGTCTTCTATCTGGGAAGTACACTTGACCTTCAATTTATTTGGAAAGAAATTGTTTCCCAAAGGTTTCAACTCTGCAGGAATCTCATTTATTGAGTGAGACTGCAAATTCCTTAAGGGTGTGGACACTCCCTCGGGTCTTGCTCCATGACACTCAGTAAATATTAATGGAATAATTGACTGATTGTGATCTTTCTTCTTTAAAAACTAGTAATTTACCATGGTGCTAAATTCAAGAGGTAGACGAGGATATCTAGTATAAAGCTTCTTCCTTCCCATCCCTGCTTCTAAATTACCAGATTGTTCTCCCTAGAGGCAACCAACGTTAACAGTTTATTGTGTATCTTTCTGGAGATATTTTATGCTTTTGTGAGGAAATACATATAACTATTCTCTTTCTTCTTGTTACATATGCAGTAGCTGGCCATACAAACTGCTCTGTACATTGTTTTTTGTTGTTGTTGTTGTTGTTTAGAAATCTATCTTGGTGTGGTGATTTTAACGATATGTCCACAGATTCTTTGATACATATCTCCTCAAGAGGTGGACTCCCCTCCTCTTGACTATGGGCTGGAATTGGTAGCTTGTTTCTAGTGCATAGAAAGTTAGCAGAAGTGATGGGGTGTCACTTCTGAGATGAGGTTATAAACAAACTACCCCTTCTGTTTTGGGAGCTCTCTCTCTCTTCAATCACTTATCTGGGGAAGCCAGCTGTCATGTCCTGGGGACACTCAAACATCCTAGGAGAGAGAGGCCTGTGAGGGGAGTGACTGAGGCTGGCCCACAACTGTGTGAGTGTGGACATTGCCAACAGTGACAGGATGACCCAGGAGCAGGTCCTCCATCTTCCCTAGTCAGGTCTTGAGATGACCCCAACCCCAGTCCCAGCCAGTAACTTGCCTCCAGCCTCATGGGAGTCCCTGAACCAGAACCACCCAGCTGAGCTGCTCCCAAATTCCTGCCCATGGAAACTATGAGATAGTAAATGTTCCTTTAAGCCAACGAATTTTTTTGTGCAACAATAGATGGTATGCTTGGAGATCCTTCCACATGAATTACATAGAGTGTGTATCTGTTCTTTTTATAGCTGTTTTGTATTTCGTTGTCTGAACACAGCAATTGTTTATGTTAACCAGTCCCCTATAGATGGACATGTCAGCTATTTCCAAGCCTGTGTTCTTTGAACCATGCTGCAGTGAAAAATGTGATACATGTGTCATTCCACATGTGTGTGAGTACATCTGTAGGATAAATTTCTAGATATGGAAAAGCCATGTCAAAGGGTTCATGTTTTTGTTATTTTGATAAATCCTGCCAAGTTACTTTATAAGGGTTGCACCAACTTATGCTTCCATTAGTAGATGAAAGGGCTGGTTTGCCCACAACATCACAATCTTCTGTAAGCCTTCTGGAACAGGGCACATGGAGGGACTTAATATGCTTGGTAATTGAATGATATCTTCCACATCTCAATGGGAAATGAACCAAAATACCCTTGATACCCTTGATTTGTTTATGATCCCAGAGATTCTCTGGTCTCACCCAGCAAATTCAGTCTTTGCAGTGAGCAGTGATAGCAGTAAAAGCAGCAATGGACAATGGCAATAGCCTGGTGTTGAAAAAAGTAAAAAAATAAAACCAGACCAAGCCTAGTCTTTTTCAGTTCCTGCTCACAGTAGGAAGGGAACCACCCAGGGGCCTGAAAATCCTATGCTGTGGAGATGCAAAGGGAGATCTGTAGTTTGCAGGTGTCTGATGACCTTCCAGTCCCTGTGGGGAGTGTGGGATGGCGCTGCTGGCAGCCCCTGAACCTGGTGAGGCACTGGGCCTTCAAAAGAGTCTGCTCCAGCTTTTCTCTCTAAGCAGAGCTGCTGCCGGGGGCTCCCGCAGCAGGAGGTGCTATAACCTGGCAGCAGGAGCATGCCTGTGAAGCCAGCTCAGAGCTGATTGAAGCAGTGAGGTGCTGGCTCTCACCTGCAGGCTCCTGCTTCTTTTAGATTCTGGCCATTGGGTATGGTTGTCGTCTTCTGACAATACACAGGCCTCCTTTTCCTTGTTCTAAGAAGGTGGAAGAAGAAAAAGAAGGAAAAAGTAGCCTCCTAAAATTCTGAGGAGGAGAAAACTTCAGTGGCACAGAATTATCAGGAAAGCAGGAATTCTAGGACCTCTTCCTGACTCCTGGTATCTAACTGGAAGTGAATGGCTTTGTATATGAGACTTTTCCATATACTCACTCATTCAACCGACCAGTAATTACTTTGTGCAATGCACTTACTAAGTGCAAATCTTCAGCTCCTTCAAGATCTATTCCCACTGAGAACACAGGATCTGTGCCCATCACTAGATGTCGAGCACAATCCTCCACGTACTCACCTATTAAGGAACTCCCACCCCACCCTACCCACTCCTGCTCTCCATTGCACTTAGAACAAGTCTTACCTCCTCCCCCTGCCACAGGGGCCTTGAATACTCTGGCTCACAGTTCACTCCCCAGCTTTCTGTCTTGCCACCTCCTGCCTTGAAACCTGCAATCTAGCCACATTGACCCTACATTCCAGTTTGTTCATTCATGTACTCAATCATTTATTCATTCATTTTTATCATGTATGATATTCCAGGCTCTGTGTTGAGCACTACATGTGTATCTATGGAACAGGTGGTGGATCCCTATACTCAGAGAACAGGCTTCTGGTTTTGAAGGAAGATGGTAAGTGAGTAAATAAGTACCCAAAGGCAGGTTGTGATAATGCCTTGAAGGGAATAATTAGGGTGATGAATAGA
Source organism: Leptonychotes weddellii (assembly GCF_054177405.1). Taxonomy (NCBI): domain Eukaryota; kingdom Metazoa; phylum Chordata; class Mammalia; order Carnivora; family Phocidae; genus Leptonychotes; species Leptonychotes weddellii. The sequence continues at coordinate 35,084,020 of NC_138370.1, forward strand.
AAAGAGTGGATAAAGATTGGCCAGGGAATGTCTTCCAATGACATGACATTTAGGCTGAGGTCTGAGGCCTAGAAGGAGGCAGCCATACTTAAGATCTTGGAGACCTGCTTTCTAGCAAATGGGACAGCTTGGGCAAAGGCGAAGACCTTGTTCTTTTAACTCCAGAGCTTCATTCATTGCTGCATTTTTCTCTGGCACCCTCCACAGGCCAATCCTGCTTATGCCATATAGATGCCTCTTCCTCCAGGAAGCCTTCCCTGATTACCACACTGAGTGAGCTGCTTCTCCTATTACTCCATTTGCAGTCCATGCTTCCCTTCACCCTAGGTAATGCTCATTACGCTGGAAGTACTCGCCCTTTTACTTAGTAAACTCTGGACTAGCCAGAACCATGTTTGACTTGGTTACTATTGGAGCTGGGTGTGGGTTGAGTTGTGTTTGCAACCATCCTCACTCCTGGTACCTGTGAGTGTGGCCTTATTCAGATAGAGTCTTTCAGATGTAGTTGATTAAAATGAGGTCATACTGAAAGAGGGTGGGCCTTAAATGCAATGACTGTTCCTTCTAAGGAGTGAGAGATTTGGAGACAGGGGCACACAGCAGGAGGAGGGTCCTATGAAGATGGAGGCAGTGACCATGGCGGCAGTGACCAGAGTGATGTACCTGCAGGCCAGCCAGTGCCAGGGACTACAGGGAGCCAGGAAGCTAGGACAGGGCGGATTCTTTCTCTAGGAGAATGACTGTAGGAGAGGTTCTCCCCTGGAGTCTTCATGGGAGTGTGCCCTGCCAACACCTTGACCTCAGACTTCTAGGCTCCATAACTGACAGAACGTGTTTCTGCTGTTGAAGCCACCCCCCACCCCCATGGTAATGGCAGCTATAGGGAACTCATACAGAGTGCCAGACCCTGGGAGGATTCCTGGTCCAGCCTATGGCTTGGTTGGAAGGATGAACACCTAAACTATGTTGCTGCCTTCCGTGTCCCGTGTGTGACCTCTGTGTCCTCTGTGTCCAGCCAGAGGCCCTCACAGAGCACGTCATGGGGCAGGAGGAGGTCACATGCCTGCCTCATGTTTTCATGTGGGAAATCCTTCCTGGTGTTTCTCATGGAGATTTGTGGTTTTTTTTTTTTGAATCTTGAATCCTGAGAAAAATTAGTTGAGAATCATGAAAATGGGAGAAAGTCTTATAAGTCTCCTGGGAGAATTAAAGTTGATAATCCACATATATATCTTTCAGCTCTGATGGAGTTCACTAAGATCAGGTCAAAAGTATGAGCAGGAAATGCTAAGGTGTGAAACTGAGGGTTAAGGAGGATAGTCTGATAGATGGGACAAAAGAAGGCAAGAGAGATAGAGTCACAATCTGATCAGGCTGTCTTGTTTGTAGTCATTGCCAAGTTAAAGGTGTGTTTATGGTCCTGTCTGCTGCTAAAGGTGACTCACTCATGCATATGAAGTACATATTACTAAGTATATATGTGAAGTATACTGTGTACAGATACTTTGAATGATGTCCTAAGAAATAACAAGTTTGGGAAATAAAATAAATCCTTAAATTGGCAATTTGACATACAATTCTATGTAATGTTATTAATCTGGCTGGGAGACCTGGATGCTGTGTTATTTGAATACCACCCAAAAATGTTCTCTGGTGCTTTCTGGAGTTTGAATATTCACTATAGGCCGCAGTTCTTTGTAAATATTCCTAAACTGAATGTTCCTTGTTTACTAAAGAGCTTTCTTAAGAAATATATTCATCATAATAAAGAGTGTGAAGAATGTTGGAAGTATTTTAAAAAAATAACATGACTTTGGGAATTCTGATTTCTTGCTTCCAAACCTATAAAAGATTAATATCTGTTAGGAATTTAGAAACACTATAGTCCCGCCTTAAAAATTGCTGCCACACCTCAAATAATAGCTGGCTCAGTCTCAAAGCCTTCACAGTCTCTTTCTTGGGGCTGAAAGTAGGACTGTGGACTGTGGAGGGGCACCAATCTCCTTGTCCAAGTGGGAGCCCAGGTCTGCTCTCAGCCAGCTGCGTGAACTTGAGCAAACCACGTTACTTCTGTAGGCAATTTCCTCATCCCTGTTCTTGTGCACTGAATGGCTGGTTAGATGGTCTCCCAGGTTTCTCCAGCCCCTACAATCTACAGTTTAACTTCTCTGCTTTAGGCTGCATTTTTAAGTGCAAATATTCTGTAATCTACTTCCAACTCAATTGGCAGGCTTTCCTTTGTGTTCAGGGAAGGTTATTTAGGGAGGATTTCTTTGCTACTTGACACCGTGCACATCCCTTATACGCATTACTTTGCTTCATCCTCATCACAACACTGTGAGGGAAGCTTTATTATCTGTTTTACAGATGAGAAAGCTGAGATTCAGAGAAGTCAGGTATTGTGCCCAAGGTCAGACAGCTGGAAAGTGGCAGATCAAGCAGGAGCAGGTTAGGAGGGGTCCTGGGAAATGACCTCTGGGCTTGGGTAGAAACAGCCCTCCTGCTGCTCTGTCTGTATTTCTCGCCAGCCGCACAGAGGGACTTGTGGAAGGCTTCATGGACAAGAAAGAAAGTTACGTCATGTGGGAAATGCTGGCTGTTCTGCCATTGCCAAAAGCTTGGTTTCAATGCTGAGGAGAGAAGAAAAATTTGGTGCAGATTAAAGTAGGTGATGGGGGTGTAGATTATTATGTCTTTTCTCCACACCATAGGGACTTGATGAGGGGCCTCTGTGTGGGGAGCACTGTGTCAGGCCCCCAGTAAAGAAATGGATCAAGTTCATCTCTCCCGCATGAGCCCCATGGTGTGATGGGGACACTTCCCTGGCCATACTAAGTATGGCTGGAGGGCACTGGCAAGGTAGAAGGAATCGCCTCTTTCACTCTTGTGCCTCAGTCTTCTCTTCTCTAAAATGGAAGGTGTGGCTCTAGAACACATGGGGAATGATGGTTCCTTCCTAATTTGTATTTCCCAGGTGTATGATTAAAATAAAGCTGTGTTTATGCTCCCAGTTTTAAAAAGTCCTAATGCCATAAATTTTAAGACATAGAACAGATGGCCATAATATTCACATAAAAAATTGACTCTTCACTTGGCCAGAGGATCAGTGTAGGTATATTTCCCTCTGTTATGGACTGAATTGTGTCCTGCCAAAATTCTTATAGCAAAAGCCTCAACTTTCCATGTGGCTGTATTTGGAGAAAGGGGTTTTAGGAGATAATTGAGGTTAAATGAGATTATCAGAGTGGTGCTCTACTCTGATAGGACTGGCAGCCTTACAGGAAGAGGAAGAACAGAAGTTTTGTCTTCCATACCCACACAAAGAGGAAAGACAATGTGAAGACACAGAAGGTGGCTGTCACCAACCAAGGGGAGAGGCTTCACTAGACACCTTGATTTTGAACTTCTAGCTTCCTTAACTGTGAGAAAAATGTTGTTTAAGCTACTCCATCTGGCAGCCCAAGCTGACTGATACACTGCTTTAGTCCATTTGGGCTGCCATAACAAAACACCATAGCTTGGGTGACTAAGACAACAGAAATTTAATTCTCACATTATGGAGGTTAGAAGGCCAAAATCAAAGTGCCAGCATGGTCAGGAGAGGGGCCTTCTTCCTGGTTCGCAGGTGACACCATCTTGGTGTGTTCTCACACGGTGGAAGGGGTTAGGGAGCTCTGTGGGTTCTCTTACAAGGGCACTAATCCCACTAATGACTAGGTGACTTAACCACCTCCCAAAGGCCCTACCTCCTAATACCATCATCTCTGGGGGTTAGGATTTCAACATACGAATCTTGGGAGATACAAACATTCAGATTATAGCATATACGCTCCTTGTCCTGATAGCATGTAAATGTGCTTTGACTTAATTAACATGAAGAAAGTGTGTGTGTGTGTGTGTGTGCATTCTGTTACTTTAGACAAACACTCTGAGAAACACCATCAGTGAATGAGTGAGAGGCTCCTTGTTGAAAGTGAGAGGCTCCCTTCTCTGTACTGCAAGGGCCTTATCACAGAGAAGTCCCCTTCTGAGACCCTGAGAGCATCTGTAACCTCAAGGCCAGGTGTTCTGTTTCTTGGCCCTGCCTGCCCTGTTCTCCCACTCCCCAAAATGGACAGGCAATGGACTGGTCCAGCTTTATCTCTGTCTCCTAGCAACCATCCTTGGAAGGTAGAAAGTGAATGGTAAGGTCTGGAGATTGGGCTGGGTCAGGAGGATAGGCAGGAGAGCAGGGACTTGGGCGCTGCTTCTGGAAGCCCACATCCTCAGAGTTAGTCAGATGCTTTCTCCTTGGTGTAGTGGTGGGGTGAGGGTGGCATTCATTATTTAACTGTATAATTTCTGTTGACAGAATAGATGGGAAAGTTTCATCAAGCAATTACACAAAGGAGTCTGACTTGTTCCAAAACATAAAGGCGACAGGCAGCAAAAATTAATGTACATGTGTGCATGGGCACTAAGTGTTTGCCTCCACATGTAATGAAGGAGACATCCCATCCTCCTTCTGAGTTGCTTACAGTGGGGAAAAGAAGGCAGAAAGAGTTATTTTCCTGTCAAAGTGAGCACAGTTCAAGCAAGAAGTGTCCTCTCCCTCTGCCATTCATCCCAGGAAGAGTCCCCTGGGGTCCTGGCTTATCTCTGCTGCCCTGGGAGCTTCTTACTTTGGCCATCTCATACAGACAATCATATTCTGTCTTTCCCTGCTTTTGATGTCCATCTTAACTAGAGGTCACCTGCAGGGGAAACAGTGTCACAAAAGGCTATTTGCATCTGGGAAGCAGAGGAGCAGATGGGATGTGGAGAGGGGCTCTCTTCTTGCCTGCTTCACCTAAGCAATAAGATGAGCCTGTCTGACTTTCTTTCCCCTTTTTTCTTTGCTTCCCTTTTGTTTCCTTTCCTCTCCTTCTCCTTCCTCTTCCCTTCTTCTTAGTGATCACACAATTATGAATGTCAGCAGCTACAAATGGGAGCGACCGTTTTGTTGGGTGAAAAGAACAGGATTGGATACCAGTAGGCTAGGGTTTCTATTTCTGGCTTTGCCACTGGGTTGCTGTGTGATCCTAGGCAGCTGGGCCTTAGCTGGCTCACTTCTAAAGCACAGGGTTAGACTAGATGGTGCTCAGAGCCCCTTGTAGCTCTAACATTCCAGGACTCCACCTGGCTGCCCCACTCAAATCTCAAGAGACTTAGTGCCTTGGGCCTCCCTCCATCACCACAGCAATGTGAATGGGGACAGGGTAAGAGGTCAGGCTGACTCTACTGATTAGTCTTTCTCCAGTGACTCCTGGTAAACACCAGGTAGGGGAGCCCTGGGTACAGGACTTACTCTTCTTCCAGTTCTCTTATCCCTATATATTTTTCCTAAATGAAATATCTTTATTATTACTATTAGTATTGAATTATTAAAATACACATACATGCTGTAAAAATAAATCCAATTAGAGACATATTCCCAATGAAATTTCCCTATAACCAAATTCACCCATGATGTATGTTTCCAAAATTTTTCAAAACACACATATAAATATTAAATACCTGTGTTTTGATCAGTGGAATTTTAATTCTTGCTTTAATTTTCTGATTCATGGGTTGCTGACATGCTGACCACCAGGAGTGTCATGGCACAAGAAGAGAAGGGAACAGCCTTTTCTGAGGGGAGGCAGAGAGAGGAGCTATTCCCAGCTGCAAACCTGGTCCTGTCTTTTGGCACCAGGAGTCCCCACACTCTCTCCTAGTACAGGTTTTATGTAAATTTTAACCTGAAAGAACTCTAGACCTTGTGATGGTTAATTTTTTTTTTTTAAAGATTTTTTTTTTTTTATTTGAGAGAGAGAATGAGAGAGAGAGAGCACATGAGAGGGGGGAGGGTCAGAGGGAGAAGCAGACTCCCTGCTGAGCAGGGAGCCCGATGCGGGACTCGATCCTGGGACTCCAGGATCATGACCTGAGCCGAAGGCAGTCGCTTAACCAACTGAGCCACCCAGGCGCCCTGTGATGGTTAATTTTATGTGTTAACTTGTCTGAGCTAAGGGATGCTCAGATAACTGGTTAAGCATTATTTCTGGGTATGTCTGTGAGGGTGTCTCTGAAAGATAATATATAATAGCCTTTGAATCAATAGACTGAGTAAAGAAAGTTGCCCTCACTAATGTGGGTGGGCCTCATCTAATCTGTTGAAGGCCAGACTAGAACAAGATGGCAGACTGTGGACTTCTTGGCCTCCATAATCATGTGAGCCAATTCCTATAACAAGCCTCCTCTTACATCTATCTATATATGTCCTATTGGTTCTGTTACTGGAGAACACTAATAATCCTTGAGATCTCAAGGACATCAGGCGAGATTTCACTCAAAATCTCGTGAGATCTCACGGAAAATGTTTGGAACTGGTGGTTGGAGCATTATTCCTTGAAAAAAGCTATTTCTGCACTGAACAGGTCCTAGAGCATAGTAGGCCGTGCACAACCCATCTGTTCTTCAGAATGAAGGCATCTCAAACAGCCAAGAGCATATGGCAAGCTAGATACTCATCTCTGTGTATCCTCAGCTGGCCAAGAACCAAGTGCTCAGGGCTAGAAGGGCAAACTTTTCTTTCAAATATTAGACTCTGATTGTCCTATCTTAGCACAGGTCCAGAGTGGGAACTCACCACCAATCCCTGTGTGCTCTAAAGGTGAGTTACAACACCGTGGCCCATGAAGATGACCCAAGCCCTTGTTAGAGAAACAGGCAAGGACATGGGAATAATTACAAAGAGTGCCAAAGTCCCATGTCAAGTGCAAATGGGACACATAGTAACTAGCACACTCTCCTAACAGGTTGGCAGTTTTGGGAAAAAGAATCAGCTGTGGACTTGTTTGAGGGAAACTGCCATTTGCTACCCCAGGAAAGCTTTAGCCAGAGGCCTGCCTTCCTCCTCCATAAAGGGAAGGAATGCTTCTGGTGGTGGCTGTTATTTCCCCTTTTCCACCAGTGGTTAAAGGTAGCAGTGATTCAGGGGTAGCAAGTTGGTTCTGCCACCTGATGACCAAGTATTTGGAACTGTTTCTTGGTGCAATATTCCTTGAAAAAGTTTTTTCTGCACTGACCAGCTCCAGGAGCACACTGCCCTTGTGGTTATGGTCTGTTCTTCAAAATGAAGGCATCTCAATCAGCCAGGGGATGGAGGCAAGCTGGCTACCCATCACAGCACTTAGCTGGCCAAGATCCAAGTGCTCAGGAACAGGAGCACCATACTTCCTTTGGGATGTCAGCTCTTGCTTAGCACAGGACCAGACTTGGAACTGGCCACCTGTCCCTGGGTGCTGGCTGTGAATGACAGCACAATGGCCTCTGATGGTGACCCAAGACCTTGTTAGAACAAATAGCAAGGGGGGCGCCTGCGTGGCTCAGTTGGTTAAGCGTCTGCCTTCGGCTCAGCTCATGATCACAGGGTCCTGGGATTGAACCCTGCATTGGGAATGCAATTTGGTACAGCCGCTTTGGAAAACAGTGTGGAGGTTCCTCAAAAAATTAAAAACAGAGCTACCTTATGACCCAGCAATTGCTCTACTGAGTATTTATCCCAAAGACACAGATGTAGTGAAAAGAAGGGCCACATGCACCCCAATGTTCATAGCAGCAAGGTCCACAATAGCCAACCCGTGGAAAGAGCCGAGATTCCCTTCAACAGATGAATGGATAAAGAAGATGTGGTCCATATATACAAGGGAATATTACTCAGCCATCAGAAAGGATGAATACCCAACTTTTGCCTCAACATTGATGGGGCATGGGAAGAGCATGCTAAATGAAATAAGCCAAGCAGAGAAAGTCAACATCATAGGGCTTCACTTATTTGTGGAACATAAGGAATAGCACGGAGGGCATTAGGAGAAGGAAGGGAAAAATGAAGGGGGGCGAATCAGAGCGGGAGACGAACCATGAGAGAGAGTATGGACTCCGAGAAACTGAGGGTTTTAGAGGGGAGGGGGTGGAGGGATGAGTTAACCCAGTGATGGGTATTAAGGAGGGCACGTATTGCATGGAGCACTGGGTGTTATATGAAAACAATGAACCATGGAACCCAAATCAAAAACTAATGATGTACTGTATGGTGACTAACAATACAATTTAAAAAAAGAAAAAGAAAATGCTTCTATCTTCATGACACAAGATGTTGGTTGAAATATGCATTCCCCACAGTGTGATATCTGAGGGTTAAGTATATGGCACATTCCTTTGGTTTCCATGCATACATTTGTAAACATCCTATCTTCATGAAACAAGAATGCTTCATAAAAAAAAACAGAATTTCAAAACACGAAGGCTGTCTACTAGCCTCACAACCCCAGAAAAACAAAAGGAAAGATACCTCTGTATCCTTGGGATAATCTCACAAGATCTTCATCCAAATGTCATGAGCTCTCATACAAATTTTGCAAAATCTTGGACAAAATCTCATGAAATCTCAGGCCCTGTCAGAGAGGTCTAGGGCTTAATCCCGTTGGACCTGTGGCCAAAATCCCAGGCCATTTTGAGGATCATGCACTCCCTTGCAGAGTCTGCTTAGCCAACCCTATGTCAGTAGGGATGGACTTAACGAGTTTAGGCAGAACTTAAAACATTTCTGGTTTCACAATTGCTCCCAGACATGACCTGCAGGAAAACACAAAGTGTTTCAACCTAAATCCCTGGGGTTTCAGTATCTGGCTTGAAGAGCAGGTAAGAAGGGAGCACTGAAGTCAGGAAGAATGGGCCCTGTGGACTCTTATTCACACTCAACCGGCCATGATAGAACAGGAGGGCAGGAGGGGAAGGAAGAAGCAATCTGTCCCTGAGCAGGACAAGTGAACACACAGGCAGGCTCCCTGGGAGTTTTTCCAGTCATTCAAAACATGAAGGATGAAGTATTATTCACAAAAACCTAGAAAAACATGTAAATATACCTCTTTTCAAAACCAGATCACACATTATCGTGAGGAAAATCTCAAGAGTTCTCAGGCCCAATTTCGTGAAATCTCAGCCATACCTCGAGATGTCTCGGGCCCAGAAATTGAGATTAAGGGCCAATACCTGTTGTACCTGGAGCCAAACACCGGGACCCGTGGAAGGAACTGGCATGCTCTAGCAGAACAAGCTTTGCCCACTTTATGTCAGTAGGAACTGCATATGCCAGGAATGGGCAGGACTTCCAATATGTCCCATTTCTTAATTGCTCCCACACGACCTACAGGAAGACACAAGGGGTCTCACACCGAAAACCCAGGTGTTTCAGATTTGTTGGTAAAGAGCAGGTATGAAGGGAGCATGAAATCAGGATGAATGGGCCTGGTGCACACTTATTCACACTCAACCTGTGGTGCCAAGAAGGGGGGGTAGGTAGGGTTGGGAGGAGCAACGTGCCCACCCTCCCACCTGAGCAGGATGAGGGAACACAGAGCCAGGCTCCTCAGGGAATTTCTCAAGTGTTCAAAACATGAAGGCTGTCTGTACTAAACTTACAACACCACAGAAACAAAAAGAAAGATACCTCTGTCCTGATACAGACCTCTCCTCATCCTGGGGAAAAATCTCACGAGCTCTCCATCCAAATCTTGTGAGATCTCACCCAAACCTCTGAGACCTTAGTCCAAATCTCATGAGATCTCATCCAAATCTCACTCAAACTGGGCGAACACTCCTGAGATGTCATGGACATCGAGTAAGATTTCACTCCAAATCTTGTGAGATCTCATGGACATCCAGCGACATTTTACTCCAAATCTCGTGAGATGTCATGACATTCAGGACCAATTTCACTCCAAATCTCATGAGATCTCATGGACATCAGGCCCAATTTCACTCCAAATTTCATGAGATCTCATGGCAATCAAGCTACATTTTACTCCAAATCTCGTGAGATGTCATGGATCAGGCGAGATTTCATTCCAAATCTCGTGAGAGCTCATGGACATCAGGTGAGATTTCACTCCAAATCTCATGAGATCTCATCCAAACCTTGGATACCTCAGTCCAAATCTCATAAGATCTCATGGATATTGTGGTCAATTTCACTCTAAATCTCCTGAGATCTCATGGACATCAGGCGAGATTTCACTCCAAATCTCGTGAGATCTCATGGACATAGGGAGACATTTGACTCAAAATCTCGTGAGATCTCATCCAAAATTTGGAGACTTCAGTCCAAATCTTGTGAGATCTCAACGACATTGGGTGGGATTTCACTCCAAATCTCATGAGATCTCATGGACCTTAGGTGAGATTTCACTCCAAATCTCATGAGATCTCATGGACCTTAGGCCAGATTTCACTCCAAATCTCGTGAGATCTCATGGACATTGGGTGAGATTTCACTCCAAATCTCGTGAGATCTCATGGACATGGAGTGACATTTTACTCCAAATCTAGGGAGATATCATGGACTTCAGGCGAGATTTCACTCCAAATCTCATGAGATATGGAAATCAAGCTACATTTTACTCCAAATCTCGTGAGATCTCATGGACATTGGGTGAGATTTCACTCCAAATATCCTGAGATCTCATCCAAACCTTGGAGACCTCAGTCCAAATATGGTTAGGTCTCATGGATTCAGCAACACTGTCTTTATTTATAGTGCATGCCAGTCTGCAAGCCTTGTGGTTCCACCGAGCTGTGATAGATTCTGGTTATACCCAGACAGCTTCCCTGTAAGCCCCTGGAAATCTTTGTGGGATCAGCTCAGAAATCTGTGTCTACTCTCACTCAGTCTGGAGAAGTATAGGGTAGGTGGGGGCATTCTCATACCATTATAGGAAAGTGTATTTGACACCTCAAAACAGGGAAGTGATATGTGCTTACTTAGGCTAAGCTAACTGGAAACAGACCTTGAGACAAAGAAAGGCATCTAGAAGGCTTCCTGTAGATTGCTCTTAGGAGATACACTGTAAGAAAGTCAGGAGGACTGGATTAGGCAGTGGGAAAAACCGATCAGCAATGCTGTTATAACTGAGGTTTCAGTTGATCCCACAGAGAGCTCTGGAGCTGAGCCAGACCTTCAGAGTTGTCCCCAAATGGGTCAGGGGTACATGGGCTGTGTCCTCACATCAGCCAGTCCCTGGCTATGGGCTGCCTCCTGGGAGGGAGAGTAACCTTGAATCAATCAGTTCCGTACAGCCAAGGGTGATTCCCAGGGAGGGATGCAGCTATGGCAGCAGAGGGGTGGATATTAGGAGAAAAGGGGACCTGGGGAGATAGCAGCAGTATCCACTACAGTACAACTTTTGTGTCCCTCAGATCTACTAACATATTACATCTCAACCACAAAGAGGTCCTTCAGGATTCTGATTGGTCTCATTTTCTAGCAATTTACAGGCAAAGGATTAGGGAGATAAACCATATCTCCTACTATTACAGTTGATCTTGAAGCCATAACTGATACCATCTCCCTACTCTGTCACCATTTTAAATACTCCTCACCTTGGCTGACACTTTTACTATTCTAAGCCTGGTAGAGTGAACCAGAGTCTCATCCCTGAGAGGTCTGAGCCCCGGTTACTATGTTCTTCTTAGGACATGACTACTGTATCTGTCAATTTACAGTTAAAACAAGGCATGCAAATACTAAGAGATGTCTCAGGGGATCAACTTAGTATCAGAGATTTTCTTTTCTGCCCCCATTGTCTAGCAGCAGCCCCATCTTCTGTTGTATGATTCCTTTCCATACCTGTTATTCTTTTGGTATGAGGAATCCAAAGTGACTGCTAGCAGTGGTAGCTTAAAATTTAATGAACTCTTATTGAGAACCAGTGTCAAAGTATCCCCCCTCTGAGAACTAAGATGTCTAGACCCACAGAGTCAAAGGTTGTAGGATTGAGAGAATAGATTCTCCAGTTAAGTGGGCCCATGCCTACTTCCACCCTTTAGTTTTCTGGCTCATGTATTCTACCTATAGGAGACATAGTACCATACAATGGTTATTAATTTAGGATCCATACTGTGTCCAGGTAATGGTATCATCTTCAAGTTGACATCTCAGTAGCTTCTTTAAGAGGCCATTCTACCACTCTATGAGGCTTGTGACTGTTGAGGTGCAGGAGGTGGCAGGACGAGTGGATCCCATGGTCAAACGTCCACTGCCAGTGCAGCACTTTTTTTCCCCCCCATAAGTGGGTCCCTTATCCTAAGGCAATGTTAGTTAGGATTTTAAGTCAGCTCATGAAATCCTCTTTAAGTCCTTAGATAGTTGTAATGACAAGCCCTATGCATAGAAGAGGCAAGCCCATATTGGATTATGCGTTGCTATTAATCAAATAGAATCATTGCTCCTTTTAGGGTGAAAGGCGTTCAGAGTAGTCAACTTGCTGTCAAGTGCCTAATTCATCTTCTTAAGAAATGGTGCCAAATATGGGGCTTAGCCTTAATTTCTGTCACTGGTGGGTTGAATATTCAGTGGCAGCAGAAGCTAGATCATTTTGGTGAGTGGGAGCACATCCTGATGGACCCGTGCATAGCTTCCATCCCTTCTACCATGATTACTCCACTCATATGCCCATCATATTAGCAGTAGGGTGGCCCATAACAAATACCGGAGGATGTCAAATGACTGAGTCATTCTGTCCACTTGACTGTTTAGTGTCTCTTCCATTGTGGGTGGTCTCTGGTCATTCTTAATATTCCATACTAAATTGTTCACACTTTATATTCATTCCTATTTGCTCATCTAGATGAACTTCCTGAGACCTTGTTCTCATTCTTTCAGTCTTTCTCCTTTCAGGAATCTGGTCCAACTGGCCAGTCCAATAAAAGATGCCCTAAGTCTATGAATATTTTTACTTTGGGCCATTTCTCTCTCCAAAAAATGGAAGTCCAGATGCACTGCCCAAAGCCCTTACAATTGGGAAGATTTCTCCTCTTTGCTCTCTTTTAAGGACACTCCTGATGAGGCTGTAGTGTAATAGCTGTCTATTTTCAACGCACACTGACATACCAAGATGACCTGTCTTTAAATTAAGCTCAGATCTTTTCCTCCTCCATTAGCTGGGTATAGGGAGCCCAAACCCCCACCCCTGGACATCCTAGCCCCAGCAATAGGAGCTGTGGGTGGAAGGCATTAGTGCAATAATGGTAGGTGACATGGGGATTGAGATTACCTTCTTATATAGCTCACTAGCAGATTGTGCTCATGCCCAATCCCAGATATACTACTCCCAGCTTACAAAGAATTGGCCCTTGGTTGGCCTGATTTTATGACTTGGTAGGTATGACAGAGCCTGGTTCCTAATGGCTATGATGCCCATTCTCATGTAGTCCATCTTTACTAGGGCCTCATGGCACACTAGGTCCTGCCTTTCAAGTAGAATGTCTGTTGCAGATGGTATGGTCTTGCTCCAAAACCCTAAGGGTCACATTGTGATTCCTGCTGGGGGTTGCCATCAGCTTTACTTGATGTTTCTCTTCTAAACACAGAAACCTCTAATACCACAAGGCCTGCCAGGTTGTATGGTCAGATGACAGAACTACTTGTGCCACAGCCTGGACCTGCTGCAGAGCCCTTTCTAGGCCTCATTTAAAGCTGGCAGCCTTTCATGTCACCTGGTAAGTGGGTCAGAGCAGTTTTCCAAGAGTAGAATATGCTCCCTCCAGAATCCAACTAGTAGTTGCATTGTGCTCTTTTCTTAGTGGTGGGTTTTGAAATGCAATAATAAGTCATTTATTTGGGGGAATTTCCTTCTATGCCCTAGACCATTGGACACTAAAAACTTCACTGCTGTGGCAAGACCTGAAACTTTGTAGGGTTCATCTGTACCCTCTGGAGTACATGTGCTTTACCAAGGCCTCCAACATATCTGTCCCTTCTTACTCACCTGGTCTACTTAATATGATGTCACCAAGATAGTAGACTAATTTATAGTTCTGGAATATACAGATGTTTCAGTTCTCTTTTAGAAGGAAGGTGAATTACCAAAGTCCTGAGGCAAGACCACAAATGTATACTGTGGTTTGTAAGTGCATACTGCTTCTGATTCTCCTTGAGAAAGGGAGGGGAAAGAATGTTTTTACCAGAGTAATGTCTGCAAATCATGTACTGTAGTCTGTGTTAATTTGCTCTAACAAAGGTACCACATCTGGCATGATAGCTACAATTGAGGCTGCTTATTGGTTATTGGCTGTAGTCTATTTTCACCCACCATGATCCATCTGTTTTTTGAGACCCTAGCATTCCCATTGCTATCAGGGAGTCCAGTTCTGTAATAGCATCTCCTACTGTCAGGTCTCACTGAAAGAGAACAGGCACCAGTGAGCATCTTAAAGATGCTTGTGTCACTTTCCCAGCATATTCCTTGTCACTTTGATAGATGGACTGTCTTCCTAGCCTGCCATGGAACATAGTTGTTACATTTTCTGCCTACGTCCACCCTATCATCCCCACTTTCCTGAGCCTTTGAACCCATCTTCCATCATCTGCTAGGGAAGTTCTGGTATATCTATTGAGTGTGGACTACTGTTTTTTCCAAGATTTCCAGATTCAGCCTGGTAGTTTATTAGTACCTTCTCCCAGGATTCTTGCCAGAGTGCTAAATTCTGTATTATGAGGCAATTTTAATACATTTGCAAGCTGAAACACTCTTTTATCTGACTTTGTTCCTTCCCTTGATCCATCACCCTCAGGATCTAGTACAATCCACTCCCAACTCCTCCTGTATTTATTAGTTCCTCTCTTCCTTTAGCTGACCTTGTTGCCTGTGTCTTGATCTGATCATGATTTTGACCATGATTCCTATTGGTCTGATTAATAGAAGGATTGGAGCAGGGATCCTGAGGGCAGCCAGTAAGGTCTTGTAAGGCACCTGTTTCATTTGAGACCTCTGACTGATACTCATGAAGGGAGGTGCTCACTATCTTCCATCACAGGGAATAGGTCACTTTTGTAGGTTCGCAGGTTTGGGAGAAGTGGGGAGTTCAAAATTCTCAACTACATTAACCCAGATAACCACATCCTATGTCTCAAAGCCCCACATCTTTTCTGTTATGGCCTTGACCTTGGTGTTAGAGACCTGCAAGGGAGGAATTGAACCTCCTCTGAAGTTCTGCTTTTCCATGGTTAAGTCCTGAACCTAGTCCTTCATGATGATGGCCTTGTGCTTCAGAGTTCAAAATGCTGCAAAGGAAATCCTGCCTTCCTATTTTGCCTTGAATTGTCAGTAAATTACCATGAGTCTGATTTTTCTGTCTTCAGTGAGTGAATCAATGACACTCATCAACAGCCACCCATTCCATGGTTGTTCTAGTTATTATTTCCCTGAATGCCTCTCCATCCCAGAGATATTACCCCAACCAGTGCATTACCTTCCACTGGTGTCCTAACACATTTAACTTTCGTAGACATTTTGCAATTTTGCCTGTGACAGCACATCAGAGTCTAGCCATACTACACCAACCAACAGTGATGGTGTTCACATCTCCAGCGGACTAGGGAGTATTCACCTCCAAAATCCCATTTTATAGTCCATTTTGTACGATCACTCCTAGTACTAATTGACTTAGATTGGGTTCTGTGGAAACAGACTACGAGATGGAAAATTTAATCCAGGGTTTATTGTGAAGTGCTCTTGGGATAAACACCTGTCCAAACAAACAAACACGAGGAAGGCAAGATTAGTAAAGAGGAGGAAGAAGGAGGAGGAGGAGCAACTGACCTCAAATGCAGTTTCTACTGAGAATTCAGTCAGTTTCATCGGGAGCTTTGACCTAGGCTGGCCTTTCAGTATTTCTCCAGTTAAGGCAAAAGTGCTGAGGCTTTGGAGTCTCATATCAGCCCATCATTGGCCACAGCTTGTCTCTTACTTAGGAGGAGCATAACCTTGAGAAGGAGATTCCTTATGACTGAGGGTGATTCCCAGTGAAGGAAGGATTCAGCTGTGAATTGTCAGCAGCCAGTGTTCTAAGCAGCTGGGGACTAGATGAATCAGCCCTGATGAAGGGATCTAAGAACACCTGTCCACTGCAGGTACCCTATGCTCATGCTTCCCACTGAGCAACCAAGGAGAAAAAAAAAAACCCAAAAACTAGATTTAGGAAAAACGGAGGAGCAAAGATAGCATAGTGGTAGTGGCAACATCAATTTCATACCTACCTAGGATTATCAGACATGATTCTGCTTGATTTTTTGGACAAGTTATTCAGCTTTCTTTGTGCCTAAGTTTCTTTGACTATAGAATGAAATTATTAATGCATAAAGACCTTGAAATGGTGCCTAGCATACTTAGTAAAAATGTTGTTGCTGTTGTTATTGGTATTGTTCTTATTGTTATTTTTCAGCAATCTAAGCTTATTTTCAAGCTCTATTTCCCTTTCCATCACTCTCTAACCTGGTCCTTCACTGTTTCTCTCCTAAAATGAAACTTCCACTTCTAACTTGTTGATTTCCTTTGTTCCTGAAAGGTGCCATGCTCTGTGCTTACACCACCTCCCTTCCTAGATAGACTCTTTGCCTTCATTGGCTTCCTATAAAGCTACCTAAATCCATCTTATCCTTTGAAGGAGTGGAAGGAGCATCCGTTTTGATTCAAGAAGCCTAGGTTTAATTCTCAGATCCTCTACTTACTTAAGTTATGTGACCTTGGGTAAGCCATTATCATATCTAAGGATTGATTTCCTCAGCTATAAATTGGGGTTAGTAGCACTGCTCCACTATCTCCTTATGAGGAATAAATGTGAAAACTAGTTAAACTCCCAGCACAGTGTCAGGCACACTTCAGTTGCTCAATAAATAGTAACTATTGGATCTGGTAGTGAGCCTATTAATATCTAAGCACAGAGTCATTCAAAGCACAATTATTCAAAGGCCACAATGTTCAGGTACATGTTGGAGACAGGGAGATGCAGGAGATACAGTCCTTCCCTCAAGGATGATAGGAGTTTCCCAGCTTTCTCCAACTTCGTTTGTGCACATCTCCCCTCTCCACCCCTTCCTCCTTGAAACACCCACAGCACAGACCCATTCAGCATCTGAGCACCCAGCCTCTTTTGAATTGTTCTTTACATATTCTCACATGTCAGTTATGGCTTTCAAAATAGACTATGAACTGCTTGAGGGAGAAAATCCTGTATTCCTTTTATCTACACACAATATCTAACACAGTACCATAAATGGGCACATGCCCTGTGTTCTCTAGGTATTTGTTAACTAAATTAATATATGAGTATATATGATTCTTATCAAGAAGTTTCCACTTTGCAGGTAGAAACCTGCTAGTCTTAGCATCAATTTTATAGGCTGTGACCTAAAAATGCACCTAGCATGCTATAGTAGTGTTTGGTGAAACTTTTGTTTCAGTTTTGAATATGTCATGGATTGGGTTGGGTTGTGGGGCAAAAATGTATTTCTTACTGTGGACCATGGTAAAAAATAGTAATAATAATAAATAAATAAAGTTAAAAAAAAAAAAAACAACACAACTTCCAGAATGCATACCACAAGTTTCCTAGCAGGGATGCTCAGCTCCTCATGGGCAGAACTAAAGAAGACCCTAGACACCAGGACCTCTGAGCAAGAGAGGCAGCAAATAGGTTCAGAAGGGCTCTCCTGGGGTTTGTGGGGATTAGAGAAGGTATGCAGTCAAGGGAAGGAGTGTTCAGGGCCCAAACACAATCACTCAAACTGCGTATTGTCTGGACAACAAACAAGCACTGCAGGCACACCTGCAAACCTCAAGTGCCTTTCCCTCAGAAAGACACAAAGTACTTAATACCCTGAAATTGCTCAAGATTTTCCTCTTGGGATCCCTGTTTTCTCTAGAGCTTTAGATTGTAATAGAAACACTATTGCCTACATTCTCTCCCCACTTACTAATTTTGAAAAGAT
This sequence comes from Leptonychotes weddellii, assembly GCF_054177405.1. Lineage (NCBI taxonomy): Eukaryota > Metazoa > Chordata > Mammalia > Carnivora > Phocidae > Leptonychotes > Leptonychotes weddellii. Next base: position 35,101,847 of record NC_138370.1, read on the forward strand.
AGATCAGAATCATTAACCTTTGGAGATTTAGTGATAATTTCTTGATGCAAAATTTGTACACAAAGCTTGACAATTATGAGGGGACCACAGGACAACATCCATGAAATTGAAATTACACTGGGAATTCTAAGACAGCTGACCACCTCTCTACAGGAGGTTTGAAATTGCATTCAAAGTGTCTTTGGCCCAGACACATTTGGGAATCGGAAGCATCCTGCCTCTGGGAATGTCTGACCTCCTGCCATTGCATCTTACCTTCCAGAGTCTGCAGTGATGGGGCTTGATTTCTGGTGCTCTGTTCTGCACAAATACTTCCCACCTTTCTTCCTGGAGCCTGGGCCTAATGCCTGGCTGTCTGCTATTTGTACTTTGAAAAGTGCTTTAATTGGGAAAGTAAAATACAATATCAAATGCCTTTTTTGTGCCTTGTGAAAGTCCTCTAAAGCTTAGCTTAACTCAGAGAGCTTAAATCAATAGCACCAGCCCATTTTCTAATCACGGGGAATTTAATAATGATCAGGAAAGCCATTGTCAGTCTGATCAGTGGGACTGTTAGGACTTTAACTCTTGGAAAACAGCTTCATGTCAAAATTACATACTGTTATCATATTAAATGTCACTCAGAAGTGTATTAAAATCCTTTAGAGAGAAAGCATTACAGGGTTCTATCAAAATTACTTTATATGCTGATGAGCTGGCTTCTGGGGGAGAAAGTTAAGACAAGACTAGAGGTAGGAAGGAGGAAATTGTTCTCTTTTTACCAGAATACACCAAAATCAGGAAGGGAGGGTCTTGTTGTCTGCATCTCTAATTCTGGAAGTCCCTTGAGATGCCTCAGCCCAGGGGCTGGAAAGTTTACTCTTATCCCCTAAAGCCTGGAAAATCCCTTGGGTCCATCAGGGGAAGAACAGCTCCAGGTCACTCCAAGACTCCCAGCAAAGTGTAGGACTCACTGGCCCTAGCAACTTACCCCCATTTATTATCAGAGGTCCCATGGAACGGTGCTTCCCCATGGTAGATCCCAGCCACATACATCTTGGAGGTGCTGCTGAGGATTCCAATCCCAATTATCCATGCAACAGTTGAGCCTTTGTGAATTGAACCTGATGCTGTTGTTTTAGGGATTAAATTTTCAGAGAGAACCATTTAACTAGGGGCAGATGGTTGGCCTTTACCCTAAAGGAAATGGGGAGGGGTGTGGACAACAGGGAATAAGCAAAAATAAAGAAGAGGAACTAACTGAAAATCTGGAAAAGGAGGAGGGGCAAGAGAGCAAGTGTTTTTCTTGTCAGTCCAGCCTGGCCACCTGCCTCTCTGTACCCAGGAGTTTTTCTGGCAGCTAAACACTTGTATAGAGCAAAGGGGAAATGAGCGTGTTTGGGCTTTAGTGGAGCTTGTACCTCCTGTTATGTACTCACATCAGACACTATCCCCCTATCCTGGGGCTGCTGGCCTCCGGAGACCAGGGTTTCCCCAAGCCACTATGACTAAGCCCAGCAGACTTCCAGATGTGAAACCTGTATCCTGAGTCACCATCTGTGGGGGCAGTGTGCCCACTTGGTACAGATGGAGACCCCATCTCCCCTTCACTTGTTTTAGGAGTTAAGACTTTTAGCATCACACTTCACAGGTTTTAACCCCTTTGGCTCTTTCAGAAGGCTTTAGCTTCCTAAGAAATGTATATTACATGTAGAGCAGAGGCCAAAACACTGATCTTATATTCAAAAACTCACACTCAAAGACAGTAACTGAGCCTGGCTGGCAAGTGGCAGCCTGTGGCCGGGACACTGGCCTAGGGCCTCCTCACAGCCTGTGTGCTTGTCTGTCTCCATGTACCAAGTGAAGACTGTGGTCCAAGCCCTATCATCTACAAACTGAGTGACCAAGGGAAATGTCATAATACCTCTAGTCCTCCCTTTCTTATTCTGTAAAGTGAGGGTAACAATGTCTAATTTGAAGCTTAAATGTATGTGATGTTTCTAGCATGAGACCTGTCACTTTAAGTACTCAGTAGAAGTGCTACTAAAATACTTCCTGAAAAAATACAAGAAAAATGGCTCCTGAAAGAAAATTGGGAACACAAAGGAACCAGGAACTATCACCCAAATTCTAACTCTGTTGAAGACGACTGCTTGGGGGCATAGGATATGTCATTGTCCTGGGCATGACAATGTTATCTGGGCAGAGAGGGCCACTGATAGAGTTACAATACTCATTACATATAGAAAAGGGCCAACCTTAAATGTTAAAAAAACAAAGTCAACTGAATAAATTTTAAAAATCTTATTGGCTTTATTCAATGATTCATGAATTTGGTAGCATCCATCCAAAAGATCAGAAAGGAGCTCCAAGCCTTTCCACGCTACCCAGGGAGGGGTCCATATGGCATTGTTCCTTGTTCCTCTTGTAACTTAAAGGGAAATTTTCACAACGTCCAGAGCCCTTGATGTCCTGCAAATGAAGGAGGAGGATGTACTCAAATTCTTTGCAGCAGGAACCCACTTAGGTAGCTAGACTTCCAAATGGAACAGTACATCTACAAAAGGAAAAGTGATGGCACCTACATCATAAATCTGAAGAGAACATAGGAGAAGCTTCTGCTGGCAGCTCGTGCCATTGTTGCCATTGAAAACCTGGCTGATGGGGCACCTGGGTGGCTCAGTGGGTTAAGCGTCTGCCTTCAGCTCAGGTCATGATCCCAGGGTCTTGGGATCCAGCCCTGCATCGGGCTCCCTGCTCAGTTCAGTGGAGAGCCTGCTTCTCCCTCTCCCTCTGCCTCTGCCGCTCCCCCTACTTGTGCTCTCTCTCTCTGTCAAATAAATAAATAAAATATTTAAAAAAGAAAAGAAAACCTGGCTGATGTCAGTCATATCATCCAGAAATTGTGGCCAGTGAGCTATGCTGAAGTGAGCTATGCTGAAATGTGCTGCTGCTACTGGAGCCCCTCTTACCACTGGCCACCTCCCTCCTGGAAACTTCTAACCAGATCCAGGCAGCCTTCTGGGAGCCAAGACCTCTGGTGGTTACTGAGCCCAGGGCTGACCACCAGCCTCTCACAGAAGCCTCTTATGTTAACTGCCTACCATACGTTTTGGTCCTATTGTGTTGTTTTTAGCACAACCTAAACCTGTGGGTTAGAACTACCAACACACAGTGTAAGCCCTCCTCAGCCCCAGGGGATTGAGATACTAAATTACTGATGAGAACAAAAAGTTCTTTTTCTACCATATCTTCTCATGTATCGATGTTGATGAGAGGTATCAGAGGTATTAATAATTTAAAGGAATAGCCAAAATATCTTGTGACTATCTTCTCCACCAAATAAAAGCTTGAGAGAGACCTTGTCTGTCCTACTCCCTGCTTAGCCCAGAATAGAATGCATGTCACATGGTGGGTGCACAGTGGACATTCATCAAAGAGATGTTGGATGATGTCATAAAATAGATCAGGTAGGACTAATCAAGATTCAATCGTTTGGTATTGAATATGTTGACTAAAATTGTAGTTTTAGGGTCTTCTTGATTATTCCTTATTTAGTTGTACATGCCAGATATCACCTAGCATTTCTCCTGCTGCCCATTTTGCCCATTTTATTTGTTTGCAATGTATGACCATGTCAAGCAGACACCAGTTAAAGCCAGACAATGTTGTGAAAGTGTTCACTCTAGAAAAAACCTGCATCTTGAGACAGTTGGGGTGATTGGGTAAATGGAATTTGAGGTGGTCTGTATCTGGTTTTGCATCTGTTTTCCCTGGTCCTTACAGCCATGTAAAATTGAAGTGAGAGGCAACACTTAACTTTCTTAGAATTGTCCATGAATTGAGAGCTCTGGCAATTTGTCTGGGGCCACAGTAATGGAAATTAATTGGATTTTAGAGATAATAACATTTATGCTAATGTGGTTATTGAGAGGAGACAATAGTCCCAGAGATAAGTAGCTAGGAGAGGTGGGGCAGGAGATTTGCAGTCCCAGCAGGAGAGATTGGGAGTCTTGGGGGGAGCTGCTGGGGTGGGTGGAGGTAGGGATGAGGGACATGAAGTTGTAAAGAAC
>NC_138370.1:35106398-35126480 GCF_054177405.1 Leptonychotes weddellii
CACCTGTTTTCTTGGGACCTTAGGGTTGCTGGCCTCTTGTTTTCCCAGCCTGTCTTTTGGGGGAAGGGCCTGCCGCACTGTTACTCAGGCAACCCTGTTTGGGTGGAGTTGCCCTGCACCCCTGTGGTGGGCGATGGGCTCAGCGGGAATGAGTTTTTGGGGCTTTTGTTCCCTGGTGGCTTTCCCTGGCGGCTTTCCACGTCTCTTCCACGAGTCAGAGCAGAAGAGACCATTTCCAACCCTCTGCTTCAGAGCAGAGAGACTGCAGTCTGTTCTTCAGTGAGCTCTCCAGGCCATACTGTCTCCGTTTCTGTCCGTGCTGCTATAAACTGCAGCATCCTGGGTTGTGTGTCCCTCTGCAGCACACCCAGTCCTGCCTCCAGGTCAGAGCACGTCTCTGCCCTTTGTGATTCTAACACCACCAGCCGCTCCCAGTTTGCCCGCATGACCCCACTGCTCCTGGTTTCCGCCCCAGGGGCTGCCCTAAAGTCCTTTCCCTACCGCTACCAGTCTGCGAGTCTGTGCCCCGTCCCCAGCATACGAGGCTGTCGCTCACCAGTGGTGTAGGATCCCCATGGCCAGGCACCTTCCTGCTGCCATTTATCCTCTGATATCTGCCCATGGAATCAGGGCTCCCCACTTCGTACCTCGAAACCAACCACCTGCGATATTCTGCTTGTAGAGATCCAGATCTTCTTACATCTCAGGCTGGTTTCGTGGGTGCTCCGAGTGGTCTGGTAAATATCCAGCTCAATTCCGGGGACAGTTGAAATAGGGTCCCCTACTCCTCCGCCATCTTTCCTTCTCCTATTTCACTCAAATTTAAGTCAACACTGAACTTTGTGATTCCCAAATGGAAAGCTATATCATTAATTATACATTTGGTCATTTATTTCCTTTCATTTTTGAGGCTTTTTTGGTTACTTGTGCTTGAAAATGTCTAAAATGTACCTTTACTCTCCTTGTCATACATCAAACTGCCATTTCCAGCTTTCTTTTTTATAATATAAGGATTTTTATTCAATGTGATTTTGTGCTATGGCAATATGCAAATATATATATCTTTTGCATTGTTACTCTCTAGGTAAAATCATGGAATTCTTGCATATTTGAGAGAAATGGGAAAATAAAAATAGTTGCAAAGTTAACAAACACACTCTACCTATTCGATCTGGTCTCAAATGGAATGATGCTTAAAATGATTCTACAGTCATAGTATGTGTAAATTTCATGAAGCATTCTTGGCTTGCCTTCCAAGTCATTAGGAAAGTCATTCACCTCCCTACTAATCAGTCTCTGAAGACTGGAAATCCGAGCACAAATCCCCTCCATCCTAATACCATGCCATTGCCCGTTTCCCTGTTTCCCTTGGTCTTTGTCTCTAGAAAACCTTATACAGGACTTATACATCTCACCTGACCTTCCTGAGGCATAAACACAGCACCATAATGACAGTCAATTAAATATAAAGGCTGTCTGTCCTGACATTGTGGTGCCCTGAAAACAGTGAAGACCGCTAGCCACTTAGAAGCAATGAAAAGCATCAAACTGGGTAGAAATTGCAGTGCTGCTCTTAAGTTCAATTTTCCTTGTAGCTCAATTTCATAGCTTTGCACTTTGCTAGGTAAATCACATTAATAGAGGAGAAGGGGGGCAATGGGGAGATTGGTGGCAGATAGCCAGACAGTCCTTTGGAGCAAGAGCATCTCATCCTGAGCCATGAGGGAATGGGTAACCAGTACTCTTGACAAGCAGGTATTCAGTGGTAGGAGAAGTCATTTAAAATGGGAAGCGGGGGGCGCCTGGGTGGCTCAGTTGGTTAAGCGACTGCCTTCAGCTCAGGTCATGATCCTGGAGTCCCGGGATCAAGTCCCGCATCGGGCTCCCTGCTCAGCGGGGAGTCTGCTTCTCCCTCTGACCCTACCCCCTCTCATGCTCTCTTTCTCTATCTCATTCTCTCTCAAATAAATAAATAAAATCTTTAAAAAATAATAAAATAAAATAAAATGGGAAGCGGGAGCAGAGGTCTTCTGCTGGCAGGGAGTATCTTCATTATTGCTGTCATGGTGCCTGTTAACTACCCCCATCTATCATTTGTTCAATACCTCAGTGAAATTAGCCAGCTGCATATTACAGCAGAGCTCTGATGTGCCAGTCTCCCCTGAAAGCATTAACTGTCTTCCGTTACGCATTCTTCTTACCCTCCACCCCTTTTTACTGCCCATTAATGATCTTTCATTTGCATCATGGAACAATGAAGTCCTTTGGCCAATTATGTGAAATTACAGGTGCTCTATAGGTGCCCTCTGTCACCGTTTACCTTCTTTGCTGAAGCAGTAGGCTGGAATGGATTTATATTTCAAACATTACTTGACTTCTGCCTGTTTCTGGATGGAAGCAGTACAATTTTAGCTGGCACAATAAGCTTCTGCTTTGGCTTAATAAAGTGTCTCATGCCCAACCTGGATGAAACTATAAAGTCAGTCTCGACAGATCCCTTTAAGGGATCCTTTCAGCTCATAAACCATGAGGGGAACAGGACATCTCAGAGCATAACAAACTTGCCCTTTCTATCCCAGGAGACTCTGCTGTAACACATTTTGAGATTACTTTTGGCATGCCTCCTCTGGGATATTTCTATTACCATAGAATTATTATTCCAATTTCTTTGATTCAGGAGAAAAAAGTTATCTTGTACTTTTGAGAAAAATTAAATGTATAGAAATCTTCTAGGGACAGTAAGGGAAACCAACATTTATGGAACATCTGTTACCACCTAGGTGCAGTGCTATGTACATTTACATTAAATCTCAATCCCTCCCTACAATGTATAGTCCAGTTTGAAACTACAAAGACCATAAAAGACCATTACTTTTCTTTTGCACAAGGAGGCAATATTGAGCAGACCAAGAAAAATGCACTCAGGTCTTAGCTCAGCTGCCACTTGTTAGCTGAGTCACCATTGAAAATCCATTTATCCTCTCTGAGCTCCAAATTTATCATTTGTATAATAAGAAGAGGGATACTATTCAGGACTAGGATTGTTATGAGATTAAATTAGACATCATAACAGACTTCAGCAAAGGGAAGTTACTCAATGTTAATTTTTATTTTTATTTTTCATATGCTACTCGGAAAAATCTCAAAAGAAAAGACAAGATAAACTCATGTAAAAAATGGAAACATAAAATCACTCAATTTCACAACATCATTTATTGATATTATATATATTTAAATAGTATGGTATAGCACTTAGCAGAGAAGCTTATGATGACAGCAATACATAGGTAGTGAAAACACTAAAAGAATGAACAGTTAGGTGAAGGAGTAATCAATACTAAAGTTAAGGAATGACAATCACCTTATAAGATAACTTTGATTTAAAAAAAATCTCAAATTTTTTTTTAGTACGCAATATATTCACATGGCTCAAATATCAAAAAGCTTAAAAGTTTACAAGGGGTTTTTCCCCCTCATCCTTAACTTTTGGTTCCCCAGAGGCAATGAGTATTATCAGCTTCTTATCCTTGCAGAACTATACTGTGTGTTTATAAGAAAATATACATAAATAATCTTTCTTACCCTTTGCTGTATTCTTTCTAGACAGTTATTTATAATGTTATTTCACTTGAAACATATTTTAGGGATTATTATATATCAGTACATATAGACCCTTCTTTTTATTTTTATACCAGTATAATATTCTATTGTATGCATGCATTATAATTTATTAAATCTCCATTGAAAGATACTTATTTTATTTCCAATCTTTTTTCCACCAGGAAAAATGCTGTAGTGAATAATCATATGCATATATCATTTCACATGTGTGTGAAAGTATCTATAAGATAAATTCCTAAAACTGGGTTACCGGGTCAGATATTTTGTGCATTTGTAAAGTTGATAGATATTGCTAAATTACCCTCTGTAGAGATTATAATTTACCCCAGCCCCCAACATCTTTTGAGAGTACTTGTTTCCCTACAGCTTTTCCATCCTAATGCTTTTCAAAACTCCCAGATTTTTACCAATCTGATAAATGAAAATGGTATCTTAGTGTAATTTAAACATATATCTTGTATATTAGGAGGGAGGTTGAACATTCATTTCCATGCTTAAGAGTTATTATATTTTCTTTTCTGGAAAATGTTTTTTGTGAACTTTATCCTCTTTTCTATTGTATTGTTTATATATCTTTTGTATGTGCTTCAATTATATTCCCAAGTTTGTCATTTGTCTTTTAACTTTGTATATTGTGTTTTTTCTCATGCAGATGTTTTTTGTTTTTTACATAATTAAATTTTAAATACTTTAAACACTTAAAAAAAATCCTTGAATTGACTTAGAATTTTTATTCCAGTAAGATTTGGGCCCTCAGTTCTCTTCCACATCTCTCCCAACTCTATATGGAAGAAGTCCCCAAATGATTTTTCTGCTGTTTTCTGACTCTGTTATAGAGCCATAGGTAAGGGCCATTTACTCCTTTCCATGCATTTTGCCTAATACTGGGAGCTTAATAAATATTAAATAGATGAATGGAAGAGTAGGTAAAAGGATAAAGGAAATGCTGAGTTACTGAATTCAGGACCTGATGATGATATGTGAGTCCATAGAGCAGAGACTAGACATTTCTGGATTCAGTGTATGTATGCATTGGTCAGTGACAATGCAGTATACATCATTCATATACATCATTCACTTTATGAGTGGTCATTAAATGTTAACAGTTACTGTACAACAGGTAGAATAAAGGGAGAAAAAGGAAAGGGGGGATAAACATTTGGGACAAAAACAACAAAAAGTCTTCAGAACCTTGGATAGCACCAGGCTAGGTGGCCCTAGGACAAATCACCAATAAAAGATTAGCTCCCTGGCAGGGTCCTTCCCCTTTTAGCCTGGAGTATAGTGCCATTTTTCTTCTGTAGAACTGAGTTTTGAGTTTTCAGCACCCTTTTTCCTCCATAACTGTGGATCCTGACTTGTTTTTTGCAGATAGCTGTCCTTTTGCTCCAGATCAATTTCCAGGGCTAATTATTTTCTACAAAACATGCTTTGTCTTGTACTGAACACACAGGTCCTGTTTTTGGCTACTGAACTCTGGGAAGTGATCTGATAAATCATGCTAAGATGGTAATGACTGTTACTAATTTATATATGTTACTCCTTAAGTCCAAAGAATAAATCTCTTATAGAAAGGTTTTACATCATAAGAAAGTTGACAGTGGGTTAATTTTGAGCCTGAGGAATTTGTTTCCCAGGTTCCCAGGATATCTGGCCCCAGTAAGCATCATTCTTACTTGTGGTAGTTGTTATAGATAGATGAACTAAACAAGGATCTTTAAGCTGAAGAGAAAATGAAAGGAGAAGTCCCATTGTAATAATGTCCCTTCATAATTTTAGCATCATGAGGAATTTGGGAATGGGGAAAGTGTGCCAGAAGTCAGGACTATCAGACCCCTATAAAGAGCTCTCTGATACCCTTAATGGCATTCCTACAGCTTCTGCTATCAATTCTTCTCAAAGGGCAGCAATAAATAGCTCATAAAGCATGCTAATTCTGTTTTATTTAATCGAATCCCTTTTCAGGACCCTTGACCACATGCATACCTTTTCTTCTCTATTCCTGTCCCACAGGCCAGGAAGTAGGATTTAACTCTGCCTTCACAATGTAACTCGGAGCATTTCAAAATCATCCTCAATAGTCAAGACAGATATGTATATTTAAGTTTTTAAATGCTCATCCTTGTGGAAGCCATTGCCTCAACCTTACATGACAGTGTGCTGTTTATTCCTGCTCAATGAGTGACACCAGTGGGAGGGGATGTCTAAGGTCTTCACCAGAAAGTGAAAAGAACTTCCCAGAAGGAGCATCTGTTCTTGGTGCTGACAAGTAAGTACATCTGCATTTGTATTTTTTTCTTAGATAATTCCAAGAGAGGGGATGGGAAGTGGATGAATGTCAGGGTGCCACATACAGACTATCAGAAATGCTAAGGTAAAGGTTTTCATGGAGCTTTAATACTTTGAATGACTTAAGTGTTGAAAGAAAGATTGATGATTATAGAATATTAAGAAAAAATGTAGGGGATAGGAATGGACCCTGAGGGTGGAAAGGAGAAACTAGCATCTATTGAGTGCCTGCCATATGCCATACCTTGTGCTGTTTTTTCCACATACATTAACATAAATAATTATCACAGTCTTATGAATTAAGCACTTTTTATTTATCGTAGTTGAGGAAATTGAAGTCCTGACAAATTAAGTAATTTTTTTAAGTCTCAGTATTAATACAGTGTAGAATAAATTAGTCTCATTCCAAAACCCATCTCACTATTCCATCTTTGCCTTCCCCCATTAGACACTCCTATTTTAGAGGTAAGCTAACTTAGACCCAGGAAAATAAAGTGTCTTTCTCTCATTTCTCTGTCCAGAGCAGCAGGAAGCCAGAGGGAAGAAGGCGATTCTTTCATCTCCTTCCTCTATCTTTCAAGTTCTTAATTATATGTTTTGATCACCAAAGAGATTTTGCTGTTAACATCTCCTTATGACAGGTTTCTTTAAGTGATATACATTTAATGAGTTGATAAAATTGTTGCAGTTTGGAGCTCAGATGGTTGTACAAAGTAGGGAGGGTAAGGTTCTTCCAATAACTCACTATTCACAAGTCAAGATGCAGGGAGCTTGACTGGGACCCATGTATGCATGTGCCTGTATGTCTGTATGTGTGCATGAATCTATGAATGTCAGAGACCAAACATGAGTGTTTCTTTTTTTTTTTTTTGTCTATCAATTGATTTCTGCCATCTAGAGCACTCTGCACATCCTAGGAAGCTTAAGGAGGTTAGTGGTCCATGCATCATGCACTAAACCCCCAAATGAGGTTCTCTCTATTGGAAATGGTAACAGTAACTCTATCAAAAGCATAATAGGGTTGTGGCCTCATCATTGCTGTCATAACATCTTTTGAGTCAAGTCACGCTCTTTGCACTTGCTGTCTAAAGCTGATATTTGTAGATATGCTTTTGCTATGTGTCATCAAGCCTTGGACTCCTAATACAGAAAGGGAATTGTGCTTTCCAGAATGACCAGCATGGGAGTAACGGAAATATAGAGCCAAACCACTTTGGTAGAGCCCAGATTCCTCATGAGTTCTGGGGGATATGGTCTCTGTGGTCTAGCCATGCCCAGACTAGAGTTGCCCAAAGGAAAAGAAAGCCTTCATGGATAGAAGTATTTCTCAGTAAAATCAGCAGCAATGATTCAGAAGGGTGTAGAAGAAGTGGTTTTGAACTCATAGGCAGGAAATTGACTTTACAATCCTGGCTTTGGCTAGGCCAGCGATGCACCATGTTGACCTTTGGTTGATGAATTAACTTATCTGGACCTCTATTTTCCCATCTGTGAAACAGAAATAATAATATCTGATTTACTTGTTTCATAGGATTACTTCAAGGGTCAAAAGAACTCACATGCATGAAATTGCTTCAAAATATTAATGTCCCTATATGTCCATAAGATATTCTAATTATCAGGACTGGTGCTGCACTCCCCTCATTTACCAGCAAAGTCCTGTGGACTATTTGTTCCTTATAACTCCCCCACTGCAGTCATCAGAGTTATGAGATGGCCCCCAACATTCCTGCCCTTGGTACATCAGCCCTAAGTGATCCTCTCCCCTTGAGTATGTTTAGGAACTATGATTATGATGAGATAGTCATTACTGTGATTATGTTAGCTTATATAACACTCCCTCTTAACAAACCTGGTTGGAAAGTCTCCTGCTGGCCTCAAAGATGCAATCTCCATGAGTTTCACAGCTATAAGGAAATGAATTTGGCCAACAACCAAGTGAGCCTGGAAGAAGACCTTGAGCCTCAGATAAGATCCCAGTCCCAGCTGGCACCTTGATCTCAGTCTTGTGGTAGTCTGACCAGAGACCCCAGCTAAGTCATGTCCAGACTTCTGACTTATAGAAGTGTAAGGCAATAAATAGGTATTGTATTAAGCTGCTAATTTTGTGGTCATCTGTTGTACAGTGATAGAAAAATAACACACCCATTTATTCATTTTTTATTCATTTCCAGTGCCACCAGATAAATTCCAGCAAGTGTCTTCTTTTATCTAGACTTTTCCCTGGTCTTCCTTGAGCCAGTCTTTCTTCTTCTCTCTACCTCATCTCCTGATAATCTCTTTCAGATTGAGACATGTGACTACTATACATTGTTTATCCTTGATTCTGCAGTACGGTGAGTACTTTTTCTTATTTTCACATTTCTGAAATAGGGTTATGTCCCATGATGGATGTATATGTTTATTGTAGGGCTTGTTTTCTTCCCCAAAAGATCTTATTAAATTGATGGTGTACCTTATCAATTGATAGTGTCTAAGAATTGAGGAAGTCTGGTAGTTCAGTCTTAAAAATGGCTGTGGAGCACTAAATAACTTCTAGTGAGAGCCATCAGATGCCTTCCAGGAGGAGAAAAGTAGGTTCCCTTCTCATGAACCTCTTCAACAACATCAATAGTGAAATGCATGGATGCCCAGGGTTTGTTCAGGAAGAAGCCACCATAGACAACCATGGGATTTGGCAGAGTTGTATTTATTTTCCTCCTTATTGCTCCAGGTTGGTGGCACCCAAGATTCCTCTTGGACACCAATAACCCACATCCCTGGTACAGACTATGCCTTGATTCCCAAACAATGCCACAGATGGTGACACATTTCTTGTGATTTGCACATTTATCCTGTCTCTGACCCATCAGACAATCTGATCCCTCTCCCCAGGGATCACAAGATATCCCATTCTTCCCCTTACTTAATCCTTGGTTGGGTTTATCCTAGGCATAAGAGAAGGAGCTGTGACACAGGAAGTAGAAGGCTCAGATATCATTCATTAGTTGTATGACCTTGAGAAGGTCACTCCTCCTGTGGTTTCAGTGTTCTCATCTGTACATCTAAGCCCAGGCTGATCTTTCACCTCCTCATTTCAAATCTCCCCCAAAGCTATAGCAGAATGTGGGTACTACAGTGGAGTCAGTCCATGCCGCCAAAGGCTTATTGCATTCTTTGGCATCCTAGCAGTGGGGTAAGGAGAGGCCTAGGCTCCTTATCTGTCCTATTGGTCTTAGCTAGCAGGTGACACAGCCATAACCCAGATTATCTACAGCACATTTACCTGCACATCCAGACTAACTGACATCCTTCTGTCTCCAAGTTCATTCCTGCAGATGTTTCCAATCCTCATCACTTTATCATAATTGTTATGATAAGCGTTTCTGCCAAAATGGTAGTAAAAACTCAATTTTCCTGAGCAAAATTAACAACAAAAAGTGTTCACGGCTCGTGCAACCTGGTTATTAAGCTGTAACAGGAATTGACTGCAGCTGTGAAATAAGATATAATTAAAATCTGAGGCCCTTCACCACGTATCTGGTTTGTGCATTTGCAATGTTGTAGATACATGAATTAGTGGGGCTGACCAGCTCAAGCTGTCAATTGGGAACCTGTCCAGTGGAATTATATCCATCTGAATGTCAGAGAGAAAGAGAGAGAGGGAGAGAGAGAAGTGTGTATTCAGGAAAGTAGAACAATAACTTGGGTAAATATGTAAGGCAGAGAGATAGGGGGAAAGACCCTCATTATGAGCTCCAGTTTAGATCTGCCATCAGCTGTGTGATCTTGAATGAGTCATTAATCTCTTGAATTCTTAGAATCCTTTGATAATATAGGGAGAGGGTAGTATATATTATTCATAACATGCTTGGCTCTAACATTATTAGTTGTTATTCTACTTGTGCAAGGTAGAAAGGACAGGTCTAACATGAATAACGTGGAGCCATAAGAGTAAAAAACATCACAGATTCATTAGACAAAGACAAGACTGAGGAAGACGAAATCCAATAAATACTTAGTGGATTTAGTTACTTTGGTTGGTCTCTTGTTTTTCAATTTATATGGACATTACTATCTTGTTAAGTTTTTTTCCCCTGAATGATCATGTTTTTATTAAATTCATATACAAAATTCTTATCTTCTGAAGCCCTTGGCTGGGGTATTAATTATAGTGGTTTTTTGTTTGTTTGTTTTGTTTTGTTCTGTTAGAAAAGTTGAAGGATTTTTTGTGTGTGTGTGTGTGACTGACCTTTGTTTGGCCCCTTGACCCTATAGGCATTTCTAGATGCAGTTGTATCTTCTCATCTTTTAAATTCATTTCAAATAAAAGGTAAATATGTGTGTTAGACATTCACAGTTTTAACTTCACTTACATGCTATAGGTCTATTAGAACACTCTGGTGCTAAGTGAGAATGTTTTTTAGAGCCTGTCGTGTTTACCTTAAATCACTCTGAGACCATGGACAGTAGGTCACAGATGTGGCTCTACTTTGGAGCTATGGTGTAGGATAGAAAAAAAAAAAAAAGAGTGGTCAGCAGGGGGCCTGTCTGGAACCCAAACACCTGCCATCCTTGATAACCTGCTGGAGGAAACTGTCCTTCACAACTGAAGGCTGGACTGAGAATTATAGGCTCATTCCATCTCTCATGGAGACCGTTCCAAGGTACTTGCAGTAGTTTGGCCACATGTCATTAGTTTAGCTACTAAAATCCCAGACAGGGTGCATCCTCCAACTCCTCTCTCCTGTGATTCCTCCATAGGGACCCTGTTATGAACCCTTCAACACCCTGTGCTGTTATGATTTGCTTCAATGCTAGACAAGCTGTGGGGAGTGGGGTGGATTACTTGTTCTCTCTGTGCCTTTGTTTCCCTAAATGATGACTGTCAGAATGGACTAGATAATCTCCAAGTTTTCTTCCCATCATGAGCTGTCATGCTTCTTAGACAGATGTATACAGCTGTGGCCAGATTCTAACAGAATTGCAATAAAGATTCTTAGACCAGATTTCTTCTTGCAAGCATTTGATTCAGGTTTTCATAGCTTGGAGTTAGCTCCTGCCCTAGCTCCTCAAGGTAAAGGCAGGCAAATCTGAAAAGAGACAATTAAGGGAAAGTGTGAAGGGCCACTGATATATCCAACACCAAGGGGCTGGCTCTGTGCTGGGTACTGCCTCAACATTATCTCATCTGGTGGCACATAGGACATAGGTGCACAGGCTCTGGGTTCCAGCAGCCTGGCTTCAAACTCTAGCTCCATTATTAATTATCCATATGGCATTGGGGAAGGCATCTAACAACTCTGCAACCCAGTCTCCTTATCTGTAAAATGAGTATAAGAACGCTCTTATTATGGAGTTATTGTTAGAAGTTAAATATGTTCATACATGCAAAAGATGTAGAAAACAAATTGACACATAATAGGTGCTAAACAAAAGGTAACTATTATTACTAATATTCAATCTTAGCCACACATATGCTTTACAAGTATGGAAACTGAGGCTCAGGGAGGTTGAATTCACCTAGCCAGTTAGTGGCAGAATTGGGATTCATACCCAAGTTTATCCAGTTTCAAAGCCCATATTCTCCTTTCTATGCTAAAATGTTTCAGAGACGAGGGTCTAGAATAATTGTATTCCCCCTTGATTTTGACTTACCTGGAATCAACATGAGCACATATTAAAGAAACCTGAGACTCACTGTTCACCTCCCACATGTAGGCCCTTCTTCAAGAAGGTGACCATCATCCCGAGACTTCAATGCTTCTAGTATGCCACTCAGGAAGCCAGGCTGGAGCAGAAACTGTTCCACTTGGCTTCAAACAGTCCCTTCCTGCTGGCAATAGCATGCTTCCTCTGGAGTCAGATATTCATCATGGAAATAGGCAACTTAGCCTCTCAGAGGCTGGGTTTCTGCATCTAGCAACAGAGGTCTGGACTGCCTGCCTTGCAGGGTTATGGCTGGGGTAGCATAACACCACCACTTTGGGTTTCCTGGCACATCGTATAGGACTTCTCAGCTAGTGTTCCTTTTCTTTCTGCCTTTCCCTGTCTTTTCCTACTACTACTTGAGCCCATAATTCTTCCCAACAATCTGAAACTGGGTATCTATTATCTTCCAACTATTGCTGTATTTTTATATATAAAAATAAAAGCTTATCGAGGTTTGTAATTGCTCAGGGATTTCCCTTCTTTGAAGCCTCTTTGGGTAACCAGAGTCTCTGGTTTCTCTCATATAGTTTCTGATGTTAACATTTTAATAACACATTCAGAGTGTTTTTGTTTTATGAATTCTAATATAGATGGAGGTTCTTCCCAAGAGATGTTTTTAAAGCAGGTGTTTTTAAGTAAATGACTCAATATCCACCTGCATATTTCCATAACACAAAGCCATTTTTTTTCCTTCTAGACTTCAAATTGCCCTCAAGTTTTCAGGAAGCTCTGAGTGGTCACCTGCCTTGTTTTAACATTTCTTTGCCTTTCTCAAGGAGCTAACTGCACTCTGAAAGTTGTGTGTGTGTGCACGCATGCATGTGTGTGCACGTGCGCACATGTGTGTGTGTTGTACAATCAGAAAAGTTTGTCCACAGCTTTATGTTGACCTCCTCTCTCCAACAGTGGTTGGGGAAAAGTAGCTGTAACATCTATGGAAATATCTTTGAGAGAATGTGCACAAGGTAACAATCCATGTGCCTATTCTGTTGGAATTATCTGCCTCCTTTAGTGGTGAATCCAGGGGAAGTATCTGGTCTTAACTCCTTAAAATAGTAATATGTCTTTGACCTAAGGGCTAATGGGACAGTGTGCAACTGGGGAACCAGTGTGTTTTCTGGGGAGAGGGGAGGGAAGAAAGATAACCACTGATGTGCAAGTGTGATCCTAACAATTTTTCAGACTGTTGTGTCTAAGAGACTCTCCTTGTGGGAGATGTTAATAGGGATTTCCCCAAAGTTATGGTCACAAAATCTGGGATCATACTACTCCTCCAGCTCCTTTTGGGGTGTTAGGATATCTGGTTTCTTTTTTAAAGATTTTAATTTTTTGAGAAAGAGAGCACAAGTGGAAGGGAGGGGCAGAGGTGAGGGAGAAGCAGACTGCCCACTGAGCAGGGAGCCTGACCCTGGGATCATGATCTGAGCTGAAAGCAGATGCTTAGCCAACAGAGCCACCCAGGTGCCGTGGGATATCTGTTTATAGATGAAGCGCTTTAGGTCATACAATTAGAAGTACTGCCATTTTTTTAAGATTTATTTATTTCAGAGAGAGAGAGAGAGATAGAGAGAGAGTATGAGCGGGAAGGGCAGAGGGAGAGAGAGAGAATCTCAGACTCCACACTGAGTGCTAAGCCCAGTGCTGGGCTCGATTCCACAACCCTGATATCAGGACCTGAGCTGAACCAAGTCAGACGCTTAACCAACTGCACCCCTCAGGAGCCCCAGTACTGTCTTTCTTCCACCAGCATTTCCCAAAGTTCTTTCAAAAAGGAGCACATTTCTTGCTGCACACATAGTAACCTGCTGTAGAATGCAAATCTATAGGATAGCAGTTGTGAAGCACTGATAAAGAACAGATGAATCCTCTGGAAAGGATCCTGGAAACTAGTTCATGGCACTTCAGAGGAGACTGAAAAACAAAGTACTTTTGGTCTGTGAGATCATAGAGCCCCAAGGAATAGAACATTAGGCTTAGGAAAGACCCCAGACAGTCAGCCCAACTGTCCCAGCTCGCTTTGTGAGGGAAAGAAGCTTTGCTCAAGGCTCTCAAGTAAGCAATAGGAGAGTGGTGATGACCAAATCCCCTGCCTCCTATCCCTTGCATGTGGTGCTGCAAGATGCCAAGCTAACTGCTCTAGTCCAGAAATGTGGGATGGGGAAAGGGAGAGAGATTTTAAAAAATGCAGAAGGAAAGATGCAGAATAGACAAAAGAAGAATTTTTGGATACCGATTCTTAGACTGGATTTCTGGGGGAGGCGGGGGAATGGCAAAACAGAGATGCACGCAGAGCATATTTAACAAGCTTCTGGTGAGAGATATAAAAAGTATTAGGGTACAAGAAACTGTGTCTGCCTAGGAAAAGGGCATGGAGAGAAGAGGATGTAGAACCTTTGGAGAGCTCTAAACACTCCCTGGAGAACCACTTTTGGAGCCATTTGTCAGAGATTAGGGAAAAGAAGACATGGACATACTCCAGTTATAAAGAAAAGACATATGGGATTTTAGATTATAAACAGGCAGAAGAGGAGGAATAAGGACTCCTTTTTTTTTTTTTTTTTGAGATAAAGCCTTTCTGTTTCAGAACAATGCTGAAGTGTGTGAGTTGACAAGTAGTGATTTACTTCTTATCACTTTACAGTTTACAAAGCACTTTACAGTTTACAAAGACCTGTGTGGTCTCATATACCCTTGGCAGCTCAGTGAGGCTCTTACATACTGTGAGGTGGGAGAAAAACTGGGGATAAAGCTCACTACACAAAGTGAGGGAGGGAAGGAATGATCATTTGGGTTTCATCAGTTTATGAAAATGAATACATTCAGTATACATGGAATAGTAAACACACAGACTGAAAGCAAACTGCCTGGGTTCAAATCCCAGTTCTACCACCTAGTAGCTGTTGACCTTGGGCAAATTATTTAACCACTGTGTACCTCAGTTTCCTTATATGTAAGATGAGGGTAATCACAGTACTGACTTCTAGGAGTTTTAAGATGACATATTTTTATATGTGTATATAAAAACATATGTGTAGAAGATGCCTGACAGTAAGAACTAAGTAAATGCTTGGGAAAAAGTGGAAAAGCTCCTATTAGAAGGTAAATTCCTTCATGTCAGTTACCACGTATTTGTAAATAGCATTTGTTGAGACAATAAATTTAGTGTTTAATCCATTTGAGGGGAAATACTTTTGGAATTGGTTATACACACACACACACACACACATATATATATGTGTGTGTGTGTGTGTGTGTGTGTGTGTCCAACAAAGTCCAACAAAGTCCAACAAAGGGAACAATTAAACTAGATGGTTCAACCTGAAGACTGGAAGATGCCTTCATTATATCTCAAGACCAAGAACACTGCATCATTTTCCAGTCTTTGGGGAAAATGGAGAGGTTTGTGGACCCCACCACCAGCACCTACTGCAGAACATCAACTGCCTGCCTGCGCTTTGCAATGCCAATTGTCTCAGGACTTTATAAATAGTGTTTGCCTGGTCCCAGAGAGGGCTCTCTTACTGCACGTCTGTGCATGGCCTCAAGGTGGAGTCTTAGCCTGTTAGTGGATGTCCACTTCCAG
This sequence comes from Leptonychotes weddellii, assembly GCF_054177405.1. Lineage (NCBI taxonomy): Eukaryota > Metazoa > Chordata > Mammalia > Carnivora > Phocidae > Leptonychotes > Leptonychotes weddellii. Next base: position 35,121,583 of record NC_138370.1, read on the forward strand.
ACTATAGCTCCCTCTGTTTCTCCCCACCTTCCCCACTTGCCTCCCCCAGGCCATACTTGGGAGCTCAGAGCTTTGCAAGCTCAAAGACAGAGCCAGAGTATCCCCAAGCACATCCAATCCAAGCTGCTTACTTGTTAAATTCTTGCAGGTCTTAGCTTAACTCAGTGCTAGGCACATGGAGTGGGCTCTGTATGAAGCAGATTTTTTATTATTTTGGCTTCTAGTGCCTTCTCTCCCAAAGGGCAGAGCAAAGACCGTCTGGCTTAAACACTCTGTGAACCAAGATGTGTAATGAGTGTGCCCAGGGGCAACCGCCAGAGCCCACCCCGAGGCCTGGAGTGCCCGGGAGCATCTTGATGGGAATGACTGTCCTCCACTTTTAGCAGCAAAGCTTCAGGAGAAGCAGGAGAGGAGGACGTCTGACTGACAATAAGTCCTCTGAGCTCCTTGAGAAGGGCTAAGTACAGTAATTTGTTATAATGACTCAAATTTAAAACAATAACCCAGAGGCATAATAGCATGGACCAAGAATACCTACTGCATGTGATGGGCTGTTAATGGGAAGTGAACAGTTTGATTTGGTGGCAGACAATCTTCAAATGGCTTTCACTCCGGATGTGTACTCTGCAGTGTGGAGAGCTAAGTTTGCTATCAGGGTTAATTTGGACCACTTCCTCTCTGTCTGCCGAGAGCCATTCTCCTGATGGAGGCCCCTTTACTGCTCTGCTATCCCCACAACTGAAAGCAAATTTCTGAGGCTTCACTTCTGTGATCATTTTCTCTTGTTTTGTTTTGTTTTCCTTTTTCCTCTCCCTCCATCTCCCTCTTAGAGAAGCTGCTACTTCCGCGCTGGTTCCTAAGTGCATAATGGGGAGTAATACACTGTAGCCTCAGGACCTGTGCCTGCCCAGGCTGATCAGTGTGCGATGCAGTCTGGAAATCTGCCCAGACCTGCGAGAGACCTGGCTGACCATGCCCAAGGCTCTCATTTCATTGATAGCAGGTGGGGCCAGGGAGGCAGTGACTCTTGTAAGGTCTCTCTGCTGCCAAGGACAAGGGCTGGGACTCGACTCCTCACTTCACCCCTTCCCACCTCTCCTTCCTGCACTACCCCGACCTCTAACCACATTGACTGGGAGCCCGACACAACTCATTCCCAGCACCATGGGAAGATCGAGGATTAGAGTGCTTCAATGTCAGAGATTTTAGTGTCTTAAAAGTCACTAAGCCCAACCACTCACCCAGGGAAATAGGTCTCTCCTTTCCTTATTAGACCTCACTCCTCCTTGCTGGTACTATCTCCTAAGTACCTAGTACAGACCTATTCAGACTTGTATTACCAGGGCCAGCAGTCTTCTTTTGATTTCCCCTATCACATTTGCCATTTTCTCAGTGTCCTTCACTCTGCAAATGCACCCTGATGAATTCAAGTTCCATGTGAGTGACAGATAACCTAATGGCTAGCCTTTTAGGGGACTACCCAAGGAATTAATCTCTGGATGGAATTCCACATAATAGCAGGCTGCAAGGAACATACACACACAGACACACAGAGATACATATACAAACACACAGACATGCACAGTTACACAGACACAGACACATACACACTTTTTTTTTTGTGGGAGACTTTCATATATCAGCATAAGAAGACTAACTCCACTCGTGAATATTTGCAGGGAAATAAATCCCTTGCAGAGAGTCAACATATTCAATTAAATTCAGCAAATAGTCCCTGTTGTTGGTTGAATTGTGTCTTCCAAAAAGATATGTTGAGGTGCTAACTGGGGTATCTGTGAATGTCACCTTATTTGGAAATAAGGTCTCTGAGATATAATTAAGTTAAGATGAGGTCATACTGGATTATGGGGGACCCTAACCCGATGACTTGTGTCCTTATGAGAACAGGTGAGGATACACAGAAATGCACACAAGAAGAATATTATGTGAACAGGGAGGCAGAGATCAGAGTGGTATATCTATAAGCCAAGGGACACCAAAGATTGCTGGAGGCTAGGAAGAGGCAAGGAAGGATTCCTCCCCTAGCCTTCAGAAGGAGCCTGGCCCTCCCAACACCTGAATTTCAAACTTCTAGCCTCCAAACCTGAAAGAAAATAAATTTCTGTTGTTAAGACACCAGGTTTGTGGTGATTTGTTACAGCGACCACAGGAAACTAATACAATCCCTATGTACTCATTAAGTGCTAGGCTCTCTTCCACATATAGCAGTGTTTGAGGCCCCTGTGGCCCCTGTGCTCAGTGAGCTTGTCAGGGTCTCTTTGGAAGGCTCCAGAAGGCTCAGCTGTGGGTGAGGAGGATTTCACAATCTTGCACTTCACTTTCCTTTCTTTCAGTGCCCCAGTTGATGGCATGTCCCGGGCACATCCAGAGTTGGGCTCAGAGCCCTTTGGATGTAGCACAGTCTCCATGTTCAAACACTGACTCGTCCAACGTTTTCCTTCACTCAGAGAGTTTGGGAAAATATTTGGCTTTGATGTTAAATAGGCTTAGCTTGGAAGCCTCGCTCCATCACTGAGTAGTTGAACCTTCCACCTTCTTGTGTGTATAAGAGGAATACTCAAACATTGTGAGAAATCTGGGAGGAAGATCCCAGAGTGGTAAATCATAGAGTTGGACAGACAGATGGACCTGAGTCCTATCATCTATCCTTTTATACACTACCTGCTAAAGTTGTTACCTTAAGCAAGTTGTTTAACTCCCTGGGCTGGCTTCAATTTCCTCACTGATAAAGTGAGAACAGTAATAGCATTCCTCTGGTAGGGTGGCTGTATTGACTGAATTAATATCTATGAGGTGCTTAGAAGAATTCCTGACAAATATAGGGTGCTCAATAAAGAGTAGTCAACATTGTCATTTTACTGGTGAGGAAACTGAGTCACAGAGAGGTGACATGATTTGTCTAAGGACAGTTAGAGGCTGAGCTGGTCCTAGAACCATTCTCAGAGTGATGGGTTCTCTCAACAGTCACTGGGTTGTTCACTTGAGAGGCTGTGCTTGTTAAGATTTCCAGCTCTGGAATCAGACATAAATGCAATTTCAAACTTGATCAATTACTAGCTGTGTGACCTTGGACTTACTATTTAATGTCTGTGGGCCCCATTTTTTTCACCTATATAAGAGAGGTATTGACCTCACTGGGTTGTGGTATGAGTGAGATTAGAACAAATATATATACTTAACCACAAACTTGTAAACATTCATAAATGTTTCTGGCTATTGTTTGTATTTGTTATAAGTAAGTTCAGCTGTATGCAACTAAATAATAGTGGCTTTAAAACTCTCAGGTTCATTTCTCCTGTAAAAAGAGTAGGGAGACAGGCAGTCCAAGAATGATATGGCAGTGTCAAAAAGTCACCCACCAGGGACCCAGGCTCCACCTCTACTTCTGCCCTGATATCTTCAGTATGTGGTTTCTCCCCTCAAAGTCACATCACCCTCCAATATGACTGCTGGAGCTCTACCTGTCACACACATGTTGTGAACAGTACAAGCATGTGTGGGGAGGGGAGCAGAGCAGGAAGAAGACAAAAAAGACTACTTCTCAGCTAACTTGGTTCCCTAAGGAGCCATCTCTCAAGCCAACACTTTGTATTTCATTGGCCAGAACTTAATAACATGGTCACACCTGGCTGCAAGGGAGGCTGGAAAACATAGTCTTGTACCCATCCTCAGTAAAATCCAGGCTCTTTCACAAACATAAAAAAAGGTAGTGGGAAGGCGAGGAGCAGACTCTGCCAGATCGTCATTATTGTTTTTATGGTTGCTATTGCTAGGTACGAGGAGCCTGCCTGTTAGGAATTTGCAGCTTTTAATGCAGTGCTATGAATGTTTGAAAGATGCATAGTGTGGTGTGAGAGTACTCAGGAGGGAGAGATTAACTCCATCTAAAGGCATCTGAAATGGCTACTCAGAAGTCTTTAAGGTGAGGCTTGATGTTTGAGAGGTTTGCCCGGGTGACCGTGAGGGAAGGGGATTTCTGGTGGAAAGGGCACCACACACACAGCCTACTGGTTTTGTCAGCCTGCCCCTTGGCTGCTTGGAATTGTGCTGGGGACGGGGTGGGGGGCAGATTCCCAGAGGCTGTCCTGGGACCTCTCTCATCCATGCAGTCTACAGGGCAGATGGTGAGGGGTGCTGAGCCCTGCTATCCATGAAGGTTTCCCGATTCTCCATTCTCATTTCACCAGACAGCAATCTATTTGTTAAATGAAAACCAGCTGGTTATTGAAAGAACCATATTTATTGGGAATTAACTGCCATGTGCAAAATGGGTATTTACTACCAACTTGTCAAACATCAGTAAATTTGTGTTTAATAATCAGTTTTTTCAATTAACTCACAAAAAAATGCATCCCATTAATTCTAAATTAAATGCATATTTGTAAAACTCTAATTCATAACATAGTCAAATCTTCTCTTCCCAGCCTGTTTTTGATGGCTAAGTGTTGGTGAAAGAATCTCAAATGATGTCCTTGGAGATGAAATTTGCTTATACCTATATGCAGTTGCAACTTGGGTTAGAGGACAGTGGTGCAGGTAGAACTTTTTTCCATTCACACCCTTCCCAGTTCCTTCCTCTCACTCCTTTCTCCCTCATGTACCACAGGTGCTGGAAGGTGCCTGTAGCTGGAATATTTGCATGATCTAAGCTGATAGTTTAACTTTGATCTCTGTCTTTAATCTCAGTGGTAGAAGGCCTTGGAAAATCTGCTTATCATGGTGCTTAGCTGGGAGTCAATGGACCTTTTACTGTTTGTTTGTTTATCTTTTTAATAATTAGAAATCATTTTTAAAAGCATATGTTTTATAAATATATGAAGAAGTAAAATGAATTTTTTTTCAGTATTTAATTTTCAAATCTAAATATAAATGTAGGG
>NC_138370.1:35126980-35169403 GCF_054177405.1 Leptonychotes weddellii
GTTTGGTTCAGCTTTGGAGGATGAGAGTGAAAATGGTGGCCTCCCAGTCTCCGCCCCACAGGAACTGAGAACTCGGGGCCCCGCTCCTCAGTGTGCCCCCAGAGAAAAGCAGTCAATCACTCCTGTCTCCCCAGTCTCCAGCTGCACTCCCTGCTCACCTGGCCTATGACCGAGTGTTTCTATCTCTGCCACCCAACTCGGTGTGGAGTCTCCAAACCCAGCAGATCCCTGCAGTGCGCTCCTGCGCTACTCCTCCCAGGGGAGGAAGGGGAGTCTCCCTGGATCTGCCCCTTTTTAGGTCCCTGCTGGAAGAGTAGGGGCCCGACTGTGCCATGGATCATGGTTTATGGCAACCCTGAGCTGAGCACCCGCGCCTCGGCTCTGGCTCTGCAGCTGGCTTCCCCGCTCCGATACCTGGGAGCTTTGCTGTACTCAGGCACCCCCCATCTTTCTGTGACCCCGAGGGTCCTGAGACCACACTGTCCTGCGAGGGTTCCACCCCCCGCTTAGCCACTGGAGCGATGTCCCTCAGTGAAGCAGACTTCTAAAAGTTCCGATTTTATGTTCCGTGGCTCTATCACTTGCCAGAAGTGGCTGACGGAGGCCCCCTTCCCCGTCGTCTATCCTCTCGAATATCGCATCGGATTCACTTTTCTGCACGTCCTGCCTTCCAGAAAATGGTCACTTTTCTGTTCAGAGAGTTGTTGCTATCCTTTTCTTCGATCTCCTGTTGAGTTCATAGGTGTTCAGAATGGTTTGATCCCTATCCAGCTGAATTCCTGGGACCAGATGAAATCCAGGTCTCCTACACCTCTGCCATCTTGCTCTGCCCCTGACCTGCTATGTTTGTAAACAGGAATATGGCCCTTTGCCTTTGCTGCTTCCACTGTGATTTCATAACTGGACAAGTAGTGTGTGGCAGGTCCCATGTATTTGACAGCATTATTCACAGTGGATGATGATGAAAAACCAGAAAGAAAAGGCCACGAGCAAGGAGAGGGAAGCAATCTATGTATGTGCATGTATGTGTGCATGTGAAACATGGAAAAATGGTTCTCCAGCCATGGGCTGCAGGCCAAGACAGGCAGACCAAGGACCTATGTACCCAGGAGGCCCAGTGGTATGATGGGCTATGGTAGAAAGATATGGCTCCTGGAGCTGAATGGCCAAGGTTGGAGTGTCAGCTCTGCCTCTTCTTGACATGTGACCTAGAAGAAGACATTCAACGTCTCTGAGCCTCTTTTGTAGAATGGAGCTAGAATTTGGAAACAACCTAATGGAATATTTACTATGTGAGGAGGCTTTATGTAATCTGTAAAGAGCAACGCAAATGAGAAACATTCTGGTTTTAATTTAAAATGAAGGCAAGTTGTTATTGGCTGAACTTAGGGATGGAAAAGTGTGCAAAATTGTTTTCTGCTAGGCCTTAGAGGGAGAGGGCTTGGTAGGAAGAGGAGATAAAGAGTAAGAAATGATAAAGACTAGGTTCTGCTCTCAACTTGGTATGAGGAGGGGCAAGGAGGAGACCAGCCTGCTGGGAGTGGTAGGAGTCAGAGTTGGATGGGGAAAAAGAAGTTTGTCACAGTGGACATCCAAACAATGAGTATGAGGGATGTAAATTTTATTTGCAAAATAAGGAATCACTTGTATACTCCTGAGTGGAGTAACATGACAAACATAGCATTTTGGAGGATCCATTTACTGGTAGCTAAAAGAATGGATTCATGTATTCACTCAAAGTTATTTATTGGGAGCCTGGCACTGTGCTAGATGCTGAGGACACAGTAGACAGCAAAACAAGATGAGGTCTCTGATTCATGGTACTTCGAGTCTAGTCATAGACTGAGGAGATAGGAGCTGGGGGCTGCTGGTGACTGGGGAGGTTTCCAGGGTCCTGAAGAATTGAAGCATGAGGCTCCATTCATACTCAAGAAAGAAAGTATGGTGGGCATCTTGTAATGTGCCTTTTCCAAAAAGATGGAAATCCCAGCAAAGATTGTTAAAGACACCATCCCTGTTATCAGAGCAGACCCTCATCTAATTGTGAAGCCTGGAATCTCCCTGAAAAAAAACTGTGACAACAGAAAACAAGGCAAGGCATACCTCAAATGGAAAGTTTGCAGTTGGTTTTATCTCTGAGTGGTTACCTCTTGATGCCCCAAAATGCTGGACTTAGATTTCATAGGTAGAAGTCACGCTTCCTTAGCCCTCTATTTCTCTTAACTATTTTGGTTCCTACCAATGCAGTTTTTGAGCATCTCCTCCATACCAGGTAAGAGCTATTTCTCTCAGCCCCTGGTTACTGGGTATGGCTGGCTCTGCTATTTATTTAGCAAGTATTCAATCTCCCCTTCACTCCCAAATAGCAGGATTCTGGTTTTTAGCTGAATACATTTCCAGAAGGAAATAGCTAGAAAGCACAAAGACTGCAGTTCTCAGCTTCCTGGAGATAGGCATGGTTATATGACTAAGTTCTGGCCAAAGAGCTCAAAAAGTTGTGAGGAACTTCTCAAAAGGTTTTTTTCTGCTCTCTCCATCCTGCTGTTTGTAACATGGCCCTCAGAAAGCACTCCAACCACTAAGGAGAGGCCACAGGTAGGGATGGTGAGCAAATAGCTGGAAGAAACCTGAGTCCCTGATGATCACAACGTATCCATATGAGACCAGACTATCTACCTCAGCAGTTCTTTTCCTGGAGAAAGACATAAATTTCTGTCCTATTTATGGTGTCATTCTCCAGAGATCTTGTTGCTGCTGAACTTAACCCTAACTGATATGGTGGGATACCAGGGATTTTTTTCCCCTTTGGGCTCAAAATTCATCCTCTGATCCTGGGTTGAACATCTCTGAACCTAGTCTTGACAGGTTTCTAGGTCCATAACTATTCTTTTCCTCTTCTGGGTACAAAAAAACCTGTGAAGTACCTGAGGATTTCTCTTCTAAAAGTCTTTTTGTTGAGTTTAGAGATGAAGAAACTTAAGCACAAAGCATACGTGACAGTAATTAGCACGGGGCTTGTTGTATAATAGCTGCTGAATAAATGTTCCTTGAGATGTATTTGAAGAATTCTTCCCACTTTCAGTCTCCCATGAATGTGTGCTGATAAGTCTCATCTCTTCCCATTGTAACTGTCCCCTTTCTTTTGAATCAACGACTTCTCAGAAAGTTGCACATTTCTTCACAATTTCATCTTGATAGCTTTATGTCTGGGGAAACATTTTAAATATATAACTTTATACATATATACATATATGTATATATGTATGTATGTATGTATATACACACACATATATGTATGTATGTATACACACACACACACACACACACACTGGTTGTGCAAAGCCTCAACATCCTAGGCCAGCTCTCTTCTAAGACACAACTCTGTTTCCTCAGTACAAACATGGACCGTACATAATAGTAATTTAAAAATGATTGCTATTGCTCTATCTTTTGCCAGATTGATCCTTAAGTCACTCACATATGATTTTGTAGAAGGCTTTCCTGCCCAAACTCTGCTGTTTCCTCTCCCAGTAATATGACATGGGGATCCATGCTGGTTCATGGGAGTCTGTCTTGTCTTAGCCTCCTGGTGCCATGCACATTTTTGGGGAGCCCAGATGGGATAGTGGTTTCATACAATGGAGGGCATTTGGGGCATATCTGAAGGCTGGTGGAAGAGCTGTTTGCAAGCTATGGGCCACTTGGCACTTACAGATCACACAGTCCAGGGAGAGGCACATTCTGCCCAGGATGAGGGCTCCCACATTCCAGTGAGTGAGAATTAGGTACTTTCTGTGTGGTATTGACTTTCCACAAGAATATCTCATTTCAGAAAAGATATTGAAAAGGAAAATGAGCTCGAGAATTCACTTTAGCCAGATGAGTCATAGAACTGGAAAGGCCTTAAGTACTCTATGTTTTTTAAATCATATAACATATAAACTTTTTTTTTTGGTGAAAAGAAAACCTCAGACACTAGAGCCAGAATAAAAGCCTTACTTCATTTGCACTCTCTGCACCCTCCCCAGAGGAAATTGTGATTAGAAATTTAGTGTAAATACTGCAGAGCTTTTTCTGTGTGTATGTGTGCATGTTTGTGTCTAGGCACCCCCAGATGGGGTCCCCCCACTGCATATGTTGTTCTACACCTTGCTTTTCTCACCTAGTGACATGCCTTTCTGTGGTGCTATTTGCCTTAGTCTTGTTAACTGCTGAGTAGTCTCTCATTGTACAGATACAGTGAGGCTCATTGAACAATTCCCATAGTAATGGGAATTTAGATTCTTTCTAGACCAGTGGTTTATAAACTGTGCTTGGAGGGGATTCATCAGAGGAGTTTTGGAGGTCGCCAAGGGAAGGGCAGGAAAGAAACAGCATGTGGGGCCTCCAGCCCCTGCAAATGGCATTAACCAGAGCAAATTTAGTTCCACTGTTGTATATATTGGGCTTCCACAAAATTTTGTTTGATAATAATTCTGGGAATAACTGTCCTCTTTAAGCCAGTGATGTAGTTGAATGCTCTTATATTATAGTTGTTGAAATGCAGGCTCAGAAAGTTGAAGTGACTTTCCCAGGATCATATAGACAGTTCACATGAAGCCAGGCTCGAACCCAGGTCTTTGGGCTGGATTTCAGTACCTTTGCTGTTCTAACCTCAGGCTCCTCCTCTTTTCCTCCAAGATCTGGACACATCAAATACCCATTAGAAGGAATTATCCAGTCCTGACCCTGAACTGAGTTAGAAGTTTTACTATGATCAAAGCACAGATCAGCTAACATACTTAAGGCCTGCTCAAAGTCACATAGTCTCATTAGAGGAGAAGGGTGAAGCCCTTCATAGAGTGTGGTGTGGCTAAAGACCAAACCTGGCACTTCCATCCAGTTGGAATGGGGGTCCAGCTTGTTTGTAGCATTTTATACCAAGACTGGTGTTTCATTTCACTTACCAAGCACTTACTTTATGATGGATACTGTATTTTCATATATATCATTTTATTAAAAATCATAAATTCCTTTTTAGGAGATATGGATTATTCCCACTTTAGAGATGCAGAAAATAAAGTATAGGAAGGCAGGGTGACGAGTCAGAGGTTCAGTGAGAGTTTGTGCCCACAACCATCTCCATGGCCAGTGGAGCAAGGAGCTTTTCCAGCAAGAGCTTCTTCCCTGGCTTGGTCAAAACAGTGCCCAGCAGGTACATGCGCAGCTGCATTCCGCTCCATAGGCCACTGCCCTGCAGGACAAGCCTCCCCGGCATTGGAGTGCAGAAGGAATCCTGTGATGTGGTGTTGGTGCCGACACCCTGGGTTATCACCCTTCAGTCACTGGCCTCCAGGTCATGCCAGCAGCTGTGCCGGGACCGCCAAGAGTTGCCTTTTCCTTCTCTGGCTTCTCTCTTATTTTTTCTTAGAGCCCACTGGGCAGGACTAATATGCAGTAAAACTGATTTGTGCACTTTTCAGCCCTAGCTGAGAACAACAGCTGTGTGCATTAGTTGGGAGGTATTTAATGGATGATTTATAAGATGTTGAAGATAAAACTTGAAAGATACATGGGCAGCGCTGAGGTGCAACATTCTTGAGGAACAGAGAACATTAAGTGCTTGATTGGCTGAGATGATTTAGAGGGTAGCCCTAGGCGGCTGTCCAACCATCCCAACATTGTTCTGGCAGCTTCTCTCCCGACAACTGCAGCCCACGATGTGGGTCTGGGGCAGAGAAGGTCTGGGCAGCAAATCTCAAAGGAACTTCTGCTTCATGTGATGACTTTCCTTCCCACAGCCCTCCTGGGGATGCAGCTTGCCTCTTTAGAACAGAGCACAGCGTGCTGAAGGCACACTTCTTCCCAGGGAAAGGCCTCTAGTAGGTAAAACCATCTTGTTCTTTTCTAGTAAAGTTCAGTTCAACAGGTCAGTGCAGTTCAAAAACACCCGATTGGGTGCCTGCCATCCCCAGGGCACAGAGTTAGGTCTGGGAACATAGAGGTGAACAAGGTTGATAAAATCCCTAACTGCAGAAAACTTATAGCTTTCCCTCTCTTCATATTTTCCAAACAACAATGACAATAAGCCAATGTGGTCTCATAGAAAATATGAATACAGAGCTATCTAGAAAAATCTGGCTGATTAGACTCGACTCCAAACACGATAAAGAGATCCAGAGATCATTGGTCTGAACAGTTCTGTTCTTCTCAAATTTACTTTGAACGCACACAGTCACTCATGTTCTCACTTGCTCAAGGTCCCATGGGGCCCACTCTGCCTAGCTCAGTCTAGACAAAGCCATCAAATAGGTAAGTGATCCCATGCCTCTTCCTTCTCAGAAGACCTTTCTGTCTTTCCTGCTCTGGCATCACCCTCCTCCTCCAAACAAGCACAATTCACCAACCTTGCTCTGCCCGGGATGCTATCTCAAAGTCCTGGAGGCATGCCATTTCCAGGGCTCTGTGGTTTGCATTCAGACTCTCAAGAACAAAATAGCACCGAGACCCAAAAGAACAGCTTCCTTGGTGCCGTTTCAGTCAGTGACAGCAAGAGGCACTTGGCAGGAAGTGAGAGGGTTTTCCCTGTCTTGTCAAATTTACAAATTTACTGGTTATATGGACACCATTTAGTGTCCTGATCCCCAGGCAGCACCTTATTTTCCACAGCTTTCCCTCCCACACCACTGAAGTGGGTCCGGCTCAGGAGCCATGAGTGTTTGCTTTTGGGGTATATACTCACAGCCGTTGGGGTCTGTGATCCCGGGCACATCCCAACCCTTGATTCTGGAAATCCAGTCAGAAAGGAAAAGTTACTAAACTCACTTTAAGAAACCTGGCTATTGCACATGGAAATCTGAACTTACCCAAAAGATAAAATGGGGAAACAGTTGCTTATTATGGAAAAATGAATATGTAACACACTTGCGGGAGTGCAGGAGGGAAGGAGAGTAGGGACTCTAGGGCAGTGAGTGTGTGCCAGGCCCATGTAGGCACCTTGACCTTCTCATAGCCTCTTCACAGATGAGGATTTTGAGGCCCAGAGAGCTTAAGGGACTGGATAAGTTCTCCTGGCCAGTTAGTGGCAGGGTCCAGACTTGTACCCAAGTTGTTTGTCATTCAAGCCTGAGCTGGGTCAACCAGCCTTTTCTGATTTTTTGGTGTAAGACCCCCTCTGTGGGGAGGAGTGTCCCACCTCCTGGGACCACACTGTGGCCTTCTGGCTTCCTGCTCCCGCTTCCCACTGTGGTCGCCACTTGTCCATTCCACACAGCTCTGGTCAATGAAAGAAAGATGCAGGCTAATTAGCCACATTCCTGTTTTATGAAGGGAAAGAGAGATCCAATAATAGCCTCCTTTTTTTGAATAATGGCTACACTGTGGCCTCTCTGCACTCACTAGCTCAAAGGTCAGAATACATTACAGACATCATCAATATCTCCAGCAACCAGTAACTGACCACAGCAAAGGCACTGTGATAGGCTCAGAGAGAGTAGAAAATCAACCTCTTGAGAGGTTAATTTAATTCCATTTAACTAGAATATGCTGAGGTCTACATGTGCAAGATATTATGAAAGATGATAAAAAAGGTTAAGATACAAGCTATATTGAAATGTCTTCTTGTTTGTTGGAAAAGTAGGATATACTAATGAAAACAAATTAAAATATAAGATAATAGATAAGAAGGGATTGAAACATGAATAAGTCAAACACTGGACCTGTTCTCAGAGGACTGAACTCTCAGCACTGCTACTAGCTGTGCAGTCTTAAGCAAGTCACTCAACCTCTCTGAGCCTCACATTCCTGTACTATAGAGATGATAATTCAAAACTCACAGGGTTATTTTGGGAAATAAATGAAAGATAGGATGGATGGAAAATTCAACGTTATATCTGATATGTAGATATAGATAAAAATCTAGATATATAGCTGTAATCAGGGGCTGAGCATGCTGCTTAATTTTTTTTTTTTTTTTTAATGGTCTAATAACAACCACCTATTTAGCTCACAATTCTGTGAATTCGTAATTCAGGCCAGACTCACGTGTACAGTTCTTCTGCTGGTCTTGGCTGATCTCTGCCAGGATCGCTATGTATGTCTATGTATGTCTGAACACAGTTATATCATATTGTTATATTATATTGGCTCAGTGTAATTAACGAAACTACTCACTGTATTCAGATTTCACCAGTTTCTTCACTAATGTTCTTTTTCTATTTCAGGATCCAATTCGGGATACCACATTGAATTTAGCCATCATGTCTCCTCCTTCTTCTAACCTGATCTGTGACAGCTTCTCATTCTTTCCTTGTTTTCAGAAATGTCAAGGCCATGAAAGTTGGTATTTTGTAGAATGACCTTCAAATTTGAGAGTGTCTGATGTTTTCTCACGATTAAACTGAGATTATGGATTTGGGGGAAGAATGCTATTGAGGTGAAGTACCCCTCTCATTACTCACAGTAGGGGGTACATGATCAACATGACTTTCATTGATAATGCTGACCTGATCACCTGCTTAAGGTGGTGACTGCCAAATGTCTTCACTGTAAAGTTACTATTTTTTTTTTTCTTTTCCATACTTTATTTTTTGGAAGAAAGCCACTAAATCCAGCCCAGAGTAAAGAAGAAAGTAATTAAACTAGGGCTGAAAGTAATTAAACTAGGGCTTTTTTTAACTTTTTATTTTGAGATAATTGTGGATGTGCATGCAGTTATAAGAAACAATACAGAGAGATCCTGTATACCACTCATACATCTTGCATCACTACAGTAAAGCTTCATAACCAGGCGATTGCCATTGTCATAATCCACCCATCTTACTCAGATGTCACCATTTTACATATACTCATTTGTGTGTCCGTGTGTGTGTGTATGTGTGTGTTTAGTTAGATGCAGTTTTATGATGTTATTGCATATGTAGATTTGTGTGACCGGGTTAAGACAAAAGTTTCATCATGTCAGGGATCCTTCATGTTGCCTCCTTATAGTCCCAGCAGCCTCCCTTCCCACCCCTAGCCTCTGGCAGTCACTAATCTATCTCCATTTCTATAATTTTGTCATCTCAAAAAGTTCTATAAATGGAATCACACAGTGTATAGACTTTCGGAATTGGCTTTCTTTTCACTCAGCACCATTCCCTTGAGATCCATCCAAGTTGTTGCCTGTATCAATACTTCATCCCTGTTTATTGCCAAGCAGTATTCCTTGGTATGGATGTACCACAGTTTGTTTAACAACTCACACGTTAAAGGGCATTTGGGTTGTTCCCAGTTTTTGACTATTATAAGTAAAGCTGCTATGAACATTCATGTACAGGTTTTTGTGTGAACAAAAATTGTTATTTCTCTGGGATAAATGCCTATGGCAGAGTCCAGGGTATAGTGGTTTTGCTCTCTTTCTCTTGATGCCTAGTTTGATCTGGACACCTAGTTTGGGTTATGTCTATCTATAGCACCCCCACTGTAGGAGCACTGCCCCTCACTGAGGATATTGAGCAAGCAGATGAGGCACTGCTGTTGCCTTTCAAATTGGAAAGAAAGGGCTCTCTTTTCTCCTTCCTGTGGCCTCCAATGATGACTGGGCTTGGCTGCCCAGAAAGGAAGCAGGCACCCTGATTATTCAGGGATGCAAAGTCAGGGCTTTCACCATGGGTGCCCTCCTGGGCTTCTTGACTTGTTTGTAATGACACTAGGGGAAACTTGTCATCTGGCAAGGCTCAGGGAGGCTGGGAGAACCAGAAGTCAGGCCAACTGGAAGTGAGTTGTGTGACCTTGGATAACTCACATGACCTCAATGTTCACTAATTTCTCCTTTGTATGTGATGCAGTAAACTGAGGGATTCCCATCCCTCTTCCATTAGAGTAGAGACTTTAATGTCAGAGATATTCTAACAGAGATTTTTTGGTGCCTGTCACCACCAGACGGCTAAAATAGAACATTCATAGCTGTTGTGGTGACCCTTAAAATGGGCAGAATGGGAACTCCTCCATAGCACAATAATACTGGGGTAATGGTTTCACAAGGAGCAAGTCAAAGCCCCATTAATTGGAACAACACAGATCCCTTATGTGAAATTGGACTATGTTATTGCCATTAAAAAAAAATAGTACTTGCTTTGATGAGGTGATCCCTTCTTTGGTAATTAGTGAGAAAATTAGGCATAGCTCTTGCTGATGGGGAGCCTGAGCAGAACTCAGGCACTCAATGCCTTCTTCATGCTTGAGACCAGAATCCTTCCTTTGAGAGCAGAGTGAGTCTCCTTAGCCCAAGGCACTAAAAACTTGTTAGAGGCAGGGAAGGAGCAAACAAATATTCCTCATTCTCCTTGCGCTGTAATGGAGGGATCTGAGGCACAGACTGGAGGATGTGAGAGGAATCCAGGAGACTAAGAAAAGAGCAAGAGAGGTAGGGGACCAAGTAAGTGGAATAATGGGGCCAGCCTTGGATCCTTCTACCTTGAGTAATTCATGGCATCAATCTGCTCATCATCACTGGTTTCGGTAGGTTTGTGGTATGGGGAAGATGAAGCCATGGGAGAGGGCTTCCTGATGGTCTTATAGGGTCTCTGTGAGAGACTGTGCTCAAGGGGCACTGCCCCCCTTCTCTGCCCCAGACAGAGTCCATTTTAGGAGTGAATCCTATACTTCCCAGCCCCTGCACATGCCCCATAGCTTAGCCAGGGACGCACTGTGAGACAGAGGCCCTGCCTTGCAAGATTACATTTAAAATGAGGGATTGCCTCAGTATGGTCCCTGAACCCACCTGATCACCAAGACAATAACAGCTATTGAAAAATGTCAAATTCTGGTCTCCACCCTAGATGTACTGAATGAGACTTTTCAAAAAGGAGACGGGAATCTATATTTTACTAACTTCCCAAATAATTTTGATGAGCAGCCAGATTTGAGAGTGCTATCTTAGACGACTTTTAATGCTATCCCTAGGGGATGGAAGACAAAGAGAAACAAAGGCAGAAAGGTCCTTTATTTCTATGCCCAGGATCTCCATGCCATGACTTCTAAAGCTTCCTGCACACTCTCATTCCCATCCTCTCCTTGTCAAGGCAGAGTAGTAAGAAAAATGCCACACAATTTGCAATTCTTTTGAAAGAAGGTAAAACACAACTGGAATATTTCCTCTAAATCTCTTCCATTTCAGACATATTTAGAAATTATTCACCTGACAAAAAGACAAGTTGGAAAAAACATTGCATGAACACTTTGGGCTCCCTGGGAGAGGCCAACAATGGCCATTCTCATTCTTTCACAGCTACATTTTTGGAAGAGCCTTGTCTATACACCACCTCTACTTACCTCCCATTCTCTCCTTCACCTACTGGAGCCTGACTTCCTTTCCCACCACTGCCCCAAAACAGCTCAGACAAGCTAGCATTTTGGGGGTCCTGCCATGCCCCAGGCATTTAAAGTACATATTTAGTCTTCACATCAATCCTATGGAATAGGAAATGTGGTATTATTATCTGTATTTGGTAGAAGAGGATACTGAGGCACAAAAAGGTTATGTTAATTTTCCCTAAGTGTCATAGTTTATAAATGTAGGAGTCAGGTTTGAGAGTCCAGCAGTGTGAGTCCATTCCCTGCTTCTCTATCCTATAGCTAAAAGCATACCCTTTCCTAAGCAAGATTTGATGGGGGTGGGGGGGAAATCTGGGGGCTGTAGGTGAGGGGCAGATGTCAGGAGAGGAGGCTAGGACTCAGAAGCAAAGATCTCCCCCTAGATACTGGATTGAGATGGGCCCAGCATCTCAAGTTAAGGTCCCTTATCTCAGTCTGGGAAATGGAAGGGAATAAGAGAGAAAGAGATTGTCCTGACAAGCCATGACTGATTTGGCAGCCCCAGTCTCCACCATCACCTTGGTTAAATCTGTCAGAGAAAGGGAAGGAAGAAGAAGAAAATCACTCTTGGTTTGAGGAATATTTTTGTTAAAGCATGTAGTCAAATGGACCCACCACCAGACAGGCGAATCACATACAGATGATTTAGCTGCAATATTGCTGAGTTCATGGAGTGAGGAATTCCCATTCCCATCTCTGAGACGACCGGAATGAAATAAAGTTGAACTGACTTTTGACAATGCAGTGCTAGGGAATCTATCTGAGTTCCTATTTAAAGGCACATAACCTTATTTTAAATTAGTTTCCCATGATTTGACTAAGATACTCCAGGTTATCAAAATATACATTTCCTTCTACTGTAAAAGCCTCCTTTGCTTAGAAAGTTTCCAAATATCTCCGTACCACAGTCTTTATCTATTAAGAACTGCAAGGCTCTTTGCACAAGCTAAAGCTGGGAATAACAACAACAACAACAACAATAATAATACTTTTTCTGCCAAGTACTTTCCTATGTTATCTCATTGAAATCTTCACAAAAACTTTATGGGGCAGGTGTTATGATTATTCCCAGTTAGCAAATGAGGTACTGACACTCAGGTTAGGCTACTTGCTTAAAGTCACATAGCTAGTGAGTGGAGATAAATGAGTGTGCTTGCAGTCTGGCCTATGTATAAATGATGTGGCTATAAACTTTTCTGCTTCATGGATGGGTAACCCAAGATACCCAAGATCCAAACCTGGGGATTTGGGGGACCTAACCCTCTGCTCATGGGTTCTCTTGGGCCAGGTTCCAATCTGGGCTGGAAGGCTTAGTTTCTAGGTGAAGTCATTGGGTGGTGGATGTCTCTGCATAGCGTATGACCTTGGAGTAGTTCTTATCCAGCTCATGCATCGGTTTTTCTGTCTGTGGTAAGGTGAAGTCTCATACACTGGGTGCTGCTACATCTGGGAGGCCCACATCCTAAGTGTGTTTGAGGAATCGCACTTGGGCAAAGAATATGTGGACCAGTGAGGGCATTATCTAGCACAGTACTTGGAGGAAGGGTGACTGGTGGAGTGGGGTCTTGACTCCACAGCCTGTCCCTGGGCACTCTGCAGAGTGGCTCAGCCTCCACATCCCAGCGTTAGTATCCACTGTGGGGAGGCAAGGTAAACTCCAGTTCTGTGCTTACTCCCATTAACACTCCTGGTCTGGCCAGACTTCCTTGCCAATCTGGAGTCTTAATCACGGGGAGCAATTACATGAGAACAGAACAACAAATCGGGATCAATACAGAGACTCAACTATCTACTGAAAGAAAAAAAATTTATGACTTGGCTGGATTATGCTTGCCAGCCAAGAATAGCGGTAATTCCAAGCAACCCCACCGACCAGGATCAATCATGGCATTTTATTACTTTGCTAAACCCTGCTTGCTCCCCACCCCCAACCTCCCTCTTATTAGAACCCAATCTCTAAGGAAAATATTGCATTTGTTATCAAATTTTAGAAAGAGAATTTATGGCAAAGGCAGATTGATTTAAAGCCTTCTTCTAAAAGGGGAGCGGAGGGTGGTGGAAAAGTAAATTTTGCTGTGGCTTTTAGATTGGTTCTTTTGCTTATCTCTCCATTTTATGACATAATCTGTTGTAGCATTACCCAGGGTCCTCTGGGCTGAAGCTTCTTGCCTGGCATTAGATAAGGGGGAGATATTGTCTGGGTGTAAAGTTTAAAGCCCGTGGCAAGGGCTCATTTTTCTCATTTCAGGCAAGGGAGAAAGGATATAAAATGAAAAGCAAGCAATCAATAAAGAAGAAAGATAGAGATCTTCCCAAAAAGGAAAAAAAGAAATCCTCACCTCACTGACTGCTCTTCTCACTAAGACTTTAACAGTTGGATAATGAGCTCGCACATCCTCTGGTCAGGGCAGGGACTGGAGAGCAATCCCCCACTGCCAGCATAATCCACTCCCCTTCCACTGGTCTCCCGCATAATGGGGTAGCTCCCATTAGGAGCCTTTGGATTTTTTTTTTAATACAACTAGGCCTCCTTCATTCCTGTCAGTCAATCTTTAAAATAAGAACTGAATGGTTAATTACTTATCCGGCAATAAGTGTGGGGAATTGTGGCGGTTTGTTCAAATCAAGTAGTAAACGCTGTGAATCTGTCCTGCTTAAGTAGATGTATCTACTCCCGATTCCCCATGAGAAACTAAAAGAAAAGGTGAAAGTACTCTTTGATTAATCCTGGATTTTATGATAGTCTAGTCTGATTTAATGGCTCTACAGTCATTCTGCTGTTAGAAAATCAATATTTTCCTAAGAAAGAGTATGGACCACCATAAATACACTCCCAGTTATATGAACCTTGGCCACAGAACTTACATACTGCAGAGACCATAATGAGTGGCAAGGAAAGAGCCTTCACTAGCAGCAAGGGAGTAGGGCACCCCATAAAGAAGCCCGCAGCCCTGTCATTGGACTAGTACCTCAGAGACTCAGAGCAGCTCTCCTCTGACTGTTGGGGAGCTGGGTGTACTCTGTCATTGGTTTCTAGTTGAGCAGTTCCTCTGTGCCACCCATTCTGGAGCAAGGAAGGAGGGCGCTAGGTAGGGAATGTACCTCAGGGCCAGGCATGATGCTCGCAAGAGGGATAAAGGGGAGAAAACCCCAAAGGAAAAGGCAGCACTGTGTCATGGGATGAACACAGGACTCGCAATCAGAATTCTGCGTTTGAATCCTGTACTACACTTCTGTGTAAGCTTGAGCCAGTCATACATCCCCATTTCACAGAGGAGGGAATTGAGGCTCTGAGGGATTTGTAACACACTGAGTTGTTTTGAGTTTAAAAGACCGTATGTGTTGGAGATCTGCCATTTATTTTGGCTGTTTAGCATCTAATACCCCTTCCCGTGTTTGAGGAATTCCACATCTTATTAAATCTTGGTGGAAATTAGAGCCCTCTTTCTGACAAAGAATCTGACGATGCCATGCATTTGGTTTTCCAGCCTCCTCCGCAGCAAGGCAGATGTGGTCAGACAAACACACGGGCCACGGGTTTGAGTCAGGAGTAGTGAGGCAAGAAGCAGGGGCAGCAGTCCATCCTCTGGTGATGGGGGAGGTTATGGGGATGCCATGATTCTGGGTGCAGTGTGGTCGCAGAGCTCCTGTTGTCAGTGCCAGTGGGACAGCTGCACGGCCCAAGCCAGCTGTGCCTCCCGAGGTCTCACCGCGGCAGCCAAGTCCTCACCAGACCATTCTGAGCAGAGATTCTGAATGTCCTTTCTGGCTATTTCCTCAGGACTCCTGTGCACCCTGTCATACGTCCTTCATCATAAAGTGGATTTCTTGGTCTAAGGCAACGTTAGGGGGCTTCTTACAAAACATCAGATGCTCTGTGAGGTCTCAGATGGTGGAACTGGCAAATGCACTGTGCGTGGAAATGCAATGCAATACCCCAAATATGGATGAAGTGTTTTGATCTGGAATCACTGCCTCTTACAGGCAAAAGGAATCCAGTGTGATGAACTTATTACCAAGTGGCTGTTTGGTCCCCTTGAGGGATAGCATCATACCTGGGGCTTAGCATCAGTCTCTGTTGCTAACAGATCAGACATCCCCAAACACAGTACCTTTCAGGTTTGGTGAGAAGGGGCCCATGCCTTTGGGCCCCTGTTTAACCTCCACCTCCGCCACATGACTGCTTCACTGATGGGCCCATTGTGCAGGCAGTGGGGGGCTGGGGCTCACCGACTGCTGCTGGATGAGTTTTCGTATCCGTCTGCTTGTTGAGTGCTTCTCCCAGTGTGAGTGTCCGCTACTCTGCACACTCCGGGTCCCTCCTTATGGGTCCGCACACATGCTTCTTTCCTAGGCTTCTGTCTCTGACCTTTTGAAACGGCTCCTTCCAAGCTCCCAAGCAAACATTTAATCCATTCACCACTGCCTAGAAGCATATGTATGTCCTTAAAGCAGGCTGCTTCACCCTCCATACAAATATTTACTGCTCCAAGTTTTGCCCACTGGAGGGATTTCCACTCATACTATCTTTCAGGACTATTCCCGAAGGGAGTGTTTTATGGCAACAGTCCATTTTATGCCCATAGCTGACTAGTAAGCTGACCCTTCCATGAACCAAGGCTGCGTATTCTCTGCAGTCAGCTGGAGAGGCCGCAGGTGTGAGCTGAGCGAGAGGATTGCTGCCTCCATTGTATAATGATTGCTGCTGTACCCATTCAACCTTACAACTTCGTGGGTCTGAAAATATTCAGCTTATCTTTGGCATTCATAGTAACATCGCCATTGATATTCCATGGTCAAGTGGCTGTAGTAACATACCAAGCACTGCTTTTAAAATGGTGAGTAATGATTTGCTGTAGATAGCATGGTCTTGCTCCAGAGCCCTAGGGATCTGCACCTCAGCTCTGCAGTTTTGGCTTTTAGGAATGCCATAAAGCATCCCTGTCTATCATGGATATCTCTAGAAGACACGAGAGCTGATGAATCACATGGGCCAAGCATTAGGGCCACTTGTACCAAGTGTTGCAGAGCTCTTTTCGCTTTGGGCACTACTCAAAACTGACAACCTTCTAAGTCACTGGATAAATGGGTCACAGCAGCATTCTTAAGAGTGGTATGTGCTGTCATCAAAAACCCAAAGGAAACTGCCAAGTGCTGGGTCTTTTTCTAAATGGTACAAATGCAAGATATGGTAACAAACTTTACTTTGGAGAGGAGAGCTGGACATGTTACAGACCACTAGACCCCTAAAATTTTTAGGATCTCACTGATGTCTTCTATTCTTTTCTCAAACCCAGTGAGTATCCTTATGATTTTGCTTTAAATTCTCCATTAGGCATGTTACTTTTTCTGTTTCATTTAGATCTTTGGCCATGGCCTTATCTTTTTCTTTCATTTGGGATAAATTCCATCTTCACATTCTGCTTAAGTCTTTGCCTTCTTTTGTGTGTCAGAAAAGGCAGTTTTGTCTCCTGCTCCTTCTCTGTGGCCTTTTCTCTCCCTTTAGTTGTGGAATTTGTTCTGTCAGTCTTCAGGTCGATTTCTGGGGTATTTAGGATGATTTGATAGTTATCTAGTTGTGTTCTTGGGACAAGACCAACCTAGGGTTCTCCTACTCCACCTCCATCTTCCTCCTCTCTCCGACCCCTAAAATCTTCAGTGATGTAGTAGGCCCCTTACTTTTTGCAGGGTTATCTCCCAATAACTGGTGCACATATGTCTTTTCAGGTTATCCAGAGTTCTTGCCACTTCTTGCTCATTAGTTCTGATTAACAAGATATTCATCTAGGCATCTGCCTCGATGTCCCTATTCCAGCTCTCAGAATCCTGCTCCTTCTCTCACTTTAGCATAGGAAACTTACCAACCTTGTGATTTCAGCCCTATTTATAATTCTGTAACATTTGAAAATCAGATTGTGGGCCTGATTTTCAGCAGTCTTCCTTCCCTCTATGAAAGGTAAGGACTTCCACAGGGTTTTGAATTTTATACAACCATAATGTGTTTTATTTCACCTCATTTATTACCAGTAATGCGATCGTTGTCATCTGGCCAGCAAGGGATCTAACTTCAGAATCCCATTCAGAGCATATCCTTCCTAATCCCATTTCTGGTACCAACTGACTTAGTATGGATTTCCCAAGAAGAAAACCCTAAGACAAAGATACAAGTGCAAGTATTTTATTTGAAGGAGATGCCAGCAACACTGGTAGGTAAATGGGAAGTAGATAGTGAAAGGAAGAATGCTAGTAAAGATTGTGTTTTCAAGCAAGTTTCCACGGTAGGTGACTGGAGCACATTTTTGCTGGGCAATTCTAGATGCCCGTGTGGAATATGCATCTCAAAGTTAGCCTGCCTGAGAGGTGAGGGAGGAATGTTTATCCACCAGCTTCTGTCATTCATTGGTTGAGGGTTGCCCCAACAGGCATCATTCCCTAAAACTTCCAGCTAAAGTGAGCTACAACAGTCAGAGAGTTTCAGGTGCCAATGTTTGGAATTTGCCCCCAAATGTACGGAAGTGATGGGGCTCAGTAAGATTTGCTCCACCATTGGTTAGTTCTATCTCTGCAGGGCCAGACCATAGAGGTGAGGAGATGTGGAGATGGCAGTGCCAGGTATAGAGCCTGGGGCACTCACAAAGTAAGGGCACACCTTACTTTGAAGGGAAAATATGTCAAATAGACCACCTAGGGTAGTCTTGCACATAGTAGGTGTTCAGTAAATGAATACTGATTATTTGGTTTCTGAAGGACATAGGGGGTCAGGGGCCAGGAAGGGTGTAGTAGACAGACGTCATTGAACAGCAGGCCTCTGCTGTCCCAGTGCCGGGGCAAAGGAGGGTCCACGTGTCCTAGATTAGGGTAGGCATCTTTGCGGCCAGTTTGTTGCTTCTCAGAGAAATTTTTTAGGGGGAAATGAGCCCATTCTGTCTTTTCTGTCCTATAGTTAGAGGCAAGTAGTAGGTTCCACAGTGGCTCCCTAGTCAGCGAAGTCTGGTTGAATTGTGTGGCCCAGAGGGCCTCATTATCTCCTCCAGTCATTTGCCCAGAAAGCTCCTGGAGTTACTTCCTGGGAAAAAAACCTAGGGAATAGGAAGAGAGAAAGTGGATGGGGGAAGAATGAGCAATTACAAATGGCAAGCACCAGCCCCAAACATGCAATTACTTTTCAAAACAGGCTATTTACAACCCGTCAGAGCCTTCAGGGAGTGGGAAGTGTGCAGTCGGGGACTGGTCAGGGCTCCAAGAGGTAGGAAAGGGAACATCAGGGCTGGCTCTGAGCTGTGTGAGACTGAGAGGTAGAGGTACAGGGCAGTGGGCAATTAGGGGAGGATGACAGAGTGCAGCCAAGAGCCCCTCTGATCTTCGCTCTTGCCCTGATGGCTCTTCTAGACTCCTAGCTCCTTGGGGGTCAGGCCCAGCCTGCCCCACACCTTCCCGAGTCCCACTCCAACCTTACCTCTTTCTCCTGGTCCCAGCTCAATTCCCACCACCCCAGGCAAAGCTTCCCTGACTACCCAGTCCGCTCTGATTGCTTGCTTTCTGAAAACTTGGATCCTTTACCCCTTTTGCTATTCACTTCTACAGATTTTTTTTTTTTTAAGATTTTATTTTTAAGTAATCTCTACACCTAACATGGGTCTGGAACCCACAACCATGAGATCAAGAGTTGCAGGCTCTACTGACTGAACCAGCCAGAAGCCCCTTCGCAGGTTTTTTTTTTTTTAGGACTGTTTTCTCCCCCCAGTTAGAGTTTAAGTTCACTGACTTCTTATTTTTCATTTTTGCATTCCCTCTTGATCTTAGCCCAGTGAGCGGCACATAGCTGATGTCTCTGACTTAATCACCATAAGCCTCAGTTTCCTGTTCACATAGTGGGACTCAAAACAGTACTTTCTTCTTAGGGTTGCAGTGAGGATGGTGGCAGCCAATGCTAGTTAAGTGCTCAGCACTGTACCTAGGACACAGTGAGAACCTGAAAAAGATGAGCAGCCATTGCTGGCATTGACCTATTCATAGTTCCTGGGACTCAGAGAAAACCATGGTGGTCACGTTGTTTTTTTATTTCTTCCATATTCAGCTCATTTAAGTGAGAACAGGAAACATGTATATGATTATAAGATGCATTTTAGAATAATTTCTTGCAAGCCTTTTGACATGGAACTATGTAAATTAGCTCTGTATAGTCAAGCTTAGAAGTCTTCTCTTGTGCACATCAGAATGGAATTTGAGAACTGCTATATGTGCCTGATACAGGTATTTTGGTCAGCCTTGTTTTCTAGAGATTGTTCACCAGAGCCATTTGTGATCATTAGAGGGAGCAAAATCTTCAAAGGCATGACTGTGTTAGTAGAAGCGGCCAGGGCATTGTTGCCAAGTTGGACTGACCATGCTGAAGATGATAGCATTTGATGATGCCTGTTAGTGATGGCCTTGACAGATACTGCACCTGCTCCTATTTTAGCTTTGGCTTTGGTTAGTTGGATACAGGATTAGGGCAGCTGTCCCCTCTGATCCCCTCTAGAAAAGAACACTGCAACACTAAAATCAGACCAGTGTTTGGATCTTAGCTGAGACTTGATGCTGCATGTTTTCCATTTGTCCTCCAGACTCCTCCACCCTTCTTCTTGCTATGTGTCCAGGGACACTGATCTCTAGGGACAGCATTAAATATTCTTTTGCCCTCTGGATTCCACTTGGCTCCAGCCAGTGGGAGACTCCAGCAAGAGACCAGAGAGTGAGGTTGGGATATTTATTCCTTTCTCTCCTTCCTGGACTTCAGATTGGCAAAGTGATTTATCATCCAAGTCCACAGCTCCCACTGGGTTGCCCTCTCCTATAGCTCTCTCCAGGTTCCAGTAACCTTAGGCCCAAGGGTTGAGGGATAGGAACAGCTGTTGTTGCCCTGGGATACTTCACTATCTTCTGCTGAATTTCCTTAACCTTGCTCATAACTTTGTGAATAATCCCTGCATTAAACTTTCCTAAAGCATTCAGTGGTCTCCCTGACATCTGGGCAGTTGAGACCATAGGGTCTGCTGTCAGACTATATGGGTTTACAATGTTAAAACAAAAACAAAAACAAACAAACAAAATGCATGCCCAAGATGGGGTCAGTTATGCCAGGCCAAACCACCAAACTGGGATTTAATACCAAACTAATTGCAGTTTTAACCTCCCCCAGAAATGTAGTCTTAAGTGGTCAGTCAGGAATTTTCTGGTCAGCGCCAGAATCTATCACATGGGCTATCTCCATCCCCCAAAGGAAGATGAGGTAATCCACCTAATGAGACCCCACTGTCTGTTCCCCCTAAAGGAAAGTGACCTTGCCTGGAACAATTGTTTCTTTTCTTTTGCTAATAATTTCCCTGCCCCACCCTCCTTCCTATGAAAACATTCCATTCCCTACAACTCCTTAGAGTTCCCCTCTACTTCCTAGATGGGATGCTGTCCAATTCATGAATCATTTAATAAAGCCAACTAGATCGTCAACTTAGTTGAATTTCTGTTTCTTAACAATGTTCTGATTTAATCTTTAACTAGCTGTATGAATTTGGAAAAGTTGCTTAACCTCTTGGTGCCATAGTTTCCTATAACATGGAACTAATCAGAGTACTTCCCTAACTGGCTTGTGATGAGGGTTAACTAAAATAAGACATGTAAATCCCTTCCAAATTCAGTTCTGTCCAGCGAGAGAGAAGGGAAAGTAGAGGAGGGAACTCAAGGAAGAAGCAATAACACAAGAAGCAGAGGGAAGATGTGTGCAGAGGTGAGAGAAGACATGGACGTGGCATGAGGCTGACCCATCTAAGGAAAGGTTTTCAGAGAATAAGAGCAAACAGTAACTACGAATACGAGAGGATGATGGAGAGTGGGAAGAGTGTAGTAAAGTACTCATTTTTGAGTGTGATTATTTGAAGACTGTATGTAGGACCTTTAGGTAATGTAAATTCCCCAAAGTGCTAGAAGGCTGAGATTTAATTAAAATTCTGGATCTTCTATTCTAGACTGAAAGTTCTTGTCCTCCATTACTCAGTTTTTCTTAAATTTTGGTCTTGTTGGAGTTCTTGGTGAAGCTTCTATTATTATAATATATAATTCTGATATTATAGTATCTCTTATATTGTTACTGGACATCTTTGATGACCCATCTCACCCTCTTGACTAATCTTTTTTTGTGTTTTTTTGAATTAATAAACTTTATTTTTTATATCAGTTTTAAGTTCGCAGCAAAATTGAGTGTAAAGTATAGAGAGTTTCCATATATCCCCTCTCCCCTGACACACACCCACACAACCTCCCTCACTATGGACGTTCTGCACCACAGGGCTACATTTATAACAATCAATGAACCTCCATTGACACATCATTATCACCCAAAGTCTGTACTTTATATTGGGGTTCATTTTTGGTATTGTACATTCTATGATTTTGGAAAAAAATCCATGCTGACATGTATACCCCATGACAGTATCACATATAACAGTTTCACTGATCAAAAAGTCCTCTGTGCTCTGCCTATTGATGCCCCCTCCCCTAGGGCAACCAGTGATCTTTTTCTGTCTTCATAGTTTGGCTTTTTCCAGAATGTTGTATTATTGGAATTGTACAGTATGTAGCCTTTTCAGATTGACTTCTTTCCGTTAATAATACATTTTTAAGTTTTCTCCAATCCTTTTTATGGTTTGATAGTTTATTTCTTTTTAGTACTGAATAATACTCCGTTGTCTGGATGTACCACAGTTTATTTATCTATTCACCTACTGAAGGACAACTTGATTGCTTCCAAGTTTTGACAATTATGAATAAAGCTGCTATAAACATTTGTGTGCAGGTTTTTGTGTAAACATTAGTTTTCAATTCACTTGGGTAAGTACTAAGAAGCATGATTGCTGGATTGTATGGTAAGAGACTTCCAAAGTAGCTGCACCAGCAAGGAATGAGAATCCTTATTACTCCACATTCTTGCCAGTATTTGGTGTCAGTGTTCTGGATTTTAGCCATTCTAAGAGGTGTGTAGTCGTTTCTCATTGTTGTTTTAATTTGCAATTCCCTAAGGACATATGATGTTGAGCACCTTTTCCTATGTTTATATGCCATCTGAGTATCTTCTTTAGTGAGATGTCTGTTCAACCCTTTGCTCATTTTTAAACTGGATTTATCATTTCCTTATTGTTGAGTTTTAAGAGTTCTTTGTATTTTTTGAGTAATTGTCCTTTTTCAGATTTTTGTTTTGCAAATATTTTCTTCCAGCGTATGGCTTGTCTTCTTATTTTCTTGGCATCGTCTTTCACAGAGAAGTTATTAGATTTAATGAAGTCCATTGGCTCATCTTTTGGTTTTGTCAATTGCTTTGTCAACAGTTTGCGTGGATAGGTAGCCTGACCAGAGCCCATCTGAGCTGCACAGCTTACCATTTACTTTCTGTTCTTGGGCTTCTCTGTCTACACCTTGGAGGATGCAATAGGATTCTGTTCAACTGTGCTGACTCATATGTAATCTGAAAGAACAAAGGAGTTACACAATCCTGAGGATAATCCTTTACCAATGGGGTCAGAAGCCAGTGCTTGAATATTTCCCTCTCCATCTCTTGGGCACACAATTCTGAAGCACAATGTACACGATTCTTCAGAGATCCCTAGTGCATTGAGTCCCAGTTCTTCACAATTATTGAGTCTACTCAATAGTGCATCATGGGATTGATTTTTTTTCTCCTTTCCCTTTTTAATCTACCCATTCCTTCCATCCTATTCCCTAAGATCACTTCTAAAAATAGACTACTTGCTGGAAAGCTTTTGTCACAAGCTCTGTTTTTCAGGGAGAATCCAAGCTAAGACATTATTTTATTTAATTTTATGTTATTAAGTTCATTTTCTGGCTGCATTGTGTGCTGCTTTAATGAACATGGTTTATGTCCTCTTAATAATATACAAATAGCTAGAAGTAAGTCCTTCATAAATAAGACCACAATTTCAACAGTGAATCTAATTAGCTATCTTCTTCAATGAGCTATGCCTTCTAGCAAGTTGGGCATATATTGAAGCAGGATAGCCTAGTGAAAAGAGCAATAAAGTGGGAGTCAGGGGTGTTGGATCCTTGACCTAGCCCTCCCACCATCTAATTGTATGATTAAACTTACTTGTTTTAATAGCTTTATTGAGATATAATTTATTTGCCATAAAGTTCATCTATTTAAAGTATATAATTTCAATGTTTTTAAATATATATATAGAGTTGTACAACCATCACCATAATCCAATTTTAGAATATCATCATCAGCCCCAAAATAGACCTTGTGCCCTTTAGTAGTCACTCCTTATCATTCCCTCCCCCCACTTCTCACCCCCTCTTCCCCTCCCCACTCTTTCCCCTCTCTTCCAGTCTTAGGCAGCCATTAATCTGCTTTCTATTTCTATAGATTTGCCTATTATGGACATTTCATATAAATGGGATCATGCAATCTGTGGTCTTTTGTGACTAGAATCTTTCACTTAGCAGAATGTTTTTGATGTTCATCTATGTTGTGGTATTAGTGTGTGATTAAACACACACACACACACTCACATACACACACACTGACCTCTTGTGTCCTGCTTCCTCTTCTGCATGTCAGAAGAGAAGGTCTCCAAGGTCCTCTCCAGCCCTCTGAGTCCTAAGGGAAGTAGTGCAAGTAGCCGAGAAACCTAGAGAAAAGATGACTCCAATGTTCATTTTAAGATCTCAGCTTTGAGTTGAAAGAAGCTGATAGAGGAGCAGCATTTTCTATTGCTGAGCTCCTATTCGACAGTTGGTGCCCCTCTGTGTGCAGAAACTAATTACCTATGAGGAGTAATTGAAATCATTAATAGCCACAAACAAATGTGTCTATTCTGAAAGTAATTTGCAGTAACATTTAGTAATTGATAGTAATTTTTAGTAATTAAACACTAAGCAATTCATTTACCAAGCCACACAGCCATTTTATGGGGTTCTTCGATGTTCCCACAGCAAATCTTAATTACTTAACCCAAGCACCAGGAATATTTCTGTCATTTCTAAAAAAATATAGAGAGAGTGTGCTATTCTCGGTAAACCCCAGTAGAGAGAATGCCAAAGAGAGCAATATTTTCCTGGGCGGTAGTAATGAAAAGACTGGAGCTACCTTTTGGGTCAATAACAAGGTTGCTGAGTCAAGCCCCTTAGACATGATTTTTGTCTATGCTGCACAGAAAATCAAAGTGAAATCTGGTTTATAACAACTTATTTCTGCCTCCTCCTCTCAGTATTTTGGCTCAGCCTTTCCCGGGTTTGTTCAGGTTATTACAAACCCATGCATGAGTCGGTTGTGGCAGAAAGCAATCCCAAGGAGCCATTTTTATTTTCAAGATGCCGTGTGAAGTTTTGAGCTTGATAGCTACTGTTATCTGCAACTGGGCTTCAGTATTCCTTTCCTAGTGATTTATAATCTGAGGAGGGCAGTGTTAGTTACTTACTCAGCATCTGGGCCTCCTTCCTCCTTTCTGGCAACACTCCAATTTTACTCAGGTATCCACCCCTTCTCCATGCAGCCTATGTGACTAGGGGATGCTGGGCTTTGGGGTTTATCTAAGCCACTTATAGTAATCCCACTACCTGCTCTTGCTAGACTGGTAAAGATCTAGCAATGATCATGTAACCCCGGGTGGCCCAATGAGAGTGAAGGAAAGGGCTTTCATTCCAGGGGTAGGGGGGATTTTTATTCCTCTCTCTGTTTTGTTAGATGTAGCATATTGGCTCAGACATTGCTGGAAGCCATCCTCACACCACATGGGAAACTAGCCTGAGAACAAAGTCTACATAGAGATGGGCAGAGCCAAGAGAAATGACACAGAAACTGAACCTGAGTCCTCCTGTGCCTGGAGTCCTACTTCTGGACTTCTAGTTACTTGAGATAATACATTTTTCTTTAGTTTGATCCAGTTTGAGCTTGCTTTTTTGTCACTTGAAGCCCCAAACTTCCTAATTCATTTGCTACCAGTCCCCATCTTCCACTGTAATCTGATTGCTCCATTCCTGAAACAAGTTTCCATACCTTGGCTTACACATTATTGTCCCAGTTTAGAATGTCCTGTGCCACTTCTCTCTATCTGGGGGAAATTCTGCACAAGCAATATCATGAATGTTAATGGTCAGATCCTGGTCTACCTCCTCTTTGAAGCCTTCATTGACCACCCCAGCCCTGTATGAAATTCTACAGCATGTTGTCTGTGCACCATTTTTGGTGTTTCTCACTAAGTGGTGCATGTACACATCTTCTAAACTAGTTCATGGACAACAGAGAATGTGTCAGCATGCCAATAAGCTGATAATCTGAAGAAGAAAATGAGCTAGATCCTTATAAAAGCTAACATCAAGAGGTCATATAGAGGTTAAAAGGAGAAGTTTGGTAAGCACTGCAGACATTCAGAGGTGGGGAAGATGATTTGAGGCAAGGTTGGCTGGGAAGTTATGGAACTTTCCTGAAGAAATAAGAACCAAAATGGGTTCTTTAAATATGTGCAGGCTTTTGATAAAGATTATATATAAAATTATTCTTTTATTCATTCTGTTGTCTTTTCCCCAACTTCACTGAGATATAACTGACATATAACATTGTATAACTTTAAGGTGCACAAAACATTGATTTGATACATTTTTCTATATATATATATGTATTGCTACATGATATATTGCTACATGATAATTACCATTTCTTTTCTTGTGGTGAGATCATTTAAGATCTACTATCTTAGCAACTTTCAAGCATATAGTACGGTATTGTTATCTCCAATCACAATGCTGTGCACTAGATCCCTCATCTTCTAACTGCAATTTTGTACTCTTTGATCACCATCTCCCCATTTCTCCTCCAGCCCCTGATACCATTCTACTCTTTTTCTGAGTTTAGCTTTGTTAGATTCCACATATAAGTGACATCATGCAGTATTTGTTTAGCTCTGTCTGACTTATTCCCCTTAGTATAATGTCCTCAAGGACCATTCATGTTGTCACATATGGCAGGATTTTGTTCTTTTGCATGACTGAATAATATTCCATTGTGTACACACATATCTTTTTCCATTCATCCATTGATGGACACTTAGGTTGTTTCTATATTTTGACTATTGGGAATAATGCTGCCTGTTATTATTTATTGAGAATCTATTCTATATCAAGGATTGTGCCGTTTTTTTCCCCCTCTCATGTATCTCATCTTATTTAACATCCGCAGAATATGCGTTGTTTATTTCCTTTTTACAAATGGGGATACCTGTGCTCAGAGACATATGTGATTTTTTCCAGGAGTGAAGATGGGCTTCAGACCCAGCTCTAACCCCAGGTCTAAAGCAGTTTCTCGCCTCACAGCTACCACCCAACTCACCCCAGTTGTTTCCCCTTTACCTTAGAGCAGGGATCATCACAGGTTTCCCGTAAAGGGCCAGATAGTAAATACAGTTGACCCTTGAACAACACAGGTTTGAAATGTCTGGGTTCACTTATATGTTGAATTTTTTTTTTTGACAAATACAGTACAGGACTATAAGTACATTTTCTCTTCCTTATCATTTTCTTAATACCATTTCCTTTTTCTAGCTTGCTTGATTGTAAGAATACAGTGTATAATACACATAATATACAAAATAAGTGTTAGCCGACTATGTAAATGGTAAGGCTTCTGGTCAAAAGTAAGCTCTTGGTAGTTAAATTTAGGGAAGTCAAAAGTTATACACATTTTTTTAAAGAGAGGTGGGAAGGGGCAGAAGGAGAGGGAGAGAATCTTAAGCTCCATTTAGAGCCCAATGGGGGACTCGATCTCACAACCCTAGGATCGTGACCTGAGCCAGTATCAAGAGTCAGACATTGACTGAGCCACCCAGATGCCCCAAAAGTTATACACATATTTTTGACTGCACTGGGATTGGCTCTAACCCCCATGTTGTTCAAGGGTCCACTGTATTTTAGGCTTCATGGGCTATACAGTCTCGGTTGCAACTATCCCACCCTGCTGTCATAGCACAGAGGCAGCCGTAAATATGGGTTCCAATAAACCTTTGTGGCACTGAAATTTCAATTTTGCATAACTTTCACATCATGAAATATCATTTCTTCTTTTTATTCCATGGCCCTCCTCTTCCCAATTGTTATAATATGTAAAAACAGGCTGTAGGCTGGTTTTAGCCTGTGGGCTGTAATTGGCTGGCCTTTTTTTTTTTTTTCCGTCCATGATTTTAAAACTTGTGTGTCTATGTGGGAGGGTGCAGGGAAGTTGAAGGACAATCTACTCCTCATAAGCCGCCTCTCCTCCATGCCCCCACCTCCTCACCTCCTAGAGCCTACAGTAATAGTAAATCCTGCCTCTTCCCCTACCTAGCAGCCCTGGCCATGACCTCCCAAAAGCTGTGCTCCGCTGCCTGGCTCCAACCTGTTTATCAGCATAAGACATTCTTTTAATTTAGCAATCTGCAAAGGTCTCGGATGAAAAGACTTCACCTGCCCTCTTTCTCAAGGCTGACATAATTAGCTACATCTCAGCCCCACCTTCTATTCTCTCCTTTAATGAGCAGTGCTATTCCTGAATCATTTTAAAGGAGCAAGCAGCCCCTTGGTATCAATTAAAAGAGAAACACTTCCCAATGCATAAACTGTAACAAGCTGTGAACAGGTACAGAGAAAAATCTAGAGGTTCTGGCACTCTAACAGAGCAGAGCGCTTTGTAAGGATTGTCTCTCACTCTTTTGGAGGAAAAAAGAAAACAGGGCCAGCATGCAAGGTAATATATTACTCCTGGTGGAAGAGACTGAATTTTTGAATCTTCAAGCCAGAGACTCGGGAACAGGCCAGTGAGCAAAGTGAGCTGAAATATGTCAGCCCACTCATCTAGTGCTCTTGGATGGAGAAGCCACGTACAGCCCCAGTGAACTGAGTTTGGAGGAGATGATTTAAGACAAGTGTTTTAGCTCCATGTGAAGTTACATCTCTCTCATTTTCCTCCCCTGAAGTGAACAATCAAACAAGCCTTTTTTCAGGCAGGGGGTGATAGGGAGGTAGTGGGTAGCTTCATTAATCTCCGGGTTCTTCAGGAAAACCAATTTGATCATCGTGCAATATCAAGCACTCTGAGAGTACTATTGCTTGTTAGCTTGGATGTGTGCCCTGCAGAAACTCCACACTGGGGAGACTGGTCCATGTGCCAGGACCGAATGGGGGAGAAGGGGCTGGAAGTGGGAGGAATGTGCTCTTGATCTATTCAAAGGACACATGCAACAGAGTCTTGCACAGATCAGGAAGATACTTGTTCACAGAGCCACCTGGCAACACTGGGGTGCTGGCAAAATTAACTTTTGATCCTCCAGCTGCACCTTGGAAGTCTTGTCATCTTGTGCTGTCTTCTCCATTTTCTGAGGCAGTGGGTACAGTCACTTACACGTTAGTGTTGATGCCTTTTAGTACCAGGAGGTTTGTGTTTCTCTCTTACTTCTGGAAATAAGTTCCTTATTGGAAAATACTTAGCAAAGTTACTATGAAGGTTGGAAGTGCCCTTTTCCTGTCACCTAAATTCTTACATGGGCAATAGCCTCATCCAGGGATCAGGCTGGTTCCGATGCTTAAACACTGCTGATTCAAAGTTGCCCTCCCAGGAGGGATTACACAGAATGCAGGGCCAGTTATTCTTTCCCATCTAAAGTATGTGAGAGAGAAAGAGACCCTGACCTGAGCCCAAGCCCTCAAGTGACCCCCTACCATCTAGATCAGGAAGAAACGTTCATCTTCGGTGGCTAAAGTGCTTTTCAGTTAATAAAAGGCTTTCTTACATGTCATTTTGTTGTTGATCCCCTGCCCACCCAGCAACACTGAGAGGTTGGAAGAATCAGGATAATAATAGCTTCCATTTATTGTATATATCACTTATTATGATTATTATGAATGAAACTTCACCTTCACAGAAAAACAGGCTGATAAAACTTGGTAAAAAAAAAAAAAAATGATTGCTATGTGCCCAGCCCTATTCTGGATGCTGTGTTTTTTGATGCCTTTGTCTCATATGAGGAAATAGAGGGATTAAATAACCCACCAGGTATCCCACAGGTAGGAGATGATAGCATCGGACATGGTGGAAGAGACTAAATGACATTAAAATTGTCCCCAGATGTCACATGTATAAACAGGCAATCACAAAGGTCACCGAGGGATACACACCTCAATGGTAGAATCACCTCATGGTGGCTAGATCTCCTGAACCATCTCAGAACCATCTCAGAACTCTTCCTCCTGGACCAAATTCATGGTATAGCTCATAACTGGTTTCTCCAGAAAACCCACTATGACCAGAATTTTAGTATGGACCCATTTCTTGGACAGGGTATGGTAGAAGCCAGGAAGTAGCTGCATATTGATCTTGTCATTGGTAATTAATAACAACCGCAAATTAATAACCGCATGCACAAATTGATTTTTAGAGGTACAATAATTAGATTTAATGCCGGCCGTGCCATGTATTTATGTGTTTAATTATCAAGTTCATTATGAATTTTAATGAACTTTCAACGGTTCAAGATATTCATATCCCACTAGGTATGTCTTCTTTCTCATTCATGGATGGATTCTAGTCTCTAGAGTCCTAGAGTTGACTTTCATACATAAAGAATACTAAATTTTCTAAATTCTATTTTTATTTCTTATTTTATTCTCACATAGACAGGTAAGGTACGTTGGTAAAGAGTTGAGTTCTTCCTTCAAGATCTTTGTCTACATCCACCAGAGAGAAAGAGGCAGAGAAAGAAGTGGTATCCACAGTCCCAAGTCTCTGCCCCATTGCTACAGTAACTCGCTGTGAGACCTCAGGGAAGTCACTAGACTCCTCTGGGCCTCAGTGTTCTCATCTGTAAAGGGATGGGAGGAGAGGGAATGGAGGAAAGGAGTTGTAATGTTTGAAACAGACTCCCCTGACTCAGATTCCTACAAACCTGGCCGAAGACTCTTTCTAGAAGCAAGAGAGTGAGAAGAGGGATTTGGGCCATATTTCCTCAGCCTTGCCCTGCTTTAAACACGGACTCTGCCATGGTGGGGTGTGCGCCTGCACGTTCTGTTGTGGGTTCGGCTGTTATTAGGCAACAGCGCTTGGGCTCCAGCCGGGCTTACTGCGGCAGCATTCACTTGCAGTTTGGAGCCTGGGCCACCTGGAAATTGCAGACAATTTGGATGAAAATGGTTGGAAAATTGCAGTGTTTAGGCCTCTCCTGCCAGCCCCTTCATTTTTTTTCTCTTGCTTTCTTTTTTATTTCTTCCATCCTATCCCCGCCCACCACAAAATTACTCTAGAAGCAGAGAAACAACAGGCTAGAGTGGCTAGATTTTTTTCCTGATGTATTTTATAAACAAGCATGTAAATTGATACAGAATTTAACCACCCTCAGACAAAGTGGCTAAAAGATTAGAGAGGGAGGAGAGGCTCTATGTGAAAACCTGGATTAACTGCATTGCTGGGGAATGTTTGTCCTGGTTAATTGGATTTCTGATTGGATATGGCTAGGCCAGGAAGCCTCTCTCCTGTTTCAAATTGTGCCAAAATGAGTCGGCTCACCTATTTTAGTAGTTAATTACTTAAAAAATGTCAGACTGCCTCATTCAAAAAGAACGGGAGGAAGCCACCTTATTAAATAGAAAATAAATGGTATCTTTTTATTGATAACTGAGATTCATGGTCATGGTGCTGAAAATATTTGTCATCTCTCGGTACAATAGATGGAAATGTATAAAGTGTGGCGGATAAATTGTGCAGACTGTCAGGGTTGTGACAGGCATCAAATGTTCTAATCAAGCTGCCCACTTAACATTTGTCTATCTTCTGTATGTCCAATTGATTCCTAACCTTAAGTTCCTCCACCTAAGGCAGCCCATTCCATTTTTGGACAGATCTAGTTATCCTAAGATTCTTCCCATTATATTGAGTCAAAATTTGTTTCCCTATAGTCAATCAATCATTGGTTCTAATTCTATCCCTTGGGTCAATACAGAACAAGCTGCTTTTCATTTCCACATGTCAGCACTTCGCTTATTTGAAGAAAGTTTCCTTCTCTTTCCTACAGAGATGATGTGGTGGAGTTGGTAAGAACTCAGACTCGGGGGCCAGAGTCCCCACTGCCCCATTTATTAACTGTATGTGTGTGACCTTGAGGGAGCTTTGAAAAGAACTTTGCCTCAACTTTCCCATATAAGAGATGGGAATTGTAACAATAGAACCCCCTAACAGTTTTCTAGGAGGATTAATCAGGACAATATAAATGAAGTTCTTTGTATGCACCTCACTTCATACTAAGTATTGTGGAAATATTTTCTATTACCATGGCATTGTATAAGACCTCTTTGCCCTGTGGTCTCTCTCTTCTGAACAGACTCCAGTTTATTTCCGTTATTTTGAAAGTGTAATGTTCATTCATCAAGTTTTTAATGAGCATCTACTATATAATAGACACTGGATATATAGGTGAAAGAAGCACTGCTGTCATAGAGTTTATAGTCTCTTAAGAAAGGTATCTATAAGCAAATAATTCTTTAGCATGGTTCTTATATGTGCAACAAAGTGGAGTTATAGGATGCCATAAGAGCAAAATGCAAAGGCACTTAATTGAGGATAGAAAAGTCAGACATTAAGCTGAGACTGGAAGAATAGGTCAAAACGAATCAGCTGAAGTGAGGATGATTAGAGCCAGAGAGAGAAGGCTCCCTGAGGTTAGAAGTTGGAAAGTCTGAGGAAATGAAAAAGCAGGGTTTCTGGAAAATAATGACTTGGGGAGAGGGCTGTGGGATGAGATTGGAGCTGCAGATAAGAGGTCTAGATCTTGTAGGAGTTTGTAGATTGTAGTAAGGATATTGTTTTTGAAAGGTTTTAAGCAGAAAGAGCAATGATTATATACATATATATGTATATACATGCATATATATTATATATATTATATCTATCTATCTAATGAGAGAGTGAGAGACTGTGATTATTCTGGGGGGGTGGGTAGATGCAGAAGACAAGAAAGGGGACTTCACCATAAGTCCAGGTGAAGAATCGTAATAAAGATGGAGTATAATTATGGCAGCAGAGATGGAGAAAAGTAGTTTTAAAAAAAATTTAGAGGGCGCCTGGGTGGCTCAGTTGGTTGGGCGACTGCCTTCGGCTCAGGTCATGATCCTGGAGTCCCGGGATCGAGTCCCGCATCGGGCTCCCTGCTCGGCAGGGAGTCTGCTTCTCCCTCTGACCCTCCTGACCCTCCCCCCTCTCATGCTCTCTCTCTCTCAGTCTCTCTCTCTCAAATAAATAAATAAAATCTTTAAAAAAAAAAATTAGAAAGAAGGGACAACTGGACTTGGTCATGGAAAGATGTGAAACATGATGGTCACATCTGAAGGATGCCATGATGTCATCATGATTAACTGGGAGGATTGGAAAGTGATGCTTTCTTGAGATGGGGCCTACCAGAGCAGGATCTTGAGTTTGAGGTGCTCGGGCTATGCAGTGTTTGGGTAGAGCATTCCAAGTTAGACTTGGACGCATGGTTCTCAGGCTCTGGAGTTTGTAGATACAAAGTTGGTGTATGGGGGTAACTGGGGTCATAGATGGTATGAACTTGCTTAGGGAGAAAGCAGAGGAAATGGGGCATGGGAGAGCCCAGGGCAACCAAAAGGTAAAGGTTGGGTTAGAGGATTAGGAGGCTGGAATGGGGTTGAGAGGAAGGTGAAAGAAAGAGAAAGAAAATCAGGAGTACTTTCTGTAGTGCCAAGAAGCCAAGAGACAAGAGTGTGTCAAGGAGGGAGGGAATGGTCATCAGGGCTGTTGAAAGACTCTAAGAGGGCAAATGACAGGAAAACTGAAAGATGTCCAGTGGGTTTAGTGGTATGGAGGTTATTGGTGACTTTGGTGAGAGCCCTTTTGGTGATGAGCTGGGGGCAGAAGCCAGATTGGAGTGGACTGAAGCATGACGGCAAAGTGAGGCAGTGGGAGCGCAAATACAGACAACATTTTTTGAGATGTTTGGCTGTGAGAAGAGGGAGAACCATACACCTAGCTAGAGGATGGTGTAAGATCTAGAGTGTAAAGGAATTGTTGTTATTACTATTAATGGGAAAGATTAGAGCATGTTTGAATGCCCATAGGATTGATCTAAGAGGGTGGAGAGGTTAAAGACCAGGGGAGAGGCAGGGCGACTGATGATGTTGAGACTGCTGAGGAGCTGGTGGCCTGGGTCCTAAACCCCTGCCTCTCCTATGAGGGAGGGCCCCCAAAATGGGCTGTCAGTTCAGGAGTCGGAAATTGAGGAGGGTCCCACTGGACGTCTTGGGTGGTCCCAGTGAAGTAGGAACCTAGATTCTCTGTGGAGGGTGAGGGGTGGACAGAGGGTGGAGGGTGGCACAGTGTGGAGTGGGGCTGTCCTTCCTCTGCCAGGTGATGTATTTGTGTTCTGCTTCCTGATATGGTATTGGTCACAGAGGGCAGGATTTCACCACTGTGTCCTGACTACCCTCAATTTATCCCCAGTTCTGGCAAGCCAAACTTCATCATCTTGAACATATAATTGGAATTTCTGATTCAAAGTGTGTGTGTTTTTCTTTGGACTGAATCTTCTCCTGAAGGAAGTGCTTTGCTTTGAGGGGGAGGGGGTGGGAGACAACAGAACAACATGCTGGCTAGCCTGTGACAGATTTTAGTGCAACTATTCACAGTACCCTCTTTGATTCCTGGAAGTACCCTGGTGTGTGTTGTAAGTAATAGGGTCACTCAGCATTTTAGAGATATTGTCAGAGGGCAGCAGATATAATTTTGTTCCCTGAGCCCTCAGGTTAATTGGGTCTCAGTGAATCACACTTCGATAATATTCTAAGAGCATTGGCCTTCTTCAGCCTCCACCCTCAAAGGCTGAGCCCTTGTTCAGAACAGATAGGCAGATGTAGCTCTATTGTTCCCCACCCTAATTTTGACAACCCGCCCTACCAAAGCACACAGATTTGACATACCCATAAACGAGTGGAAAGTGGAAACATCTGAATTTGCCACAAACTGATTAATGTGGTGGGGGGCATGAGGAAAACAGGTCAATCTCACTCTCCCAGAGTTAGTTCCTGGGCCTAGAGCGGCCCCAGCAACCCTTCGGAAAGTGTTTCCCAGTGATAATCAATGTGCTCTTGGTATCCTTACCTTATTGATCTCTCTGTCTCTCTCTTTTTATTTTTGGGACACCACATATCCGAGAGCACTTTGGTATGATAAAACAGCCACAAGCACAGTCTATCGATCTACAAAAGCCTCTTGAAACAGAGAGGATTTTTTTGGCCAGGTTCAGAGAAGCCTCAGCAGTGAGAGAGTGATTTTATCCTGCCTAAGACACACCCAGGGATTTTACTTGAGGGGAGGAGCAGAAGCCTCTCTTGATCTTTCACTTCAGGGCCCGTTTCAGAAGGTGATGTTCCTGGCAGGGGCCGTGTGAGTAGATGGGGCGGAGTGGGGAGGGGAGGGTTGTGTTGGGAACAGAAGTTAAGTGAAATTGGAAAATGTTTCTTCCTGCCTGGATTAAAAAAAAAAAAAAAAAAGGCAAAACATACAAAAGGCAAGTAACAAAGCATGAATGAGTTAAGTCTGGAAAGAGGCACTGAGCCCTGAACCCCCCGGGGCCATTCGGCACCTGTGAAAGGCTGAGCGGTAACCCAGGAGAACAGAACGGGGTTCAGCTGTGGTGCTACCTCAAAATGAGGCTCTGGGTGGATTTCAGTTGAGCAAACATCTCTTGTATGTGAGTAACAAAGCCTCAGAAATAGCTTGAGGCCATATTTTAGCTCAGGCAAAGCAGTAGCCAGGCGTTGGGAGCCCCTTTCAAGTACATTTCATCTCTTCAGGGAAGGGGTCGGGGCGAAGGGAGGCAAAGGAGGGTCTTCTCAGATGGCCTTTCAAAGCCCTGGAGGTTTCCCCACACTTTGGGCTTCAGAAGAACAAGGAGGCAGAGTGTGCAGTCAACAGAATGCTCAGTGGAAACAGCCTAAGGCCCTCTGAAGCCACAGGTAGTAAAGCACAGAAAAGAACAGAAGGCTCTCTTGTGACAGGTGGGAAGGGCGTGTGGCCAGGGAGGGAGGCCACATACAGCCTGAAAGATCTGCTGCAACCCAGTTCTCTCCAAAGGCAACATTTTGAGAGGAACAGAGTTGAGCTGGGGAAAATGTCAAGGTGACAGAACAGAAGTCACCCAAATAGGTTACAAGCTACATTCTAGGACCAATTTAAGGGAACCTCTGTGCAGAAAAGCTGGGGCAGCAGCGAGGCGCCTTGGTCTTGAAGGGCTTTCCCAGCAGTGGCTGGTACAGGCGATGTCTAGTCCAGCTCCAGTGTTCTTGCTGGGCAAATTTAAAAGGATCATTCAGCCTCTCTGATCCTCTGATTCTCATCTGCCAACTGGGAACTGCAATCCCTGCCTTCCCTACCTGACAAAAATGCTAAAACAGAGCTAAGGGGGCTGAGTGGGTGGAGGTGCTATTCATAAAATGGGAGTGATCCTCACCCTAGACTGCTAGTGTGGTGGGGCCTCACTAAGCCTTTGTTGATCTCCTGCCCCCAGGTTCCCCAGCTAGAGGCAGAACTGGGATTCCAAGCCAGGTTTTCCTCCACTCTGCTATAGCTTAGCCTCTTAATGTGGTCACGAACTTCTTCACAGCACGGCTGTGATCACAGGCTTGTTGTTTTTTGTGGTTTTAATTCTCATTTCAAATCTTTCAGAGCACACCGACCTCACTGCTCTGCACGCAGTCAGGACTCGATGAAACCTTGTGGCTTTGGTCAGCATTAGGGCTCAGAAGGGCTAGTATGTTTGTGTAGCAGTTTCTCACTTTGGAATTTAAAGAATTTCTCCCAGCCAGACCCTGGTCCCTGGTTTTGTTGGTAGAGATCCTCATCCCTAACAGCCTGGTGAGACAGGCTACCTGCTTTTCTTCCCTCTGAAACAAAGGCTCTGTTAGGGTCCTGGGGGAGGACAAAAGGAACGCAGGGGATGCAGACAGCTACTGCTGGTTTGTTAATGAGCAGCTCAGTTCTAATGGCTGGCTCTTGGCCCACAAGGGATGCTTGGCTAGGGATGCTGACCAGATGGGCTTGGGGAGGTAAGTGGACTTAACCTGCAGAGGCGCCTGGTTGCAGTCGCTCATGCTCTGCTTCCTCCTGCAAACAAAATGATGATAATGTGAATCATGAAAAGAGAAAACACCTGAACGGACTCACAGTGGTGCTTTCCAGAGCCTTGAATGGAGAAACGGACTTCATTTAACACCAGCCATCAATTTATATTCTGTCACTGTTTACCTCTGAAAATGGGAGCTGCAACCTCCTAAGTTAGTGGTCTGGCTAGAAGCATGCCCACACCTCTAGAGAGGCCTCTTGACAGGGGCGACTCCCCCTGGGGATTGAGGAGGAGGGGTTTCCAGTCCCTGTGAGCCCTGGGCTGCCCTACCAGGACTCCTGCAGTTTCTGCAGGGATAGAGGTTTCCT
This sequence comes from Leptonychotes weddellii, assembly GCF_054177405.1. NCBI lineage: Eukaryota > Metazoa > Chordata > Mammalia > Carnivora > Phocidae > Leptonychotes > Leptonychotes weddellii. Next base: position 35,163,822 of record NC_138370.1, read on the forward strand.
GTGCTTTCCTTGCTCCCATCCTGGATGTGGCTAAAAACAGCAACATCCCAGGGTTCCTTCAGTGAGATGCACACTGGATGGCTGTATTAATAAAGCGTGGGTTGGAGCAGGGCCAGAGGGGGCGGTCAGCTGTGGGGCTGAGCCAGGTTCCTGTGCTCAGAATAGCAGAGTGGGAGGAAGGTTGGCACAAGGGTGTTCCTGCATGTGTGCATGTCTCTGTGCATGAGGGTTTGGCCATGTGCATGCGTTCGTGTGTGTGTGTGTGTGTGTGTGTGCGGTCCGACACAGGAAGGGCAAAGGACTTCAACAGCAGCAGGGCAGTGAAGCAGGTAGGGGTTCAGAGGGCAGCACCCGCAGAGAGCGGCAGTCTGCCCAGAGCCTGGAGCAGATGCATGTCTCCAGGTGGGAACAGCAGGGCTCTGACGCAGCTGTCTAGGAAACACCTCTGTGACATCCATAGACCTGCCGTTTCTGTGCTCAGGTGTCACAGAATAAAAACCAATAGACCAGTCACTCTGTGCCATACGGACAGCTGCCCTGTGCTGGCTTCCCTGTCCTCCAGTCCAGACCCCGCAGTCTCTTCCTGCTGTTACTTCCCAACAGAGGCGATGAGCTTTCTGTCCAGGCTGGACGGCAGAGATGACAACAGGCCCTCCAGGGTTGCTAGCTCGCTGTAGGCATTTCTGTCCCCCATCAGTCTGCTTCTCTGAGCTTTGATGTTGATGTTCTCAGCCTCTCCACCAGCAAAGCTGGGGAAAGGGTGAGGAACATGGAATCGAGTGGGCTTGGAATCCAGCTCAGCCATTTCCGCCAGGCTTCCTTGAACCATGATGCCCACATCTGTAAAATGGGATGATGCTAATAATATACTTATTATGAGGATGAAATCAGATAATGCTCCACGGGTGTTTCTTGTCAGGCCTTTGTGAGGACTAAATAAGGCTACTGCATACGGAACGTTCTAAAACACCCAAAGAGAGTCGAAGTGGGATCTGAACAAGTGTTTGCTCCACCTTAATCCCAGCTCAGCCTTGACCGCCTCTACAAAAGCACCTCCAGCTCCTAAAGTCCCTCAGACCTCAGGCTGCTGCATCCTCTGCTTGACCTCTTCTCTCATCTGCCAGTGGGGTTCCTGCCTCATGGGCAGCTCTTCTCCGGCCTGGGCAGCAACACGCCGGGCTCAGGGCCCCTGCCACTCACACTGAATCCAGACTGAGGCACCACATTAAAGACCTTTGAGGGGAAAATCAGCTGTTTATCAAATTAGCGGAATTCTTGGAGCCTGGCTAACACAGGAGGAATCAGATGCTAATTAATGAACAGCCAACACAGCCCCACTGCCGATTTGCATAAATATGCATTGTCAAACTGTTAGGTAAACAAAAGCAGGATAAAGTGCTAGGGAGCCAGATTCATTATGCCTGCACTCCTAGTGAGCCTTTGCAATAGGGATTACAGCTTCTGCAATTTTTCCTTTTTGAAGGCTTTTTTTCCCCCCCACACCCTCCTCACCTCATTCTCTAGTTAGAATTCCGCTTCCTTACCATTATCAGCTGCCAAACCCAAGACAATGCAAACCAAAGCAGGGCTGGTTCTCACATGATCAAGAAGTGTCTTCTCTACCACTAACATCATCTGGGTCCATAGGCTCTGTTTTAAAAAGAGAGGGAGAGAGATTGAGAGGGAGAGTCTAACATGAAGTTGTCCCCACCCCGCCCCAACCCCCACCTCAAATGAAGATATAAGCCTAGGGTCTATCTATAAAACTCACCTGATGGATGGTTTTAATCCTTTCTAATTACAGCTAATTGGAGCTGTCAATCATTTAAAACCTTGAAACTGATGCAGGGAGACCAGGCGATTCAAACTTACCCAACTGTACACAGGATAATTAGATGCACTGAAGTTAATAAGCTTCGGGAGGGAAGCTCTCACTTTCCCTGCACGTAAGGGAACCTCAGAAGATGGAGAGGAGCCACTGCCAGCCTTTTTCTGGGGCAGAAGTGAGATCCGGCAGCCTGGATGCCTCACACTCCAAGCCTGCTCCTCAGTCCCTGAGACTCAGCGGTCATAGCACTGCCGCTGTCTGTCAGTTCATTTCAGCAAATACTCGTCCAGTGTCTCCGCTGTGCTGGGCACTGTGGGAGGCTCTGGGGAGGTAGAGAGGCAAAGTTCTGGCGCTGGAGGAGTTCAGGCTTCGTCGGGCAGACCAACAAAACCGAAGATCCAGCTGAGGCTCAGGGGAGCCTAACAATTCAGGGAACTCACTTTTTGCAGTCCCTGGAGTCTCTCTCGCTTAATTTTCCAGTCAAAGGGTACAGCTGAATTGGCTTTAGCTTCTGGCCAGATTCTTCATCACTTCAGGGGCTGTTTTCTGGTTTATTCTGTCTCCTGGCTACAACAAGAAGTCCCATGGGTCTGTGCCCATATACTTCCCTGGGCTGACTCATCTGGCTTCTATAAATAAGGACCAGTGGGGGAGGGCTAGGAGAGAAGTCTTTGCGGGGCTTCTGGAGGAGAAAGTGTGGGTCCTTGGAAAGGTGGGCAGTTTCCCTTGGGTCAGTTGGCAGACTCGAGGTTGCCCAAGTAATGTGTCTTAAGCTCTCTTCTGGGGGTTCTTAGACCTACAAATATTTACTAGCCTGTCAAGCTGCATGCAGCTGGAATCTGCACTCCACTGGGGGTCCGAGGGGATCTCACCTCTGGTGAATGTCTACTAGGTAATTTACATCTGTTATTACCCTTCTTTCTCATAAAACCATATGAGTTTGGCACACATATACCGACTTTACAGAAGAGGAAACTGGGATTCAGAGAGGTTACATGACTCACCCAAAATGCTATTGTGAATGCCTGAGTCAGGATTCACATTCAATCTGGCCTGAATCCAGAGGCTACCATCTTACTTTGTTTAAAGTAAGACCCCTACCCTGACAACAAGAATAGTAATAGTAACACTGACCCCCAACTTGCATTGATTGAGATTTTACTCTTCTTCACTTAAATGTCACAGAAACCATGGGGAGCTTTCTGCTCAATGGTGTTCCGGGGTGGTGGGGGGAGGGCCTGGGTGGCCTCAGTGGAAATGACATGATTCTGAAGTCCTCTTTCCAGCCCTGAAGTCCAGGACCTGGAAGCAGTGACCACGTGGTTCAACCAGCCAGCTAGGAAATCTGCAGACATGAGGCCAAACACCACAGAACTGCCTGCACGCTGCCTGTGGACATTCCCGGTCAGTGGTAAGAAGCCCACCACCAGGCATCAGGGTGAAGTTCAGGCTGGCAAAGGATTTGGCTTGGAAGAGTTTAAAGTATATGGTACCTTACTAAAAGTGGCTGAAATATGGCTCTCTCTGTGACTCTCAGAAGCTACCATGTCCAGCTCACGTGCAGCAGCTACCGGAGGTCCAAGCACCTCCTCTTCCTCAGGGAGCCCTCTACACTGGAAGGGAAATGGTTCTGCAGGAGAACTCAAGTTGACCCCCAGCTGGCCAGTTTTGCCTCCACCAAAATGAATACAAGAAGGAAAGGGCAGTGTAATAAAAGAGGAGGGAGAGAACATTAAGGGATTCGCCAGGCTTTATCTGGAGCGTAACAGTGCCTGGCCCACTGGTCAGTCACCTGTGCAAAAATACCCAGGAAGCCACAGAAAAGGATGTGGACAAAAAGTAATAAAAAGATGATGAGAACTTTTAGTAAGAGAGTGAATCTTCTGATGCATGTGCATACACGCCAGAAGCTGGCAGTATCTACACTTTAGCATTGAAGAAATGGAGTCCTAGAGAAGTGGGAAATTGCAGCACAGTCTTGCTGAGGACTGACAAGCAGGGATGGTACAGGAACACTTAAAGTACTTAAGACTAGAAAAAATATAGAGAAGGAATACTGAGTCCCCATAGTCCTTTGGAAATGTAGGACTAACTAACAAGAGACATGGTACTCAAAATAGGAGCGTTGAGTAAGGAACCTATTCACACAGAGTTCAGTCTTTTTGGAGAGGGCAAGACAGAGAAAGAACAAAAACGATATGGTGCCAGCTGGAAGGCATGCTGGGCAGAGTGGCTGCACGGGTCTAGGAGTCTGCTTTCCTCCCCATACCAGCTCTGTGACTTTAGAGTCATATTACCTGTCAGAGCCTTAGTTATCTCATCCGGATGGCCTATGTGGAGTATCTGCCTCGTCCATTAACATCTGTCCCCTTTTGGAAACTGGCTGTGAGCACTTCCAGGTATGGGCATGGATACTCCTGTGTGAGAAGAACCTCAAGGTGGCAGACCCTGAGTTGGTTAGAGATGTGAACTCAGGCCCAGAGGTGCACTCCCGGAGGTGTCCAGCGTCTCCAGGCTACATGCAGGGTCTGGTGGGACCTAACGTTCAGGGAGCCCAGGCCAGAGGCAGTGCGTCAAGGAAGGGGACCCTTGGGCTAGCCTTTGGTTTCCCTGCTATTCCCTGGACCAGAGCCACAGCGTCTCTAGTCTTGCCCGGATCCCTCTCTGCGGAGCTTGGCCTGCTGCCAGAGACTCAACAGGACTCTCCCTAAAGCTGGCCCCCAAGAGCTGAGCTGCTCCTGTCTGGACAAAGCTGATACAACCACCAGAAGCTGTCACTCAGAAGCAGATCCAGAGGTCAAAGAGAAGACCCAAGGAGAGGCTCGGGGGCCTGTTAGATTCAACTTGCTTCAAAGACAGCGAAGCTGAGGGCTGGCAGGGCGTGTGGAGGCCGGAAGTCTTCACAAGCTGCTGTGATGTCAAGAGCATTGGCCACAGCACACCTCACGTGTGGTTGCTGCGTTCTGTGACACACAGGGGGTGTGTGTGGGGTTAAGGCAGCAGGGCCAGTTTCCCCTAACCCAGCTAAGGTGGTTGCAAATAAAGAGTCACCATCCTGAAACACAAACAGCGGTGTGTGTAAGCGTGTAAGAATGTTAATTCCCAGAGTTCCTGTGGAGCTGCAAATCTATCCTGTCTCTTCAATGGCAAAGAAGAAGTCTGATTTCCCCAGTGGCTCATACCAGTCCCTCTCTTCTCCTCCTTCCTACGGTGTTTATAGTCAGAGCTTCAAGGCCCAGACTTGATCACATGCTCCCTTGTTTTCCTCACTTTTTTCATTTTTTTTTCCATGCCAGCAAGGTCTCCCTTTACCAACCAAACAAGTAGTTCCCTGAGGGTAGATTCCGTGACTGGTGATAATGCCGCGCCTGACTACATAGCAGTTCACATTTTTCAAATCTCTTTCCCATCCATTTGATTCACTTTCTACTAATTCAACCATGCAGGGCAAGGGTGTCCATACCCATACAACAGATGTGGACACTGACACCAGGAGAAGGGGAGTAACTTGATGGGGCTCACCCTGCTATTTGGAACCAGCAATAAGACCCCACGTTACTGGCTGAACTTCTGCTACAAACTGCCTCCCATCAGGTTTGTGTAGATTTCCTAGCACCATGCCCTAAAAACAGGAGAGGCTCAAGAAACACTTGATGATTTACTTTTTTTTTTTTATTCTTATGTTAATCCCCATACATTACATCATTAGTTTTAGATGTAGTGTTCCATGATTCATTGTTTGTGCATAACACCC
>NC_138370.1:35169903-35223865 GCF_054177405.1 Leptonychotes weddellii
AGCTCTTTATATTTTAAAACTTCCAAACCCTGGTGTGGCCAATTAAGGATGGCTATAATTTTTTTTTTTTTTTTTTTTTTTTTTTACTTTTCCCCCATCAACAGATTGGATCCAGTTCCCATCCCCTTGAAGCTGGACTATACTTAGTGGTCTGCTGTAACCAACAGAATATGCTGGACTTGACACATTGCAAAGCTCATGCAGCTTCCACCTTGTTTGCTAGGAAACTTATTCTTGGAGCCCAGAGCCACCATGAAAAAAGTGTGATTACCTCACTGCTACCATGCCGGAGAGGCCAAGGTGAGCACTCCACTTAGGTGGGTATCCCAGCTGAGCCAAGCTCCCAGCCATCCCTGCAAAGGTACAAGACATAAGAGAAGTCCTGTTGAGCCTTGCAGATCAGCCCATCCACCAATTGAATGCCAATAAGTGGCCTTCATCTCTGGACACAGGACAAAAGGATTACCCAAGTGAACCCGACTGGAACTCCCAAACTGCTAAGTTTCAGGTATGTTTTTTTTTAAGATTTTATTTATTTATTTGACAGAGAGAGAGAGAGAGCGAAAGCAAGAACACAAGCAGGGGGAGTGGGAGAGGGAGAAGCAGGCTTCCCATGGAGCGAGGAACCCGATGCGGGGCTGGATCCCAGGACCCTGGGATCATGACCTGAGCTGAAGGCAGACGCTTAATGACTGAGCCACCCAGGTGCCTCAAGTTTTGGGTATTTTGTTGCACAGAAATAGGTAAGTGGAACATCCAGAAAGTTCTCTGGTCTCCCCTGGAGCCCCTCCAAGGACACATATCAACATGTAAACAGTAGCTAGGTTTATGAAGGCTCACATCCTGCTCAACTCCATATATTAGGTCCTTCAGCATCATTTTAGCTTTCCTTACCTCTTACTAATACTGGGTGAAATTGTGTGGATATTCTGAATTCCCCAGAAAACCGATTTCCACTTAGGAACATGCTCAAAGAAATGTGAATTGTATGATTGGCTATGAGTGTTCACCTAAAATCATACATTTTTGAGTACCTCCTTGTTCTTGACAATGTGTTCAGTCCTACGTATCATTCAAATCCAACTTAGATGCTTTCTTTTTGATAAAATATTTCTTTTGCTTCTACTCTGAGGATAGTTCTCCTTTTCTGGGCTCCCAGAGCAGTATGTCTGTATTTTTATGTTGCTGATTACATTCTGCCTTTTCCATGGTTCTATTTAAACGTAAGTCTCTCCTATCCTGCCCAAAGTCCTTAAGTTAGTTGACCTTTACTTATTGATCTTGTTTGCTTACAGACCCTTGCTTACTGCCTGTTGTGGAAGAAATATTATGTGCTTACCTACGTTTATCTTCCTGGCACACAGGGAGACTGCGTTGTGTGGTTAGAGTAGGCCCACGAGACTGAGTTTTTGTCAATGGATACGAGCAGAAGTGATGTATGCCACTTTCAGGTCAGCACCCAGAGCCTCTCCATTATCTCTGTCTCTGCCACAGGGACTTTGGAGGCTGTGTGTCCCAGATGGCATAACTACATAACTATCATGTATACATGAAATACATCTGGGGGAAAATTGTGATGTTTGGGGTTTCATCTGAATCTAAACTTAGTCTTTTCTTTGCTTGTGTCATAGATTTGCTGGAAACCTTCCTTTTCATGAATGGTTTAGGTTCAGACACAGTAGCGTGACAATTGCTTTCAAGATGAAATAAAAAGTTGGATTCAGATTTCAAGAGGCTGCGCGGCCAATGGCACCTTGTGAGGGTGCGTGTGAGCTGTGCCAGCAAACAGAGCTAAGTGGTCTAGCAAGGGCTGTAGTGCACAGTTGATGGTAACGATTACTGAGCCAGATTTTTAAGTAGCCGTGATACCTTCAGTTATGGGTAAAGCTGGGGAGGTCAACATAATAAGTGTTTGCATTTTCAGGGCCCTGGGAATCTATAAAAATCACTGGAGTATATTATTTCACTCCTACTCTGCCTTCTTAGCCTTCTTATCTGATTTAAAACATTCCCAGCACAGGGTATAAAATTAAACACACATCACTAGCTAATACTAGCACAACAGAGTAAAAGGGGAAAACAAACCTTTTAAGATACAATGTAATTGTAAAGGGCAGGGCCCACCGCTCTTTCCCATGGACAGAATTTACAGTTCTAGCTATAAACTTTTTTTTTTTAGCATATAATTTTCCTTAAACGTTGAAACAATCTCAAATGTACAGAATATTTGCAAGTACAATTAAAATAATTTATTTTAATGAACTATTTAGGAGTAAGTTGCTGACTTTGTACCTCATTACCCCAAAATCCTTATTAAGGACATTATTCTAAATAACCGTCAAAATCAGGAAACTGACATTGGTACATGGTTACCATTTCTTCTAGATTTATTGAGATATTATTGACATATAAAATTGTGTAACTTTAAGGTGTACAATATAATGATTTGATACACATATATATTGTGAAATGATTAACACAATGTCAGTTAACATCTCAATCACCTCACACAATTATCATTTGTTGGTGGTGGTGGTAAGAACATTTAAGATCTACTCTCTTAGTAACTGCCAAGCAAACAATACAGCATTGTTAACTATAGTCACCGGGCTGTTCATTACGCCCCCAGGACTCATTCATCTTGTAAATGGAGCATGATTACCATTTAATCCTCAGACTCCATCAAATTTCTGACACTGCGCAATTACAGCCTTCCCAGCAAGAAGATCCAGTCCAGAATCATGTGTCTTGCATGTACACATGTCTCTTTAGTCAATCAATGGGTTATAATCCACTGCTTTCATTAATCATTCTGATGCTCAGATTGTCCCAGTTTGGGCTGGTGAGAACTCCCCCAAGCTGGTTTGTGTGTGCTTGTGACATGTCATCATTGTCCTTTGAGTATTTCCTTGATTTATGTTTCAGTATTCCAACTTATTTTCTCACCCTAGTCCTAGAATCTGCCATTTTTCTGAGGAATTTTGGTTCCTTTTAGTGAAAAATGGTACATGGAAGTCAAGAAATGGGTATTAGAGGTGCACACTGCTTTGGGGGTGTCACTGCTTCCAGGGCTTCTTAGTGAGCAGAGCTGGGAACACTCACACACACACACACACATGCACACACACAGTCAGTATCTAAAAGCTGCATGTTCACATTGATACTTCTAATTCCAAATCAACATCACAGGGTTCATTCTAATTTTTCTTTCTTTTCTTTTTTTTTTTTAAAGATTTTGTTTATTTATTTGACAGAGAGAGACAGCGAGAGAGGGAACACAAGCAGGGGGAGTGGGAGAGGGAGAAGCAGGCTTCCCGCAGAGCAGGGAGCCGAATGTGGGGCTTGATCCCAGGACCCTGGGATCATGACATGAGCCGAAGGCAGATGCATAATGACTGAGCCACCCAGGCACCCCTAATTTTTTTTCCATATTGTAACTCCCATCTTTCTCCAGCAAGAAAACTGGATTCTATTATCCCTAATATATTGGATATTTGTTTATTTGCTTGTATATGACCAGTCTCTCATCATTGCTGCCATCTTGTTCCTCACCGTGAGTGCCCATCTCACCCAGCGTTGGCTCCAGTATCTTGTGCTGGGTCATGCCCCTTTGGCCTACTCAGGTTCAACACCTTACATTGAGTTGTCTCAACACGGACGCCCTCCTTAGTCTAACTGGAGTCCAACATCCCACACTGGCCACCCCTAATGTGGACTCCCTCCTCACTCTGCTTGGGCTCTGAGCATATGCTGAGCTATCTTATGCTAGGACACCCTTCTTACCTGTACAGGCCAAGTCCTCATCCCAGCCACCCCACATAGACCCCTACCTTACTCTGCTCGGATTCTAATACCTCCACAGAGTCATCCCATGTTTGGCCATTCTCCCCAACTTGCTTAGGCTCAGAAACTTCACACTTGGCAGCCTTTCTCACCTGGCTTGGTCTTGCTTTACGACAAGTGTTTGAGATGGAGAAGAGTAACTGGAACTGCAACCTGAGGACCAAGGTAAATTCATGCACTTCTGCTGGCCCTCTCTTGAGGGATGTGGTGATAAGGAAGTTGAAACACTGCACAGAGTCACCATCAGAATGCTCTGGAACACGTGTTCCTGGACCCAGACAGAGCAGGGAAGAGGGCCCTTTGTATGGCCCTGGCCCTCTTCTGACACTTATGGATTGCAACTAGGCAGCACTGGTGTCTAAACACTCTTCAACACACCCCAATGAGTAGGCCTTATTTTTATTGCTTGTCAGGTGACAAAAATGTGCCCTAGAAGATTTACCTGGCTTTTTCACACTCACCAAGGGGGCAGAGCCAGGATTTGGACTCAGGAAAGTTTGCCTCCCAATCTCAGTCTACCTCCTTGTCTCTTGTGATGAAAGGGATTGTAATTCATCTCATGGGGCCAGGCAGCCAGAAGATGCTTTAATAAATGTCTGTTAAGGGAATGCTTGGGTATTATTGAAGTCTATGTGAAGAAAACACAAAGTGTAAAATTGGGGGGGCTTTTATGAGTTTAGAAAACTTTTTTTTTTTTTTAAGATTTTATTTATTTATTTGAGAGAGAGACTGAGATAGAGAGAGCATGAGAGGGGGGAGGGTCAGAGGGAGAAGCAGACCCCCCACTGAGCAGGGAGCCCGATGCGGGACTCGATCCCGGGACTCCAGGATCATGACCTGAGCCGAAGGCAGTCGCTTAACCAACTGAGCCACCCAGGTGCCCGAGTTTAGAAAACTTTTAATTCAAGCCGCCCTCAGGGAATTTTCTCTACTTTCCTTCCTGGGATGTAAAGATAGACATTTATTTTAGGAGAAGCTCTTCATACTGCAAAGCTGAGAAGTATTTTCTTAAACACCTTCATGAGAATAATGTTTTATCTAGAATAAGGAAATAATATTTATTGGGCTTTTACTATGTATCTGATCCCATTCTAGTGCTTTGCCCCTATCAATTTAAGGTGGGGCTGTTATTTTCCTCTGTTTAGGGACCTATCTAAGGACCTAAGGCACAGAGAGTTTAGGTAGTGTCTGAAGTTATAGAACTGGAAAGAATCAGAACCAGTATTTGAATCTAAGCTGATTAGTTCTTGGACCCAGTCCTTGACCATTAGGTTCTGTTAACTTACTGACTTTGCAGCAACTGGTTCTATCTATTTAGCCAAATGTATTTTTTCATAAAGCTGTTATGACAATATAAAGCACTTTGCAGAACATAAAAGTTATACAATTTTATGTTCATATTATTATTTATTGAGTTTTTATATCAAGAGCTGCCCCACTTTAGGTGTTTTTGGTAAAGGCATTAGAGCATTAATTCAAAATTTTAAGCCAGAAATGAGTGCATCTGGATATTCATTGAATACTATGTACCAGGCATAATAATCAGAAACATGTCTTTAAAAAGCTAATAATCCAAAAAGGGAGATGAACAAGTGAAGTAGCCATTCAAATGCCCTGTAGTAATTACTGTGATGAATTTAAGAGGGTGCTGCAAGGAGGGAAAAGGAAGGGAACATAAAAGATGGCATAAGTGGAAGACTATGAGCTCAGAACCTTGGCAGCATATCAGTTTCACCTTACATGGTTCAACTGAGTGACCTTTCTTGAAGGAACTTTTTAGTCCCTTTAGAGTTTAGTTCCTTTAGAGTTGTGGGCAGGATGTTTCCTGATATTGAGATGTTGAGGGACCCAGAGTCCAGCAATCATGGGAAGCTCTTGATGCTCTAGGCTGAAAAGATTAAGAAAGGACACATGAGCCCATGGGAGCTATAACTACAGAGGAAGGGCTACCAGCTAGGAGTGCATCCCTGCAAGGCTGCAGGTATCAGGTATTAGATGCTAAAGCAGGTGTTGGAGAGCAGGGAAGAAATACTCAAATCTATTACTTCAACTTTCTAATCTCCTGTTGGTATCTCCCATCAGCAAAACCCAGATGGCAGTAAACTGTTAAAGGAGCCTATGTAATGTGCTCTCCAGGGGTCAGGTACCCAGGCACAGAAGAGGGTAGAGGTCAGAAAATGGGTCTGTGATGAGAACAAGTAGACAACAATCTATATGTACCATGGAGGACTTCCTAGAAGAGGTGATTCTTTAATTAGACTTGAAGTATAAAGAAGAGTTTTCTAGGCAAAGATGGAAGGGGAGGGGCGCCTGGGTGGCTCAGTCATTAAGCATCTGCCTTCGGCTCAGGTCATGATCCCAGGGTCCTGGGATTGAGCCCCGCATCAGGCTCCTTGCTCAGTGGGAAGCCTGCTTCTCCCTCTCCCGCTCCCCCGCTTGTGTTCCCTCTCTTGCTGTGTCTCTCTCCCTGTGAAAAAAAAAAAAAAGGTGGAAGGGGAAGGAAGAGAAGACATGCCCTACAGAGAGTTTGCCCTTTTAAGAGCATGATTCAGTAAGGAAACTGCAATATCTTCAAGATGAATGAATGGGGTGTGAGGGAGTTATGAGAAAGACGGAGTGCTAGATGGCAATGGGGAATTCGTAGATTAGTAACATCTATAGCTTTCGCTTCAGTTATGGCATACCTTCTCCTCATCCTTATTTCTCTGCTTTTAAACTATATAAAATTATATTTGTTAGAGAAAATAAAATCATCTTATTCCTTGACAGGATCTCAAAACTATCAGCTCCTGGATCAGGTTGGCAAATTTCCTAAGCCATCCAGAATAGGTGGCATCTATCATAAATGGAAAAGCCTTCCCCTGGTCACCTGGTAGAGGCTGACTAATGGGCACAGCTGTGGAATCTGTGCAGTTACTGACCTTTAAGCTCTCTGCATGTGGGAGATGTATGCAAAGCCTAGAGGATCAGGCTGCGGCTGTATGGTACCTGGACTGTCAAGGACTCCAGGTGTGGCTCAGAAGAAATCACTCCATTGTTTCACCAGTGCCAAGAGCACATGTGCTTTTTTGGCTTGACAGCTGTTTGTTGATTCCAGTGCGAGAATCCCAGGCTTCCCTCTTCCACTTGGGGGCTCACACTGTGGCCTGCCCATCTGTGTAGGACAAAGCCCTGGGGAGCAGGGCCAGAAAACAGAACCAGGAAGGTCCTGGGGGCTTAAATGCCATAAAATGCATTCCTGGTCCAGTTTACTGACCTTTCCCCAGTGGCTACTAAAAAGTTAATCCTTGAAATTGAATTGACTGAAAGGACAGTGAATAAAAACTGGGGCTACACATCATTAAGTCTCTGGGGAAAAAATAAAGCAGCAATCCTGCCTCAAAAGTAATCTTAAAGGTCAGCTATTCTGAATATGTTAACTTTGTCCCTGATAATTAGAATTATAAAATTTTTCCTTAAGGCACAAAAAAAATTTTCTTAAGGGGTAAAAAAACAGTAAGATTTGTTGTTTTTTTTTTTAAATAAAGACAAAAAGACTATTATCCAAGGCTTAGAGAGGGAATGGAAGAATGGAAGAAAAGACGAAAGATGAAAAGTTGGTATAAAGTAACCTAAAGCAGAGAGAACTAGGAACAGAGCATTTGGACAAGTAGGCAAGCAGGCAGAGGACGTGCAGGAAGACAAGAGCACATGAGTCATACCCAGCAGTGGAGGGAGGGCCCAGAACTAACCATGTGTGGGGCAGGCATAGCGGCTTTGCCTTGGCCAGGGTAGATTGCAAGGGGCTATTCCTGGCCCAGGTCATTGTCTATAAGTCTCTGGCCTGGCCAAAATACTCAGAGTACTTGCCTGCTTCAGCTATGGTATCAAAAGTCTCTGTTAAAATAGAAATTCCATTGATAGTTATAAATAGTTTAGTATGAAGTAATGTATCAAATGGCTTCAGTACCCTTTTTGTAACCCGAGGAACATTTTGAAAAGAGGAGACCAGCGTGTCAGAAGAGATGCGGGGATGGGACATTGTCTAAATATGATTGAAGACTCTGGAAACCTGGGTAGAATAGGGGCTTTGGACCTCTAGATACAGAAATTCTGAGAATAAATTTTACCTACTTCATCATTTATCTAGGATCAGAATAGACTACCACTCATTTATATATTTAGTTCATGAACTGCATGCAGACTTGCACATGCTGTGGTGGTCAAGGCAGGGTATAATCCCTGCATGGGCTACAGAGAAAGGTCAGAAAATTCTGAGAAGCGCAGAGAACAAATTAGAGCCAGTGCATTAACTATCACTCATTGGTGCCTCGAAGAAGAAACTGGGCAATGTCCTGGCTACATGGTGCAGGGTCCATTGGCACAGTCCTTACTGACCATAAACAGTGAGGCTGATAGTGCTTTAGGCCAAGACCAGGTATGGTGGGTTGAATAGTGTCTTCCTAAAATTCATGTCCACTGGGAACCATAGAACGTGACCTTAACTGGAAAGAGGGTCTTTGCAGACATAATTAGTTAGAATGAGATTGTGCTATATTAGGATGAGCTCTAAATTTGATGACTGCTATCTTTATAAGAGAAAGGAGAGAGATTCAGACACAGAGACACAGGGGAGACCCAAGGAAGAAGCCATGCGATGATAGAAGCAGTGATGAGAATGAAACAGCTAGAAACTAAGGAATGCCGAGGATTGCCCGCAACCACCAGAAGCCAAGAGAGAGGCATGGTACCGTTTCTCCCTTAGAGCTTCTGGAAAGAACCAACGCTGCTAACATTGTGATCTTGGACTTCCAACCTTCAGAACTATGAGAGAATAAATGTCTATTGTTTTAAAACACCCAGTCTGTGGTCCTCTGTTATGGTAGTCCTAGCAACTAATGCATCAGGTTCTAGGGCTGCCCTTCCTTCCCCAGGATTGGTTCAGGGTGAGCAAGGAGACACAGAGAGAGTGCACAACTGAACGTAAGAGCTCAAGGCCAGTAGACCACCTGAGATCCCAGAGGGTTCATAGCAAGTGTGGGGTAGATGCACCGGCTCCCGCAGCATTCTTCAGCAATGGAACAGCTGCTTGTGACGGGCCTGCCTGTCTGGGGCTTGCTTCAGCCCGTCTCAAGGGCATCGGGCTCTTGGACCAATTGATTTAACTGATATTCACTATCCTCCTTCTTATCAAAGTCCCCCTCTCCTTCTTTAAAAAAGTATCTCCACCGGGCGCCTGGGTGGCTCAGTTGGTTAAGCGACTGCCTTCGGCTCAGGTCATGATCCTGGAGTCCCTGGATCGAGTCCCGCATCGGGCTCCCTGCTCGGCAGGGAGTCTGCTTCTCCCTCTGACCCTCCCCCCTCTCATGTGCTCTCTCTCATTCTCTCTCTCTCTCAAATAAATAAATAAATAAAATCTTAAAAAAAAAAAAAAGTCTCTCCACCATCAGATATTTTGTGTCTTGGTGAGAATCGTGGCTATAAGTTATCTAATGGCCTAGAACTTTCCCCAGGATGGGGTCAGTTTCAGACTTCCTAGGAGGACAGACATGGGAGAGCTACTAGTTGAGATTAATTTCATCAGCCACAGAGAAAAATCAATGCAAGCTATGGAATAGGTCCCTCCTCCTCTTAACAAACACACACACAATCAAAACAAACAAAGATCTCCTCAGAACTCCTAGGTGTAGGATGCTACAGAGGTAGAAATGGACACTGAGTTCTGGTCACCAGGTGGATGACAGTGGTTGAATGCCCCATGGAGGCGGAGTTAGATTTTCTTTAGAAGATTCTAGAAACATGAGCTTCTCTGCATTCAAGTCTTTGCCAACCAATGCTGCGGCAGTGAGCTCTCCGAAAGGCACAGGCATAGCAGACAGGAAACGTTTAAGCGCTCAAAGGGCACTGGAAAACCTTATTCAAACTTAAGTGACTTTGAATGTGGTACCCTGATTACCTACTAGAGGGAATTATAAGAAGTAAATGGTAAGGCATATAGGGGATTTTGGAATAAGGAATTATCAGAAAGCTCCATTAAGCCTGAGAGGGCTTATTAAAGATGCTTCCCAATGCTTGGATTCAAAGATACATTTAACTAGGCTTCTTTGGCTCTTCTTTCTGAGCCTTTACTTGAGCCCTAGAGGTGGGGAGTATTTCATAGCAGGATAGAGTTGTATTTGCTAATTCTTGAGGATTAGTACAAAGAGTATTAATGAGAACTCAATCAGGGCCTGCTGTGGTTATGTGGGCCCAATTTGGTTTTTATTGCTTTTTACAACATTTCCTAAGACTCAGGACTCTATCCAACTTGAAAAAAAAAATATATGTTCGGTGTCTAGGGCTAGCAACAGGCTTGATATGTTACAATGAAGACAAGGCTTGGAGAGGCAGAAGTTAAATGCAGAAAGTCCTGCTCAAACAGCACTGCCCTCAGACCTGGGTAAGAAGGGATATTACCTGAGACCTGTACGCCAGAGGACCCCACACTTTGGAAGGCATTCCTTGAATTTTCTAAGGGTCTGGCAGTGCAGTCCAAGCAGAGAATCGAGAGCCCAGACAGGGTCTCACATGGTCTTGGTTCCTGTTTCTATGCTTTGTAGCACTCTCTAATCCTTTACACCCTCCCCCAACATTAGTACACGTGGACACACACACACACATGCACACACACACACAGACACACACAGACATACACATATATAAGGCCCCTCTTACTCTTTTTCATATATATATATACACACACTGGATCTCAGTCTCAGGAGGAAAGTCTACTGTGCACATTGTTCCTACTAGCCGGGGTGGTATTTCTTTCACAGAACAAGAAGAGATTGTGCTGCCAGAATGGTGCTGATCTTGGGTGACCCTCATTCATTTCATTTCAGATGCAAGATGAGTTTAGTGCTCTGGGCTACCAACAGTCCACCACCAACTCTTTGTTGAGCCATGTGTATGAGTCCATTCATGTTCTGCCCAAGGTTACGCCTCCAGTCTACAAGAGCCAAGGGCAGTGGGATGTGATGGCAATGGAGAATTGCCTACATTTCTCTTCAGCCTGCATTAGAAACATGACTAGAGATACTCTAATATTTTCTTATCCTATTTCAATGTGTCCAGACCTACAGGTAAGTGAGAGAATGGGAGCTTGGCTGCAGCCCTGAGTAGGGATAATCCCCACAGGGGGATGTTTTATCTGACAGGTGATACATAGAAGCATAAGGTAACCCAGCTTTGGGCCAGTGAGGCAAGTTAGCTTTCGGGAGCCCTGAGGACAAGGACTATGGCCACCAGAGTAATGTCAAGTTCCAAGGAAAGCAGTGTGGTCTTTGGGAAAGCAAGGTCTTTGGAAAGCAGGATAGCACCCTCAGCTTGGGAGAACTTGAGTCCTTTGTAGACCTCACAGCAGAAATTGAAAAAACATGTACTAAATGTGGGGCAAAGAAATACTGGGACTGGGGTAACTGGTACATTTTCTAGGCTTAATCTCTTTGACAAAATCATGGCTGGATTAGACATAAAGATGACTTTTGCTAAAGTGCAGTCTGGGGTGTTCTCTTGGAGTAGAGTGTGGAAACGGTTGGAGGCTATTTCAGTTATTAGAATGGAGAATTGTGGCTGGAAAGAGCACTGTCCTTTTTTAGCACAAGTTGTAGCCAGGAAGGGAAAGCTTTAGATACATGGTACAGTAAGCAAAACACCTTACTTGGTTGTGATTATGGAATGAACTGATGTATAAAGAAATGGTTTGTGATCTATTAGTACAAGTTGTTGTCCTTAGTAGTTCTCTACAACTCTCTTCCTCCTTTTAAGCACTTGTTTCAGGGGCACCTGGGTGGCTCAGTCAGTTAAGCATCTGCCTTCAGCTCAGGTCCTGATTTCTGGGTCCTGGGATCAAGCCCTGAGTCGGGCTTCCTGCTCAGCACAGAGTCTGCTTCTCTCTCCCCCTCTGCCCCTCCCCACTGCTCATTCTCTTTCTCTCTCTCAAATAAATAAATAAAATCTTTAAAAAAATAAAAGCATTTGTTTCAGCTGTGGGATCTATGGAGCCTCTCCCCAGAGCTCTCTTTCTTCAGCACGGGTGTGTACCTGTCCCCCTTCTGTTAGATCAGTGGAGTACTTGGCCCTGAGCAATAGCTCAGATGTGAGTCCTTTGATTTCTTTTTTCCTTTAATGTTTTCAAAGATCAGGAAGATTTCCTTCCCCTTGCAAATGCAGTTTAGCTGCTAGCAAAGAACACAGAAGCAAGTAGAAGTCAGGGCCAATTAGAGCCCAGGCTGACCTGAAGACCAGAGTCCACATGGTGACCTGGGGAATCTCCCACAAGTTGGAGATCATGGGCTACTGAGAGGGCTGCTCAGGACATTTCTTGGGAATATAGACTGAGGTGAATGGCCTCTTGGGAGAAGTCAGAAGCTGCTCATCAGCATCTGATGCCCCCAGATAACAATGCCCGTGTTCCCCTGACCTTGTGTCAGCCCCTGGATACCATTTATTAACAAATCCCCATGCCTCCTCTGAGTGCCAGCAGAGAAGAGGACTTCTTTTTTTTTTTTTTTTAAAGATTTTATTTATTTGACAGAGAGAGTCACAGTGAGAGAGGGAACACAAGCAGAGGGGGTGGGAGAGGGAGAAGCAGGCTCTCCGCGGAGCACGGAGCCTGATGCGGGGCTCGATCCCAGGACCCTGGGATCATGACCTGAGCTGAAGGCAGACGCTTAATGACTGAGCCACCCAGGCACCTCGAGGACTTCTCACTAGAGTTTGCAGAGCACTTTGAGCTGGGTGAAAGGTCAGCCTTGGCACCCCGGGGTGAGAAAGATGTTAGCTGTAGCTCGGGAGGAAAGACCTCCTGCTCCTTAGAAGGCTGTATGTTATTCCCTCCCACATGTGAGAGATATGTGATTCTATAGACCAAAGGGTCAGTATCAAGGTTAGATTCTGGACTCCTTTCAATGCATGTTTTCTAAAGAGCTAGGATCTCCATGGGCTTCCTTTAGTGTCTGGCACCTGGCACAACTTTGCTATGTTGAACCTGAACTTGGACTTAAGATAAGAGTTCTTTAACTTATGCATCCATAGATGAAATATATTATTATTTTTCCAAATAATAATATATTATTAGAGTTGTATAATAATAATAATAATAATAAAATATATGAATTATTCTGCACTTCCTACATTTCATATCCTTTGAAAGTACCAGTGTCTTCTATCAACTCTCAACTGAAGGTTTCATATAATAAAGAAAAAAATTTGCATGCCACATATTTGCTGAATCAAGGTATTATATCTACACAAAATATACAATAGAGGCAGGGGCCAAATTAGAAATGTGTATACTGATGGCATGATTTGGTAAATACTTATTCTCCTTCATTTTCAATCCATGTGCAAAGAAGTAGAAGCACTCCTGTGTCCTCTCCCCTCTCAGCAGGTAGATACAGTTGGGCTGAGCCCCATCTAGAGGACTTAGGGTAGGCTTCTGACATTGTGATGTCCTTCCTGTCCTCCAGCATGGACTCCAGTACAGGCTCGTGGGGCAGTCTGTGTCAGTACCAGCAGGACTTGGTACCGCTCACCATCAGGAGAGCTGTGGAGGTCAGGGAGAGTGCAGTGCTGCCTGGAAGGATGAGCAGCACAGATGTTGGTGGAGAGAGGAAGTCTGTGGCAGGCTTACTGACATATCCACTCATTTCCTGCTGAGCTTTCCTAACACAAAGTCCGGCAGGGGAGGAGGAGCAGGGGTCCTAAAAGTTGCTGCTTGTTGGTCAGTACAAATTATTGGAAATACAAGGTTTCCCCATCCCCTCAAATTGCATTCTGTCTGACAAATTACTACTGCTTTCTCTACTGATGTTTTATCTAAGTGCCTCTTCAATTCGTTTGTTTTGTGACTGAAAAGAAAAAAAAAAAATCTTTAAAAAAGTTCAATAGCGGGGCGCCTGGGTGGCTCAGTCATTAAGCATCTGCCTTCGGCTCAGGTCATGATCTCAGGGTCCTGGGATCGAGCCCGTGTTGGGCTCCCTGCTCCGCGGGAAGCCTGCTTCTCCCTCTCCCACTCACCCTGCTTGTGTTCCCCCCCTCGCTGCATCTCTCTCTGTCAAATAAATAAACAAAATCTTTAAAAAAAAAAAAAAGAAAGAAAAGTTCAAGAGCTTCATATATTTCTATCTGTAGAGAAAGCAATATATGAAAAGCCTTTCAAATTGTGCTTATAAAATATTTTTCTGCTTTGTTACTTATACATTCCACTTTGTGGTCCCAGAAGTGTGTCATTAGCAATTGTTTCTTGAGGTTGGACATTTTCTACTCTATTAGAGAAAAGTCTGTGCATGTTTTCATTACATACATAAAGTTCTTTGTCCTATATTGGATATATGCATTTTTTTTTTTAAAACAACATCACTCTAATACATTATAGGTGGTAGTGGAAATGACATAAACCCTCTTGTAAAGCAATTTAACTGAAGGTTATCAAGAACCTTAAAATGTTAATTGGTACCCTTTAAACTAACAATTTCACTTCTTATCATTTATGCTAAAGAAATACTTTAAAACATCAAAAATATACATATACAAAGATGTTCACTACAGTGTTACTTATATGTATTTTAAAACTGTAAACAACCTATATGCTCAACAAGTAAAGAATGTCTCTATATACTGGTAAATCCATTTAACAGAATGTTATGTAGCAATTAAAATGGTATTTATAAAGAGTAGAACAGAAAAATGTGAAAAACTAGTGACATAATTTAAATAAGAACAGCAAGATGTATAATACATATCTAGTATTCATATGACTATGTACAAACATATATATTAGAAAAAAAAGATGTGAAGGGACCCTCCAACTTGTTAATGGTAATTAAGTTTGGATGCTGATACAATGGATGGTTTCTATATTTTTTTATTCTATTTTTTATGTTTTCTTTCCCCAAAGCTTTTCAATGAACATGGCTACTTTCAATTGGAAATAGACAAACAGAAGAAATGCATAGCATTCATGTAATATGGTGATAAATTTCTATAGGCTCATAGTAAGCATAGACTTTTGGGCACATACATACTCATAAAGGGGTATGGCATGATGGAAAGGGCATTGGCATTGGCTTCAAACTAAGTAAATGGGTCCAAATCCTGGCTTTATAACCAATGTTGTGACATTGGACAAGTCATTTGTCACCTCTTGTCTGCCATGTCCTATCTATAAAATGAAGGGGTTTCTTTAGACGTTTCTATGGTTACCACGAACACTCTATTTTTTTGTGATATAAAAACTGAACATGTAGGACGCCTGGGTGGCTCAGTTGGTTAAGCGACTGCTTTCGGCTCAGGTCATGATCCTGGAGTCCCGGGATCGAGTCCCACATCGGGCTCCTTGCTCAGCAGGGAGTCTGCTTCTCCCTCTGATCCTCCCCCCTCTCATGCTCTCTCTCTTTGTCTCATTCTCTCTCTCAAATAAATAAATAAAATCTTAAAAAAAATGAACATGTAGAGATTTGAGACCATAACTTCAGTAGAACTTAACTGGATGGATCTTTTGCAAATCCAGTAATTTGGGTACTACTAGGTGTTAAGAATGCCATGCTTTACATCTTGATCTTACATTGTTATCTGGTAACAAATTTCTCGTAGCAATTAGAGCATTACTCTTGTATATGATATCCAAAGAGGAAGAATGGAAAACTGCAAAGATTTCAGTCTGAGACATGCTGACAAGTTGAATTTAGCTCTCAAACTGGATATTAGATACCAAACAAATATTAGATACCAGTATTTTACAGATAAGGAAATAAACCCAGAGAGGGGAAGTCACATGGATAGGGAGGAACCAAGATGGGTCTCAAACTTTGGTCCCATTCTCTTAGTCCAGTGTGTTCTCTCCTGTGGTTATGGTTGTTTACAACAAAATCAGATTAAATTCAATTCATGACTATTGAAAATACAAATAATTAGAAATAATGATGCTACTTTACATGTGTATAGAGCTTTAAAGTTTCCCAAGTGCCCAGAACAAAGCTAGTTATCCTGGATATGATTTTTTTTTTTTATACAACAAAACGTATTTCACATTTTTGTTCTGCAAAGGCTATTAAATATTCTCAAATTCTGAATGATATTCTCCGGGATGCCTGGGTGGCTCAGCTGGTTAAGCGTCTGCCTTCAGCTCAGGTCATGATCCCAAAGTTCTGGGATGGAGTCCCACATCGGGCTCCTTGCTTGAGTGCTGTTTATAACTCCAAATGCTATATGATTCCAAAGCAGGCAAAATCAAAATAGGTTGAAACAATCCAAATCGAGGTTGAACTTAGGATGAGAGAAGTAGAGAGTCCCATGTAAACACATGCAAACCAGGGCTGAAATTCTGAGAGTAGGAGAAAGGAAAAGAGACATTAATATGTATTAAACACTGACTATGCTCATGAAACTTACTGTGCACTTGTTTTCTAGAATTAGGTACTATTATCCTCATTTTACAGACAAGGAAGCCAAAACTCAACAACAGTATATGGATGCTAGAAAGACAGAAAAAAACAAAACAAAACAAAAACCTTGATGCATCTTCTCCTTCTATAACAGGCCAGTTCAGATTTAGCCATTAGACCACTGGGTAAATGCTGAATCTCTCTGAGCAATGGGCCGTGTGAATCATGGAATGGAGGGAGGGTGTGGGTGAGATCCTAGAAAAGGACCTGCTTTCAGTGTCTTCATACTACAGACTCCATTAGTCTCTTAATCCTACAAACACCAGACTCTCACTCTCACTCTCCCACCCCACTTCAAAAATATATGTTTTATGTTGTCTTTAATAGAGGACTTATGTCTTATTGATCCCAGTCTGCATGCTGGCCCTGAAGCATGCAGACTCGGATAAGAGAGAGAAAAAATCAATTTGGATTCCAGGGAGCAGTGCTGTTTCCAAGTTTACTGGATTATCTTTTTTTTTTTTTTTTTCTTCTTTCTCTCTCTCTTTTAAACCATGGAAGGATTGCCCTGTGTTCTAAGTTTGAACAAAGACCATGTGGCCAAAGCAGCGCTTCCTGTGGTAGGCAGCTATGTTATTCAACAAGGAAACGAGGTATGACTCCTGTCCTAGATCGGATGGCTTAGGGAGTTCACAGTCAGCAGTACTGAATGCAGGCATGTAACAGCCAGAAGATAGTAACTGATGCTGATGAGCTATCTTCTGTGTAAACTATCTTTTGCTTTGACTGATTTCTTCCAAACACCACAGCCTTCACATCCATGTATTTCCTGCCATAATCAATTCAGAAAGAATTCCTTGAGCCCTTGGTTTTAGCACTGCACACAATACAGTACCTAGAGTTAAAAGATAAGACCCTAGATTTCAAGGAGTCACATATCAAGTAATTGGAACTTTCTATAAGACAGTAGTACCTTTTTTTATGTAACATAGGGTGGTATCATTGTGAAATTTTCTAAGAGGTCAGATCAATGAGAGATGGAATAGTTGGAGGATAGACCAGATCATCTTGCATTTAACAATGGGTAGCATTTGGGGAGAGTGTGGGAAAAAGTGGTGTATCAGTACCTAGATTTCTTCTCTACCCAATTCAGGATTTCCATTGACAAAGGCCTCCAATTCAGCTTCTATGCCCATTACTTATCACATACACTGTAGAGTTACATGCAGGTACATTGAGTACTTGTTCTATGTCAGGGACTATATTCTGCACCACGGATACAGAAATGATTATGACATAATCCCTGATGTAAGGAGATGCTACTCCATCATCTAAAGGGAAAACCAGTCATTATACTGTAGTTATTTGTG
The DNA here is from genome assembly GCF_054177405.1 of Leptonychotes weddellii. Taxonomy (NCBI): domain Eukaryota; kingdom Metazoa; phylum Chordata; class Mammalia; order Carnivora; family Phocidae; genus Leptonychotes; species Leptonychotes weddellii. The sequence goes on from NC_138370.1 coordinate 35,187,521, forward strand.
TTGAGTCTAATTCCTACAATTGGTGAATATATAAAGTACAATGGGAATACAAATGAGGGGCTATTTCTGAAGGACAAGGACAGATGAATCAGCATAAACAACAGAAATGAGCTGACATTTAAACTTTGACTCAAAAGTCCAAGCATTCACATGTAGACAAAAGCATTCATAGCAGAGGAAATAGACCAAGCAAAAGAGCAGAGATGGGAAAGCACTTCATATGACACTGGAGTTGGAAAGAAGTAGATAGATTAAAATCATATTTGGGAGATAAATCAATGGTCTTTAAAGATTAATTGGATATGGCAGGCATTGTGTTTACTGTTACTATCTTGTCCAGACCCCTTTTACCAACCCATCCACACTGCAGCAGATGAATCCATACCCTAGCTGCGATGAGTGTTGGCTGCTAAGTCCTCACAGTGACACCTTCTCTTGAGTATTGACTCTATCTGAATAGGAACTGTCTTACCAAGGCAGTGTAGCAGTGACTGACTGATGTGAGGATTAAAAAGCCTGGCCTCTTGGCTTCAAGACAGGGTCAGCACTGCAGTGCTCTCTGTTCCAGAGCTCCCTATGTGACCAGGGTGAAGCTGGTCTCCAAATGAGGACACATCCTTGCTTAGCTCCTTCTTCCCTCACTCCTTTCTCCTGGGAGTACTCTCTCCAATCAATGACTTGCAAAAGAACCCACCTCTCAGGCTCCACTTTTGGGGAACCCAACCTCAGACAGGATAGGGTAAGAAAAGGTGGAAAGTCAGTATGATTCCCAGGTTTCATTTTGGTTAAGTAGGTGGTGGCTGAAGATGCAGTGAGTGAAAGAGCATTAGAGGAGTAAGTTCTTGAGAGGAGATACATTGAGTTTTGTTTACATGAGAAGCAAGTGAAATACACAGGAAGCAGTTGGATATTTGTGGGTCTACAGCCTAGGAGAGAGTTCTGGGCATTGTCACCAAACATTGCTAGAGGACAATTGAAACTATGAGGTTGCCTAGAAGAAAAAGAATGAAGAAGTAAAGAAGGCCTAGGATAAACTCTGAGGAAGACGAACATTACACACTGAGCAAAGAAGTGGAAACCTGTGAAGGAACTTTGCTCTTTTTCTTTATTACTTCCAATGAAGCTATGTTTATATATCCTGTTGTCATTCTACCAGTGTAGTGGTTTTAGACTTATGATCCAGCAGGTGTGTGTGTGTGTAGGCATAAAATGAAAAATGTTCAATGAAATGGAATCTACTTTGCTATTAGTTATATGTGCTCTAATATTTTCTTTTAAAAACATCTTTGTTAAGGTATAATTGATGTACAAAGAACTGAACATATATCCTGTGTACAATTTAATGAGTTTAGACATATGCAAACACCTGTGATACCATTGCCAAAATCAAGGTAATAGACATGTCCGACACCTCTCAGAGTTTCCCTTTGTTTTCTTTGTTGTTGTTTTGTGCTAAGAACACTTAATGTGAGATCTAACCTCTTAACAAATTTGGAATTGCACAGTACTGTATTATTTACTATAGGCATTATGTTGTACAGCAAATCTCTAGAACTTACTGATCTCTGTAACTGAAACTTTATACCCACTGAATAACAGCTCCCCATTTCTTTCACCACTCAGCCCTTGGCAATCATGATTGTTTTCTCTGCTTCTATGAGTCAATTTTAGATACCTCATAGAAGGGAAATCATGCAGTATTTGTCCTGTGACTGACTTCACTTAGTATAATGTGTTCCAGGTCCATCCACATTGTTGCAAAGGGAAGGATTTCCTTAATTTTTAGGGCTGAATAATATTTTATTTTATACATAGTGCAGCCTATTCTATTCTATTCTGAAAAATAATGGTGTACAATCTACTAAATTGATTTTTTTAAGATTTTATTTATTTATTTGACAGAGAGCACAAGCAGGGGAGCAGCAGAGGGAGAGGGAGAAGCAGGCTCCCCCTGAAACAGGGCTTGAGCCCAGGACCCTGAGATCATGACCTGAGCTGAAGGCAGACGCTTAACCAACTGAGCTACCCAGGTGCCCCTACTAAATTGATTTTTTAAGTCACTGATTGCTTATGACCTGCAGTTTTAAAAACATTTAAAATGGTAACATAAGCAGTGTATTTGGTCTTTTCTCCCTAGTTGTCAGTGTAAAAAACGTAACATATGTCTTGACTCCTGCTTTAGAAATTAGCACAATTTACTTCCTTTTTCTATATTCTATTTCCCCATTTTTATTATACTTTGATATGTTATTCTTGATTATTACTGTTAAATCTATATTTCTGCATTTTATATATTCTGTTAAGTTACCTTTGATCAATAAATAAAATATTAACAACATACCCAATTTTGTAATATGTATGCATATATGCATGTACATATGTTTCTGTGTATGAATGCAGAAGACCAGAAAGCTATATGTTAAAAGATTTATATTGTCTCATAGTATTTGTATTTTAGGAGGTTTTAATTCCTCTTTGTGCTTTTCTATAGTTTTTATTTTTTAGACAAAGAACCAGTGATAATTCTAATCAGTAATAAAGTCAAAAAGTTAAAAAAAAAACTTAACATTAAGAAAATTCACTGATATTATTGTTGATTTATACAATTTTTAATATTTTTGCAATCACAACTATGTTTTACCTGGTTATATATTCCATATCTTTAATTTAGAAAGTTCTTTCATCCTCTCTGCAGGTGTTAAAGATGTTAGCACTGTGCTCACTCCTGTGAACAGGAGGCTGTGTCCTTTCTCATCTCCATTCAGGAAGGGGTCAAATATCATCCAAAGTGTGAGCAAGGTGGGCTCAGGTAATACTGCTTCTCCTGATCTTGAATCTTTAGACTCACCCACCAGCAACGGAAACTATGATCTATAGATTTAGGATTTCTAGGACACCCTTGTATCAAGTAGACCGTTTCTGGGGCAAACAAGTGACATTTGAAAATCAAGCAGTCTCATGCTTTTGTTTGCTTCTTTGGAGAAAATACCTATATGGAAATCAAGTCCTATTAAGACATGTATTTCTCACAGGGCTGATGTTCCAAAATAAAACTTAAGCCATAAAGTAAAAACAGAAAGTTCTTTCATATTCAGAAATCAGATTGTATCCCCATTTTTCTTGGTTTTAATGATTTAAGTTCTTGTATTTCATTTTTTTTGTTTGTATGAACTGTATTTTTGTTTATGTTGTGTACATCCAATCTCCAACAGCAGATTCAAGGGTTTCCTAGGAAAGTCTATGACAATGACCAAAGCAGTGTTCCCCAAGGGTGACCCCTCAGGCTACCTGCCCAGCCATAGGCCTCACTCCAGACCTATGGGCTCAGAGTTTCTGGGTGTGAGGTCCAGGAATCTGCATCTTTTACAAGTCTTTCCTTTCCATTAGCACCTCTTGTGACTAATATGTATCTTAGACATCAAAACCCAGCCTCCTAAAGGGAAAAGAAACAAAGACGAATCATTGATTTATAAATGATAAAACCTCCACTGAAGCCCTAGTTTGCCCAATGGCTAATTCTATACCCTTGGGGTAAACTTCATCACCACTTTAAATGATAATTTTCTCAGGGCGCCTGGATGGCTCAGTTGGTTAAGTGTCTGCCTTCAGCTCAGGTTGTAATCCCTGGGTTCTGGGATTGAGTCCTGAATTGGGCTCCCTGCTCTGTGGGGAACCTGTTTCTCCCTCTTCCTCTGCCTTTCTCTCTCTCTGTCTCTCATGAATAAATAAATAAAATCTTAAAAAAATAAATAATAATTTTCTCAACTATGAAATGGTGGATTAGGTTAAACAATATGCTAGATTCTTTCAGTTTTAAAAAATTGTTTGGCTCTCAGTTCACTGTTTTCTAAAATAAAATAATGCATTTGCCCTACCTATGTAAGAAGCATATCAGTTTATGAAGGTCAAATGAGTTAATGGTTTGTTAAAGCATTATAATATTATTATTATTGTTGTTGCTGTTGTTGCTATTATTTGAAAAATTCATTTGCTCTTCATCCCTTAGAGTGAATAAAACAAACTGCATATTCATTGCACTTTTGGCCTAGTCATTTCTCCCTTCAGCAATCTAGATGCTCTTTCAAAGTAATTTTTCCTTCTGCCTCATAGGGGCAGAGACTAGGCAGGTGTCCATTTAAGTGTTCCTTAGGCACACAGCTAAACCGTCTCTCCCAGCCTTCTTTGCTATCAGGTATGGTGATGTTACTGAATCCCAGTTCATGGAATGTGACAAAATATGCTTGGCCTTTAAAATACTTACCTTGTGATCCTCCATGCTTTCTCTTATCCTTCTGCTATGTGAATGCCCCAACTCCCCTTGGACTACCCTGACCCCAATTGTCTCTAGCCTTGGATTGGACTTTAGGTGAACAAGAAATAAATGTCTATTGTCTCAAATCACTGAAATCTTGGGATTTATCTATACATCTGTCTTTACCTTAATAAACATACTGTCCTCATTAGGCATTTGTATGATAAAAGAACTTTTTCCTTGCCTAGAAGGTGACAAGATGACAAAGTTTCTCAGGAATATGGATAAAATACACCTGCTTTTAAATTAGGTTTAAGGTTGTCATTGGTATGAAGCTATCTGTTTCAGCTCAAATGTTACCTCCTTAGGGCTCCCTGGCCTTTCTATTCAAAGTATTCTATCCACATACCCCCAACCCTGGTAACTTCATTTCATTATTTCAGATAATATTTTTTAATGAAAGTGATTAGTTTTGAGAATGTATTATATTTTCTGCTGGTTTGTTTATTATCTGCCTCTACCATGAAAATGAAAGTTCCACGATGGCAGGATTCTTTTCTGTCTTGGTCACGGATATATTCTCAGAGCCTAGGAAGCTGAACTGGGACCAAAGTAGGGTGGGAAAGAGAAAAGCAAAGGAAGGATAAGGAGGACCTCTGATAGAGACACTAGGAAAAGGATCCTGAGGTGACTGTGTGACTTCATGGAGAGTGAGAATGCATGTTTGTGTATGCATGTGCATGCACACATGTGTCTAAGAGAGATATTAATATAATATGCAGGGCTTATTCCATAAATTCCCCCAATTAATTATTATAAAGCATTGCAAGTGTCTTTTCCTCCATAAATAAATGCTTTTAATGATATATTTATACTCCCCACATTATAATGGAAAGCTAACATCTAACTGAGGTTCTGCCCAAGTTTGGTGCAAAATCCTCATTTTCCTCCCAGTTTCTGGAAAAGCACTTGCCTTTACATTTGGGTAAAACTGGACCTTTAGAATCCCCCCTCCTGTTTTCCTCGCTTATTGTTTTTTTACAGCCTATTCAATGGGGAAAATGTGGTGTGTGGGGTTTCAAATCCTCTATGATTTAACTAAGTGACTAAGCAAATTCCATAACCCTAGTGGATCCGCTTCCTATGTATGCTAAGAGCCTTGGTTTCCGCCTCTTCTCATCATTTTTGTAGAGGTTCCTCATTGCAGAGGTGCTGTTATACAGACTAACGTTTAAAGCTCCAGTCCTCCACCCACCTCCACGCCTCCGGAATGGATGAGCTGTCCGTGGTGCTGAAAGGTTGACTGGGTAATTCTCAGTCTTTGGATGTTCTCTGTAGCAACGTGCACTTCGGAAGGTAGCCTGCTGGGGCAGGTTGTTCTAATGCCAGCAGCACAGTTGTGGTTCTAGACTCCTACCTGTGATGTAGAAAACTCACTGCTTGTCCTGTTTTCCAGCTGATAGATGAGCTAATTTGAAACATGAGAGTTAAGATCCAGATTTGTTGGAAACATTTTGAAAATCTGTATTTCTGTTCCTGGATACATTAGTACCTAAGTCCCTAAAATTAGGCTTTTAAACTCTAATATAACAATATAAAAAATGACCCATTTAAAAAAATGTAAATTGCTTCACAACAGACTCACATAACTATTTCTTAAGTCCCATCCAGCTGAACTACTAAGAATTCTAACCCCAATATCAAGCTCCATTTATTTAGTAGGATCAATCTCCACCTTGTAATTAAAGAGAATTTCAGCAATGTTTTAACCTTTTGCACATAAGGGAGTCCAAGATCTCATCAAAGGACTTTTCCTTGTTGGCCTGACACTGACCTATGGAGGAGGAAGTAACATAGTGGAAGAGAGTGAGATAGAATAGAGGCCAACACGAGGTTTAGAATTTGTTTATAGTCTTCCTTTAATCAAAAACTCTTTTCCCCACAAGGGAAATAATAAGCTGCTTATGTAAACCCCATAACAACCATCTGGCCATTTTGCTGGCTGAGGCCTTGGGGTGTGTGTGTGTGTGTGTGTGTGTGCGTATGTATGCATACCCAAGATTTGCAAGTGTGAAAGAATTAGCTTGGTTAATGGTATAAACTAAGAAATGATGTTTTCAGTATCCATCATATACTTAACCCAGACTTAAATCATAATTAAAATGTGAATTTTTAGATATGTTAATGTTTGTGCTGAGAGGAAGGAATTACCTGGCTGTCCGTGAATAAGGTAAGTTTGGGGGCAGGGGTGGTGGTGATCCAGAAGCATTGATTGAATGAAACAGGAATCAAGTAAAGGAAGCAGTCTGAGTAATCAAACACAACAGTAGGATGATTTTCTGTAGCCTAGAGTGCTCCTTGATCTGTTAGGAATACATTAACTGCCCAGCAGTACCAAGTGGAAGAGAATTGCAAGTAGGAAGCATCTTTTAGGGGCTGTGGATGATGAAGATAATGTTTTACTTTATTCCTCATTTTTTCAGAAGGCACAACAACAAAAGATTGGGAAGTGCTTCATTAGCTAGGATAGGACTACAGTAAAAGACATCATTATCAAATATAGTCTCATCCATTCTTATATATTTTACAGATTACATATAGCTGATCCACATGGCAATCCTGAGCGACCACAGTCTTTATTCTACACATAAGAAAACTGCAGCTTGTGAAGCTTAGGTGACTTGCCCAAAGTCATAAAGTAAGTAAATATGAATCTAGAACAGAGACGAAGCTTTTTTACTTCAAAATCTATGCTCCTTTCATTACGTTATAGTCACACTATTAACTAAAGTAAAAATTTACTTTATCTATCTAAATTTTCCTTTGAGCTTCTTTTAATAGGAAAGACAAACATTTAGCAGATTTGTGAATTATCAACTCCACACTGATGAAGAAAGAGTAATTTCAGAAGTTTTAGAGTCCTTCTATCCCTCTCATTTCAACCCCAACATTTAATCCAGTTATAATAGTTAATGCTTTTTTGAGTATTGACTATATGCCAGGCTCTGTGGAAAGTGCTCTGTAAGCATTATACCAATCCTTAACAATAATTCAATGTAGTAGGTATTACTAGTATCCCCTTTTGGCAACAAGGAAACTGACTTAGATAGGTTCAGTGACTTGACAAGAAAAAGTCACTAGTAAAAATAATAGCAATGTTTGTGAGTACTTGCAACATGGCAAGCTTGGCTCAAAGCACATTGCAAGTCCTAGGTCACTTAATACATTTTACCTCCAAAATAGAGTATTTAGGTTTGAGCAGAGTGTCCTGGTTTACTCCTGTTGTTTCAGTATAATTATCAATAGAGCTGCTTTTTACTCTAACAAGTGTCCTTGTTTGAAGGATAAAAGTATTTGGTCACTCTGTCTAGAAGGTAGGTAGTCTTACTATTTCTCTTTTACGGATGAGTGAAATGAGGTAGAGAGAAGCTAAGTAATTCACCCTAAGCCATCCAACTGAAAAGTTGCCAAGCCAGGACTCAAACCCAGGTGTCTTAATTGATGTTCTTTGTAACCCTCATGTTCTTAACAATCTTCCTTACTTGCTTTCCATTTACCACCACTTTAGTACAGCAGCCAGTTCCTGTCCTGAAATGCTCTTAGATTCCTCTCACAGAGAGTGGTCCCTATCCTGATGTCACTCTCCCTTTCTCTTCCAAACAAATATACATTTTAAATCTCATTCCTTCAGAACCCTTCCAGAGAATAGGAGATAATCCAAGAAAAAAAGAGGCACTCATGAAATATATTTCAATATATATTACTTCCCTTAACCTAATCCTTACAACTTCTCTATGGGTTATATATCATAATTTCTATTACCCCAAAGAGAAAACAGAGACTTAGAGAGGTTAAATAACTAGCCCAAGCTTTCATAGTCAGGAAATCGGGGAATCAGAGCTTGACTAATTTCTGCTTCATTCCAAAATCCAAGCAGTTTCATGGTGGACTCTGCCCTCAACAGTAAAACGATCTCCAAAGTCCTGCCACAGCTCCTAGACTGTAATTCTTTCAACTTACTAATAAAATTCTATCCAATTTGATGTTCATGTCATCTTTCTAAGGCTAGAGGATCACATGTATGCTTTTAATCTGGGGAACCCCAGTGCCTTTACCCTGTGATAATTTTAGGCATCATGACAGCCTCAATAGGGTTGAAAGCCCTTCTGAATGTGATGGGATCCAATCCCTAAGATAACTGTGAAGAGCCTGAAGATAGTCTTACACACAGGTACTGTGCCAGGGAGGGGCTCCCTCACCTCCATCATCTCCCCAAGTTTCAATTCAGACCATGGGTGCTGCTCACGCTGACCTGAGATGCAGGCCCCTGGGCACTGGATATGATGCCATGCAGGCCAAGTGCTATGCTGATTAACAGGGGTTGGTGTATCTCCCATTTCATACTCCATTAAGGAAGGATGAAGCAGGCTGAGCTTGCAAATGATGACAATAATGAGGTTCCGGTTATCTACTCTGTTTTTTTCTCCCCTGCTCCCCACCTGCTGTTTCTCTGAGGGCCTTGCCAGTGAGTCCAAGTAGATTCTGACACGTTGGACATGCTTCAGCCACTATGAGAGGGCTGCTCTGTGAAGGGAGGACAGTAAAGCCATTTCCCTTGCTAACCCAGGGGACTGGCTATGTGACTATTCTGATTCTTCCTTTGGGAGGTGAGGCTCGAAGTCCCTCTCTCTGTATTTCTTAATGAGGCAGCCATGCTGAGGGAGTGATCTGTATGTGGATTGCTGAAGCATAAAAGATACCAAGTGGGTGGTTTGAGAGGAAAATGAAAGGGTTTTTTGTGCTCTGGCAGCTAATGAAATCAGAAAGAGAAATGGAACTCACCCAATGTTGAGAGAATGGGAAAAAAATACCAAGATTAATTTTTTTATAAAATGAGAGCAGCTCACTGAAATGTCAAAATATCTTTTCATTTAGGTTAAACAAAGGGAAGGGATAATGTGGTTTCAGTGGCATTTGTTGGCCAAAAATCTCAAAGCTGTGTTCATCCTATCTATAATTTTTATGGCAATTTTTCCATTCAAATTGACTATGAAAACTCACATCTGTGTAAGATGTTAATGTGAATTATGACTGGATGTAGAAATATGCTTATGGAGTACAGCATGAGCCTGGGATATACAGAACTATGTCCATGACACACACATTATACGGTCATAAGGATATAATATGCCAATAATCAAACCCAGCTTGCTTCTTATGGCAAGGATAAACACTTAGCAAATGTATGAATTATCTCTGTGTCTCAACTCAATACAGACTGAGAAAGAAATTTCAGAAATTGGGCCACAAATTCCACACCTGGAAAGTTCATGAGCTTCCAGCAATGAAACAATTTATGACAGATTTTCATCTGAAAGTGTGAATTGAAACTGTTTCTATTTATCCCCTCATCCTGGCCTTGTTTGGCTTTGGCCAAGATAAAATTTCCGTAGTTCACTCATTTGCTGTCTTCCTCTTTGTCTTGCTTATTCTTGAACTTCTGACCTCTATCATTCTTTTGCTGTTCCTTGTGGAACTTTGTTTCATTATAAAATTAAAGTATTAAAAATATTTCTAATCTCTCCTAAAATAAAATTAGGCATTGTCCTTGATAATACTACTGTGCTTTCAGGCTCTCAGGTGGAACGTGTTCACCCTTTTGAGACCTTGGTCACAAGGTCCCCACCACTGCAAAGTTTCACTCCTTACACCTGCTTCTTAAACCCTTCTCCAGGGATGCATGTTTTCAGCCACAATCTGCCCCACTTCTCACCACTTCACCAAACTTCAGGCTTAATTCTTCACATTATTCAAGGGTGATAACACCTGTCCAAGACTAGTACTCTCCACCCCATTTGCTTTCAGTTTTGAATGAGGACAGTGCCTATGTTGGTAATTTCCTGACCTCAATTCAGTGACTGACCTCCCAACTGCCCTGTCACAATTCCCTCCCATGATCACATGCTGGTAAGTTCTACCTTTGCAACGTGAAACTCTAATACCCCACTCTCCACCCACAGCTTTCTTTCCTTTGCTTCATTCCAGGCTTTGACTGGAATTTGATTGGTTTCATCATGTTATCTGGACCCTGGTTCTGTGAGCCCCTAACTTTCTCTACAGATGAGCTACCTGAAGCCAGTCCATCAAAGATTCTGTAATCTCCTCCCTAATTTCCAAATCCTCCTCTTTCTTCATCCCATTTTATCTCTTATTTGTACCTCTAACTGGCACCTTCTATAATGAAAATGTCTTCTCCTTTGGCTTTTGTGTTGTATCTCGCATAGTCATCTTCTCTCCCCTTCTTTCTGTCAGCTGATTGAATATCTCCTCTTCTCACTGCGTGCAAAGGGTTTCTTTCTGAGTCATTTTCTGGTTTTCCTTGCTTCTTAATCTGTATATTCCCTGAGGATTTTCATCATAACTTTCTTTTGAAGGATTTTTCTCTTGAGCACTCCCAGTAGCCTGTTGCATGGCCCAAAGAAGCCCAAATAAAAAATCTTCGGTACTGAACTACTTCTGTTTCAGTGTATGCTTTTTCTGATGAAAGGTCACAGTCATTCAAGCCTGGCTTCTGAGCATCATCCTTGTTTTCTCACTTCATCCCTTCCAACCAAAGAGTCATTAAGTTGTGTCAATTCTAACCATTAAAGTTTTCTCACATTTTTCCTGTCCCTTTATCTGCATGGATACTACTATAGCTTCAACCTTCACCATCGTTTTCCTGGATATTGTACCAGACTTCTAACTGGTTTGAATCTGTCCTTTCTACTACCACGAGTGTCAACTTCTTGAAGCATAGATTCATTTATAAATTTTCCCTAACCTAAGCCTTTCAATCCCTCCCTCTCCCAGCACTGCAAAATCAAACTTCAGAACATGTCTATCAAGATGCTTTATGATCTGATCTTTGCCTATTTATTTAGTTTCATCTTTACTCATTGCACTAAACATTCCAGTGATGCCAAACCACCTGTTGTTACCAAAACATAGCATGGAGCTTTACACGGACACGCACCTTTGCACATGCAGCTCTCTTTCATCCTGAAATATTCTTCCTCCTCTTTCATACCAACAAAAATTCTTGTCATTCAAGACCTAGTTCAAGTATTACTTGAATCTTTAGCTCATCTCTTTAGCATCATCTAAAACTGTTTAGCTCATCTCTTTAGCATCATCTAAAACTGTTCTCCTCTTGATATCCATCTCTATTCATAGTAGAATTCTGTATTTCCCTCAAGTATGTCATATTCTCTACTTTTGTTATTCCCTTCACTCTTACCATCCTTTTCACCTGTCTAATATGCTACCCAAGCTTCACATCTCAGCTTTAGATGGCATTTCCTTTGAGAAATATGTGGCCCTGATCCCCAAAGTAAGTTAAATCCCCTTGTTTTATGGCTCCATTGTAGCCTATATCTTCCTTTGGGTAATGAAACACATATAGTGGCTCCTTTAATATTTGACTTCTACAAAGACTATTATATCCAAGGTTAGAAGCCTAGTCTGTATTTTTGTTATTGCTACATCTTCAGAACTCAGCACACTGCCTGGCACATGTTAGATGTTCAATAAATACTTGCTGGATTTTGATGGTATTAAACTTACTCATGATGCCTGCATAGAGTTGACAGCAATCTCTCTCTCTCTCTCTCTCTTTTTTAAGATTTATCTATTTGTTTTAGAGAGAGAAAGCACAAGTGGAAGGGGCAGGGGGAGAGGGAGAGAGAATCTCAAGCAGACTCCCTGCTGAGCACAGAGCCCAACATGGGCTTGATCTCATGACCCTGAGGTCACGACCTGGGCTGAAACTGAGTCAGACCCTTACCCGACTGTGCCACCCAGGCACCCCTGACTGCAATCTCTTTTAACCCCACCCCCACTCCTGCCCTACAACTGTACTTTTACCCATCAGTGTACTAATTACACATGGCAAGTCTGAATTTCCCTCAGCAACTGGAGCTTATGACGCAGCTCCCAGATGGGGGGGGTCTTGGAACCCAGTTTGAGGCCAAGCAGAATCACGCATGCAGATCATGGAACTAGAAAGCTTTCAAAGACTGAACTGAATGTTAAATCAGAGTAAAAAAAATAATCTATCTTAATCATCAGTCTGAAGGAGTGTCATCAGTCAGAGGAAAGGGAGAAAGAGGCATCAGAACAGACCAAGAAACATAGGTCGGCTGGTATGATTCCTTGAGGCATGGGGCAGAGCTGCAGGCGCTCTCATAGGGCACATGCAAAAGTTCCAAAAGGTGCTGAACAAGCTTTGGTACATTACAGTTTTGTTGTTGAGGTGGTGGTGGTGGTAATTGATATATACTTACATGTCATGACCTCCTCTTCTAGATTTTGAATTCTATGAAACGACAGCTTTATTTTAATCACTTTTGTATTTTCTGCCCTCAGTAGATATCTGTACAACTAATGTGTGTATAGTTACCCTTCTCATCTAAAAGCTTTTTGTTTGCAAGTTTGTTTACGAATAAAAGCTTATTCCTTATGCCTTGATTAGAAATGTTTGTGTAGTAATGTGCTGAACCTGACATATTGTTTTAAAATGCAAGCTTTGTGAAATTCAATTTATGAAATCCAAACACAATTTCAGCTTATTAGGGGCTTGTAACCAAGAAATAACTTGCTTCCTCCTCTTTCATACCAACAAAAATTCCAAACCATTAGCTTTGGAAATCAAAGCATAAACAGATGAATTTTCTATGTGTGCTTTCCTGCTGTGGCTATTAGCCCAGGAATTAGCCAGGAAATCATGCACTGTGCTGAATGAATTGAGAGAACTTCAAGTGGAAGAAACTCCTAAGGCCAGTGGAGCTCTCTGTCATTGAAAGGGTATGAGGTGTAACTAAGCTGCTTTGCATGGTGAAAGCTGGCTGCTGGTGCTAACTCACTCCTCTTCTGTACCATCTAATTGATTTTCCTTTGAGTGTTATACCAAGGGATTGGGGGACAGTGTCAGTGGTCTGCCTTGGATATAGGCAATAATGTTTTTTGTGGGGTTTTTTGGTAGAGAATTTAAAAAATAATAATAACACTGACTAAAAGTTGGTCAAAATTTTCTTATCACCATGTACTGGCAATTCTAATCAATGTCAGTGATAAGATGCTCCTCCCTCCAATGATTCTTTTGTTGGCCTACATTCTAAATAATTATTGCAATTACTATTCAGTTTTAATAATACATATGTAAACTTAAAATTGGCACATTTTTATTACTTTCCTTTTAACAAAGTTTGCATCCCATATGGAAGTTAATTTATAGAATTCCCGGTCGTACAGTTGGCCCCGGACACATGTGGACTGAGCATAGCTGTTTATTTCCAGAATGAATATCTAACAGTTCCGAATCATTCAAACTTATTCCCAGTGCACAGTCGGTGATAATACATAGTTTTGTGTTTGAACAGTGGATAAGAAATAAACAATAATGGTACTGTGCTTGCTAAGATGAAGAAATGTAACTTGAGCCACTTTAATTCTGTCATTCTATATGACTCCTTTGAATTTTTGTGGTTATAATTTAAAACAGTAAAAAGATTGAGATCTGAGAGATTCAATAATTTTTATTTGATGAGTCCAAATTTTAAATCATACATGAAATATATTTATTTCATTGTATTATAATTACTGAAAACAGCTTTGTTATGTAGAGGAAAAGGGTGTTAAAACACAATCTGCTTTTGGTGGCAAGTATACCATGTTTGCCACTCTCTCCTTAACCACCCTCTCCCTCTTCTCTTTCTGGTATTATGATAGGCTCTGCACACATGTGATCTCACCTTTCCTTGGGGCCTTCATTACTCAGAGTGGGTGGGGACAGGCTGAGGAGCCTGGTTAAACAACTCCGACCTTGGGGGTTACTCAAGACTTTCTGTGCTACGATTCTACTTTCCCATCCTAAGTCCATTTTCTCATTATTTCCCAACATTTGGGAAACATAAAGTGTATAAAACTTTCCTCTGTTTTATATATTTGGGCTGGTCCCTTCTGTTTTTCTCCCCTTTTCTCCCCTATGCCATGGTCATTCTCTTATATCCCCTTGCTCATACTCTTCCGTCTTCCTGGAATATCCCCTAACCTCCTTATCCCTTACCCAAATCACAAATCCTCCATGAAGCCCTTTTTGACTGTTTCATCCCCCCAAATATCTCAATTCTCCAAACTCCCATAGTGTTTTTGGTGTTTAGATTGCTTTTGTTTTTGCTGATTGACAGGGATTAATTTTTTTTTTATTATTATTAAATGCTTGCAATACAAAAGTTACTGTTCTGGCCACTTTGAGGTGTACATTAAGTACACTTAATGACTTTGAGTGTCATTATGACATTAAGTATTCAAAATTTTACACAACCATCAGCAGCACCCTCCTCCAGAACCCTTTTCATCTTGCAAAACTGTGATTCTGTACCTATTAAATAATAATTCCCCCTTCCCCTTTGCCCCTAGCCTATGACAACCATCATTTTATTTTCTGTAACTATGAATTTGACTACTACATTCTTCATATAAGTGGAATCATACAATATTTTTCTTTCTTTCTTTTTTTTTTTTTTTTTGACCAGCTTATTTAACTTAATGTAATGTCCTCAAGTTTCACCCATGTTGCATGTAGCATGTGACAGGACTTTCTTCCTTGTTAAGACCAAATAATATTCCATTGTAGGTATACACCGCAATTTGTTGTATGTATATTTGGGTTGCTTCCACCTTTTGGCAACTGTAAATAGTGCTGCTATGGACATAGATATACAAATCTCTTTAAGACCCTGTTTTCAATTCTTTCAATTCAATTCTTTAAGACCCTGTTTTAAATATATATATATTGAATATATACCCAGGGTGGAATTGTTGGACTATATAGACAGTAATTCTATTTTTAATTTTTTGAGGAATTTAATTTTGAGGAATTGAATATCTATTTTCCAAAGTGGCTACACCATTTTACATTCCCACAAGGGCTCCAATTTCTCCACGTCTTTTTTTTTGTTTTTAAATCTTATTTATTTACTTGAGAGTGAGCAAGAGAGAAAGAGAGACAGCATGAATGGGGGGAGGGAGAGAAGGAGAAGCAGACTCCCCACTGAGCAGGGAGACTGATGCAAGGCTCAATTCCGGGAATCCAGGATCATGACTAGAGCTGAAGGCAGACACTTAATGGACAGAGCCACCCAGGTGCCCCACTCTCCACATCTTTTTCAACTCTTATTATTATTTTTTATAGCAGCCACCTTAATGGATATTAGATAGTATCTCATTATGAAAGATATATATTTCTGCAATAATTGGTGACATTGGGCATCATTTCATGTACTTACTGGCCATTTGTATATGTCTTTGGAGGAATATCTCTTCATCTTTTGCTCATTTTTTACCTGGGTTATCTGATTTTGTTGTTGAGGTGCAGAAATTCTGTATATATTCTGGATATTAACCCCTTATCAGATATATGATAAACAAATATTTTCTCCCATTCTGTGGGTTGCCTTTACTATGTTTATAGCGTTCTTTGATGCACAGCTTTTAATTTTGATGTAGTCTAATTTTTTTTTTGTTGCCTATCTTTCAGTGACATATCCAAGAAATTCTTGCCAGATCCAAGGTCATGAAGCTTTTCACCTATGTTTTTTTTTTTTTTAAAGATTTTATTTATTTATTTATTTATTTATTTATTTATTTATTTGAGAGAGAGAGAATGAGCATGAGATGGGGGAGGGTCAGAGGGAGAAGCAGACTCCCTGCTGAGCAGGGAGCCTGATGAGGGACTTGATCCTAGGACTCCAGGATCATGACCTGAGCCGAAGGCAGTCGCTTAACCAACTGAGCCACCCAGGCGCCCCTCCTATGTTTTTTTTCTAAAAATTATATACTTTTAGCTCTTACTCTTTGGTCCATTCTGAGTTAATTTTTGTATGTGGTATGAAGCAAGGGCCTAACTTCATTTTTTTGCAAGTAGAGATCCAGTTTTTCTAGCATCATGTGTTGAAAAGACCATCCTTTACCCATTGAATGGTTTTGGCAGCCCCATTGGGTAGCATTTGACCATATATGTGAGGGTTTATTTCTGGGCTCTCTATTCTATTGTGTTAGTTTATACGTGTGTCTTTATGCCAGTACCACACTGTTTTTATTACCATAGATTAATAGTACATTTTAAAATCAGGAACTGAGAGGCCTCCAACTTTGTTCCTTTTCAAGATTATTTTGTCTATTTGGGATCTCTTAAGACTCTACATGAATTTTGGCATGAATTTTTCTATTTCTGCAAAAAACATTATTAGAATTTTGACAGGGATTACGTTGTAATTGTAGATTGCTTTGGGTAGTATTAAAATCTTAAAAATATTAAGTATTTCAGTCCATTAACATGGTATATCTTTCTACTTGTTGGTATCTTCTTAATTTCTTTCAGCAATTTTTTGTAGTTTTCAGTGCACAAGTCTTTTGCCTTCTTTGTAAAATGTATCCTTAAGTATAGTATTCTCTTTAATGCTATAGTAAATGAAATTATTTTTCTTAATTTCCTTTTGGGATTATTCATAGTTAGTGTAAAGAAATGCAAAACTGATTTTTTTGTGTTAATTTTTTTTATACAGCAAGTTTGCTAAATTTATTGAATAATTCTAGGGTTTTTTGTTGCTCTTTTGTTTGTTTTATTTTTGTCTGTTTTTTGTGTGTGGAATATTTAGGATTTTCTATATCTAAGGTCATATCTGTGAACAGAGATAATTTTACTTCTTCCTTTCCAATTTGGATGCACTTTATTTTTTTGCTTAATTTATCTTGCTAGAAATTCTAGTACTATGCTGAATACAAGTAGTATAAGTGGGCATCCTCATCTTGTAAGATAACAGGAAAAGCTTTCAGTCTTTTGCCACTGAATATGATATTAGCTGTGGGGACAGTTAGTTTTTAGTAGAGAGATCTTCAAAGGCCCACATTTATACAACTGACATTTATTGAGTACCTTCTAAATTCCCCAAAGTAGATAGGCCCTTTTCATATGTTGCTCATTTAGACTTCACAAAAACTTTATGAGGGAGTTTTCCCCACTTAGTAAATGTGGAAATTAAAATTCATAGAAATTGAGTAACTAGCCAAGTTTATGAAATTAGTAAATGACAGATCTGGGATTTGAATTCCATTTTATCTCACTTAAAAGTGCACATTCTTTTTACTTTATCCAGTTGCTCCTTGAAAGAGGGACCAGGTCTCCCTGGACTTACATTTCATTTTCACTTCTACAGTATCAAGCATAGCTGGGCCCATCCAAATGCTCAATATCTTTGGATGGATCCCTTGCCAACATAAAAATCCATTTCTAAATGCCCTGAGAGCTTTCCTTGTCCCTGTTGGAATGGGAAACTGGATTTCTCAGGCAGTTGAATACACTTTTAACTTGCCAAACACAATGCTTGAAATGGGGTAGAGTCTATCACTGGGCCACTAAGCCTGGCTTCCGAAGTCATTCATTCTCCGGTCTACATCCACAGCTCTCTCTGTCCCAGCAACTGCAGTCTCTTACTTTGGGCTCCTACTGCCTGACTCATAGCAGCAGCAGTGTCTCTGCTGCTTTTTTCTTCTTGTTTCTGCCTGGGGTAACCCCGGCCCCAATGCTAGTGACACATTACCCTAGAGGAACAAGGGAACCTGCTGAGAACCCATTCCTTTCCTAAGACTACCTCTCTTCTTGGCCAGAGTGGAGAAAAACAAACTGATTATAACATCAAAAGGAAGGGCTAAAAACAACTTCTCAGGCTAGATCCCAGTTCCCAGAATTGACATCTTCCCAGTGTTCACAGCCTTGGCCAGAGATGGTGTGGAAAAGGAACAACCTTTCTCTTGGATCATCCCCCTCAGGTTTTGAACTCTACAAAGGGGCAGAGTAAGGCCACTGAGGGAAAAACAAACAAACCAAACATGACTCTCACCCATTAGGATAACCACATGTCCACATTTTCTGGGATATCTTGATTGCAAACAATTCTGTTCATGTGCCATAAGACAGAATGGCTATCATGTGTTGGACTATTTGTTTTGATTTTTGGTTCAGGAAAGATTGTCACTGTAATAGGAAAAATAAATAATAAATAAATAAATAAGATGCCTCTTGGCATCTTTGCAGTTTCCCACAAAATGTAACTGTCTTCTGCATCTAGAATTGGAGTTACTGGTCCCTAGAGTCTAAAAGAAATCAGAACTGAAGTTTGAGCTTGTTGTTTTCCTCCACTTTCTGAATCAGCCTTTTAACTCCTTGAGAGCTGTCCCCAGGCTGAGGGCTTAAGGCTACCCACCAAGCTGCTCACATCTGTTTTCCCTGAGTCCACACACTGGAGAGAAAAAACACAAAACTCTTTAGTAGAGGAAATGAGCTGCAAGGTTTGGTTTCCCAATCCTCTCCAGATCTCAGGAGCCCAGGCAGAGGAGGAAGCAAAGAGATATTTGAAAAAAGAAACAAACAAAACAAACAAACAAACAAAGGAGGAATGACTTCAAGACAATACAATCCCAAAATATCAGAACTGCCATTCTCATTTTATAGATGAAGAAAATTGAGGTTCAGAGAGGGGAGTGACTAACCCAATCTCATTGGTCATCAAGGCTGCTAATCACCTCTTTGGAAGACTGGGGAACCTCCTATAACTCTACAGCTTCTCCCACCTTAGGACTTACACTCTGAACAGAACCTAAGCCTGCTTCTACATGGCCGCTGGTCTGCAGGCTGGCTGTCCACTGAAGGTCTATACAAAGCTCCACCACCTCACCGAGGACACTGTTACTGAGTTCTCCCTTTTCCTTATCTGATGGAAGGCAAAATTTCTCCAGTGTGATCTTTTCACCACCAGAATAGGAATCTCTGGGTGACTTCCTATACCCACTCAGACCTATTGAATCAGTTTCTGAGGATGGGTCTGGGGATTTACATTTTAATAAGCCTCTTAGGTGCCTAGCTGATGGCCAGGCACATTCTTGTCTCAGAACTGCAAGTCTGCAGGTCAAGGGGAATGTGGTGGTGGGAGCCAGCCACATTGTCTCCATCTCCCCTCCATCAGAGGCAGCCCAGCTGACCTCTCATCAGCAGACCTGACTTAATGCTACAGCTGGGGAAGGACTGTCAAGACAAGTACTTCCCCCAAAACCAGAAGTGTTTTGTAAAGCAAGCCTTCTATATAGCCATATTTGTTGAGAAACACTAGTTCATTTCTTAATATCTAGTTAAAAAGCTCTGTTTCTCTGTAAGCTAACCTGAAACCAAAAATGCTATTCCTCTTTCCCTCAATTCTGCTCTCCCCTTCTTCCTCCCCAACCTCAAGACCTCCTTTTACACATTTCTAATCTTAAAGGACTTTGAGCCCTTGTTTACCTTCCTCTTAATTCCAACCCAGAAGGCCAGGGGCATAAACATTTTCTCCCATAGATGATACAAAAAAGGTGATAAGAACAATAAGTTGGTGATGCCTCAACTGTGACTTCAGTGAAACCTTGCAGATAAGTTTCAGTATTTTCCAGGGCACACCTATTTTCACTTGTCCAAATTGCTTCAGATTATGAAATCAAATGTTTCCTCCTTTTTGAAAATCAGTTGTCTATCTCACTAATGGGGATGCACGATTAGTTCAATAATACAGCATAGCACTCATGCCTGTGTAAGCCCCATGCCTGCCTATACAGCTTGATCCGTTATTGGCAGCTTGTATGGGAGAGAACAAAGCTGAACATGAGTGTAGCAGAAAGAAAAGCGGAGAGTAGATGAGGGAGCGGAGCCTCTTCTGAGGAAGTTAACTGGATGATGGATGAGAGGAAAAATTCTTGTCAGGAGGGAGAAGCTGCACAGTGAGTTTGAGAGCGAGAGAGCCCAGTTTCCCTTGGGCATTGCCTGGTGAGAGGTGGAAGGGTTTGTTTTGTTGTGATCAACTGAGAAAAAGACCAGCGAAGTGCTGGCAGCAGGGGAGGCATTACCAAGGGATAGTGCTGGAGCGGTTTTGTTCTTAGGCACAGATGTAATTATCTCTCTAATAGCAGCCTTGATAAGCCAGCCTAGATAAGGAGATACTGTACAAGGTCTATTTATCAGGTGGGTTGAAAAACTTCAAGATACAGAGGCAAGTATGTATATATGCAGACACACATATATAAATACACACATATACCCCACTTACACGCTGGCACACACACAAAAAGTCACACTCAGTCACAAAAACATAAAGATACACATACATAGATACAAATACACACATATACAACTGTACATACGGATGCATGTGCCTACATGCAGTCATGCTGACACATGTCCATTTGTACCAGTCTTACACACAGATGTGCATAGGTTGACTTACACACAGAAATCAGAATAAAACAGAAACTGTGCTTAGGGCATGGTGGCCATGAGAATCATCGGAAATCACATTGAGCTAAGGATGAGGCTCTAAGTACATGAGGGCAGTAGCCAAGTCTCCTGATCCTCAGAGCACCCAAATGCTGGGTACGTAGTGGGTACACAATACGGTCCCACTGATTGATGGACTCTATGGCTTACCTTACTGACCTTCTGCCATGGTTTGATTATGACAACCATGGGAAAATTGTCTCCCCTCCAAACCTTTGGTGTAAATGCTTGGAGTGTCTTGGAACTTGTTATTGGCTGAGATTATGTGCTTCTGGAGCCCCCTCACTTATCCCCTGACTCTCCACTCCCAAAACCCCACCTCACAGTCAAGTGGAAAATTTCATTCCTTTTCAAAAGCAAAAGATCACCAGGGATCTCTATGGCATACCTGATATATCAGACAGGCCTCTCTGAAGAGGGTTCTTGTCTCCTTCATAGCAGGAAAGAAGCTTCAAGTGTCAAAATAAGAGCCAGGCAATGCTTACTGACATACCTATGGCTTATTAACAATGTATACATCATCATTATCATTAAAGATGACTTTTAAAAAGCATGCCCATTCTACGCTTGTTTGGTCAAGGTGAAGCAAAGTAGAACAGCATATTTGCTCTCTGAGTCATTGGAGAAAGCTAGCACCTGCACCCCATGCCTTAGGAGTTAGCATCTCCACTTAAGCAGCAAGGGGCCTGAGTCCCAGATGAAGGAGCCTAGAAACAGTTCTTTTTCCCCGTGGAGTTCTTGATTACAATGAACTCTATCTTCATTTCCTGTGCACTTGTTATTGATTCTGGCATATATACTACTTAGTGTTTGAACAGGAAGGAGAAGAAATTGGGATGCTAATTTTGAACTTTTAATTCCATCCTTTTCTCCTCCACAAACTTTCTTTGCCTTATTTTTTTTTTTTCCTTCCCTTATTCATTCTCCATTCTCTTTCTTCCTCTTCTACTGCATCCCAAACAGCAGCGGGATGGCTAGAGAGCCGCCGCCTTTCCAGCCACACCTTGAAGACTTGGAGGTCCAAGGACTATGGCCTCCCTTTGCATTGATCCCTCTCTTCAGCATGAACCACTTTTTAGCCCATCTTCTGAAGAGTGGGGGTGAGGTTGTGCCATCAGGAAGTCTAAGCTTTTAGTTCCAGGGGTGGCTGTACTGATAGTTTTAAGGGAATTAATTTCTTGGTCCTCAACTTCCATAGTCTCCAGGTACCAACTTAGGTTCTCTTTGCTCTCTTTCCTCACTGCCCACTACATAAAAACCCTTTCCTACTTTACAAAACCAATGCACTCATCCTTCCCAAACTTCAGTCTGGGACACCGTTCTAGAGGGTGAACACCTTCAAGAAGACAAACCTCCTTTAATAAGGGAAACTCATGGGACAGCTTCCTCTTCTTTCTGATTTTAAACATTTTCCTATTAGGGATGAAGCATGATCAAAATGGATGTGTTAGCCCCTTTGGGGAGGACATAGGTAATGGAAATGATGACAATTCTGTTTAATGGCCTCACCTCTCCCAAGCCCTGACTTTTGTCAAAGAATGCTTTGCTGTTGTGGGAGAAAATGGTAAGAATGAAGCAATGAGAGAATTGGTAAGAAATATTGAATGCTAAAAATGTCTTCTTTTTCACAAATTTAATCACAAGCAATTATATTCAGCTATTCTCAATACTCATACTTGGGAAGTGTCATTATCTGGAAAGAAAAGCTCCTTGGAACAGCTGAAACAGTAAGGTTAGTGACACAGATTCTATTAAATATAATGGGAATGTTTTCAAGGGCTACCAAATGATAAATCCTGTGGAAAAAGCTTCATCTGGTTCCTTTTAAATTCAGTGTGTGTTATTCAGTAAGCTAGTTAAGACCTGTTTTATCAAATTGTATCATGAAATATTTATTCCACTTAGTTCTCAGTTTATTTTTTTTCTTAGGAAATGCTTAATATTTTCTAACTCTGATTAATACAAAATAAAATGATATTCTAGCTGCAACGCCAATTTGTTGTTACAGGTATATACCTTTCTCTTTTATTAAATATATGGGAAAAATCTTGATGTCTCACAAAATTAATGGCATTATTTTTGAAGTTATAAACATAATTCTTATTTATTGATTTTCAAAAACTGAAAAACAAATTCAATACATGCATGCACAGACATTTACCAAAGGACTACCAGGAGTTTTATACTTCTTGCTTTGTAAGTAACACATTCTTTTTTTTTTTTTTGCTACAAATCACACTGCATTATTTCAAATTAAGTAGTGAGAAACAATATATAGATTTATTATAGTTCTTATAAATTATAGAAATAGGGGTGCCTGGGTGGCTCAGTCAGTTAAGTGTAGACTCTTGATTTCAACGCAGGTCATGATTTCAGGGTCATAAAATCGAGCCCCCACCCATCAGGCTCCATACTGGGCATGGAGCCTGCTTGATTCTCTCTCTTTCCCTCCCTCCCTCTCTCCCTCCCTCCCTCCCTCCCCACCTCTCCCCCAACACCCACTCACATGAGTACACATACATGCTCACTCTGTCAAAAAAAAAAAAAATTATAGGAATAGACTTGATTTGACTGTTTTTAGTAAGGTGTTTTAAAAATTACATAATGTATTACTCAATGATTTTTAATAATATTTCCATTAATCTATTCATTTGAATTGAAGAATGAAGTCAGTATTCTATGACAGAAAGTGAGTCTGATTAGGCTGGTGGTTTGACAGTGATAACTGGTATTTCTAGTTAGGTTACATGGCAGACGTTTCTCCAGAGGCTGAGTAAGCTAAATCTAAACTTAAAGGATGTGATGAGATAAAAACAGTTTATGGAAAGATACTGTATTGTCAAAGATGTATTGAAATTAGTAATATTTTTAATTTTCCCAACTTTATGAGTATAGCATGCTAAACAATATGTCTGTAAGTGGGGAAAAAAGTAATGGGTATAATCAATAATCATTTAATAAATCTGGCAGTCTTTTTCAGATATTGAGGAAGTGAATGGTCCTAATAAATTAAAAATAAACAAGTAAACAAATGAAAGTTTACACACACACACACACACACACGGTCCTTTTCAGTCCAGGTGGTTTCTAAAAGGGATGAAGAACCTAATCAAACTGTCAGTAAACACTGTCAGCAAATGTGTCAGTGAACTGATCAAAAAAATAATAATTTAAAATAGATCACCAAGTGATTTTTAGCCTATAGGAAGAATTTTTTTAGAAAAGGAACATTTAACTTTGCTATAACAATTTCACCTCTTTCAAGTGAGTAAATCTTAGTGCTAACATTTGTGAAAATGTAAGACACAAATAGAATATGTAAAAACGTGAGTAGAAATCTCTTAGGTGGCCTATGAGCAATAATGTTTGAGCATGACTGGCCTGAAAGGTCCTTCTTAACTCTGACAACCTATGACTGTCACTCCGCATCTGCATGCCTCTTACACTTCTTGCGCTTCCCTACTCCCATCACGGAAACCCCAGGCTGCCAGAGGCCTCACCTGTCTCACTGCCCTGGCTCATCTAGCTTGCCTGCCTCAGTGTGAACCATGCTCCATTATGCTGCTGACCCATCCCACGTCATCCAAACCACTCTTCTCTCAGCATTGCCTCTTCATGCCATTTTCTAGCCATTTTTATGTCAAGGAAACAAGGCTGTGTAACTTATGCCTTGTCAGAATTTCCACCTTCATTACAAGGATTGAGAGGGAGCCTCCAACACCACTCTCTCTTACCCCCAAACAGGGTAGATGACCTTTGTCTGCCTTGAGCCCACCCAGGCTGATCTCATGATTCCTGCTTATGTGTGTCACCTTGAAAAGCCTGAAGCCATTTCTCACTGTCTGCACTTCCACTGTCTCTTTCCCCATCTCCCACCCTGCCCCCCTACTTATGAAAACGGTCTGCTAGAACTCATGATCCATCAGCAGCAAAACAGTTTCCTAAGCCTTTTACCTAAATTCTCTCTTCACTTTCTTGTCCTGACTACAATATGACCCCCTCCAGAGGACAGTGCTTTTATGGAACTGAGTGGTGACTGTTTATTTGCCCTCATCCCTTGTACTGTTGAGCATGAGATGAGTTACAGGTGCCTCCTCCTCCTTATTGTCACTTGTCAATGTGACAAGTGACAAGACTAGTCTGTTCTCCCTTGTCTTTCTTTTAAACATGTGGTGTTGAGTCTTCTGTCTTCAGAAATCACCAGCCACTGTTCTTCCTTTCTGCAGTTAACTTCCAAGCCCAGGGTATGCCCCTTTTCAATGACGGTAGCTCCTGGCTCACTGTACCTCTCTCTAACTCTGTCCCTGCCTTGATGCTGGGTGATTTCCAAGTACACATATATAATCCCCTTAACTTTTGACCTTGACTTCCTTTCCTCCAATGAATGTATCCTCTATTGTATTTTACCACTTGATCTCATGACCATACCCTGCCTTATTCTTCCTAATGCAATCTACTTTCTGAGCTCATCTTTTATTTTTTCAGCTCATTCCCTCTAGTACTCTGACTTCAACAAACTCTTGATGCGCCTCAATATACTTGGCTTAAAGTAAATTATCATAATCCTTATAACCATCTCTGCATACACTCTCAAATTCCTTGCCCCTCATTTTAATAACTCTTTTAGGAGAATTAAGACCCTAAACAAAATCTTCACTACCTCTATACCTAAACCCATGCAGCCAACCTGAAATAAAGAAAAACATAAAAGCATGCTGATGCTCTTACTGTCAATTGGTGGCCACAAACCATTAGTTAAACCACAATGCTCCCTGGCATTCATACTACATTTCACATATTTGTCTCTCTCTGGAAATCATCAACACATGTTCCTTCATCAGTATTCTCAGCTGACAATATTGCTTCCCACTTCACTGGTAAAACTGAAGCAGAGGGGAACGTCCATATGCTTCCACCACCATGTTTACACACCTACCAACATCTACACCTACAAACTCTGCCTTCCTGAGTGTTTAATGGAGATGAACTGTCCATGTTCCTCTCTAAGGTCACTTGTGCTACAAACTTTCCCTGTCCCTCACCTACTGAAAGATATCATTCCAGTAATTCTCTCCTCTGTCTCTTACGTCATCCATATTTCTCTCTCTTGAGTTATTAACCATCACCATAACATGATGCACCTACTTTTCCCATCTTAAAAAATCATTTGATCCACAGCTGCTCCCATTTTTCTGCTCCACCTTATGTCAAACTCCTAAACATATTTGTCTCTACCCACTACCTCCAATTTGTGTCCTCTTTATTTTTATTTTTTTTTAAAGATTTTATGTATTTATTTGACAGAGAGATAGCGAGAGCAGGAACACAAGCAGGGGGAGTGGGAGAGGGAGAAGTAGGTTTCCCGCTGAGCAGGGAGCCCGATGTGGGGCTTGATCCCAGGACTCTGGAATCATGACCTGAGCTGAAGGCAGATGCTTAACGACTGAGCCACCCAGGCGCCCCAATTTGTGTCCTTTTGTTTTCTCTTAATCCCATGTCAAATAAGATTTTGCCCTCAACCACTTCAACAAAACTATTCGTGTTTGGTTAAGGTCAAAATGACTTCAGTGTTGCTAAATCCATAATCAACAATTAAAGTTGATAATGTTTGGCCTTTAATAAGTATTTCATAGTTATTCATTTCGTACTCTTAGAAGCACTTTTTCCCCTTGGCTTCCTAAACACCACACACTTGGTTTTATTCCTAATTTACTGGTCACATTTCAATCTTTTGTTCTATTTCCTCCTCTTCTCCCTAATCTCTTATTATTGGAGTGCCTCCAGGTTCAATTTTTGGACCTTGATTCTTTTCTATTACACTCATCCTGATCTGATCCTGTCTTGTGGCTTTATATTCCATCCATGTGCTAATGACTTCCATCTCTAGCACAGACTTTGTCCCTTCACTCCTGACTCCATACAACTGCCTATTCAACAGTGATGCCTAATAGAAACAGCAAACTTAACATGTCCAAATGATCTTATTTTCCCCAAACCTTCTTCACACATTTCTCCACCAAAGCTTATAGTAATTTCATCCTTCTATTTGGACAGGCTAAAAACCTGGATGCCATTCTTGATTCCTCTCACACTCCATGTTACATGCCATGAACCATGCTAGCTTTTCTTTTAAAATATACCCTCATCTGGGCTCTTTTCACCCTTTCTTCTGCTACTATCCCGATCTTGCCTAGATTTTTGTAAGAAACACCTAATAGCCCTTTGCTCACATTGTCACCTACCCCCTCATAGTCTATTCTCAATACAAAAGCCAGAGTGAGCTATTCCTATGCTCAAAGGCTCAAAACCCTCCAGTGGCTCCCCAGCTCACTCCAAGTAAGAGCCTATGTACTTACAATGGCCTACAAAGGTTAACAATCTGACGCCCATTACCTCTTGGACTTCATCTCCTATGACTCTCCTCTTATTATGCTCTAGCCCCACTGGCCTTTTTATTGTTCCTCAAATAGTTCAGGCTACTGGGCATTTGTACTGGCTGTTTCCTCTGCCTGGAGCTCCCCTCCTTTGGGTATCTGCAAGGCACATTTTCCTTCTTGGCCTTCTTTATTTTGTTCAAGTATTATTCTCTCATTAAGATCTACTCTGACTACCAATTTTAAAATTGCACTGCCCTTACCCTGCTTATTTTTTCTATAAGAATTATCACATTTATTATATTTATTGTCTCTCTCTAGAACTTATGCTCAATGAGAGAAGGTTTTGTTGTCTGTTTTTGTTCATTGCTGTAACCTCAGTGCCTAGAAGATTGCCTGGAAATAAGAAGTGTTCAATGAATACAGTTGATCCTCAGAATTCATGGATTCTGAATTTGCATATTCGCCTACTTGCTAAAATGTATGTGTAACTCCCAAGCCCATGCTCATGGCACATTTGTGATCATTCACAGACATGCGCTGACCAGTGAGAAATTTGAGTCACCCGATGCGCATGTTCCCAGCTGAGGTTAAGCAAGGCAATGCTCTGCCCTCTTGTTTCAACTCTCATACTGTAAATAAGTTTCCTTTCTGTGATCTATCTAGTGCCATGTTTTCTGCATTTTTGTGTCTTTTGTTGGTGATTTCACTGGTAAAAATGGAATTGTCCCTTATTTTCTGGCACTGGATGTTTCTCTGGAGAAGTCTGAAGGCAGCCTGGATTTTCTTCCTTCATTTAAGGAAACTCAGCATTAAAAATATCTTGGAATAGTTTTTGTCTGTCTTTTTGGGTTCTCTATTTCAGGAACACTTTTTATCCATATGTTGTATCATTTAACTGTCCTTGTTATCTGTCACTTTATCTGTGATCATTTTATCTCCCCCTTTCCTTTCCTTTTTATTCACTCAAAAAGGACTTTAATTTTAAGGCTTTAATTAAATTTTCAGCCGTATCTATTTTGTGTCTGGCTGCCCTAGTGATGGCTTCTGTAATGATATTGCTTCAGTGCTCAGTTCCCTTACTTGGCATCACTCTTTTAATCTCATTCTGTTCTTTGGACATTTTGTCTTTAACCCCCTTTTAAAAAACAGAACTTATGTTATAAAGTTATCCTATAGCCTGAAGCACTTGCAAGGATTCTTCTTCTATTTCCTTGGGTTAGATTTTCTGTCACTTGAGCTATTTTTCTGTCCTTTGCAGCTGTGCTTTCTTTCTTGGTGTTGCTGTGATAGGTTTCCACAGTCACCATGTATGCTTACCTTGTACCTCTCATCGGTGCTAGGTGTGGGCACTCAGATTGCCACAGTGAGGTGTGGGCAAATTCTTTGTTGCATCTTTCCCATCTTATTGAGACATTTTTGGTTTCCCCTCTGAGCCAGATTTGAGAGATAGGTCCACACTACTTTTCAGTGCCTTGATGGTTCAGAGTCAATTAAAAAGCTCAGCTGGAGCTGTGTGAAAGTTGTTGGATAACCTCCACTTATCTGATTCTGGACTTTCTTCTAAGATTAAAAAAAAATACCCTATGTTGGGGATCACCACAGTGATCAAGTGTATAACCTACTCTTGTAGGGAAATACCCTTGTGTTTTAGATCATTCCCCTAATTTAGACTGGAATTCTGAGAAAATGGCAAATCCAAGTAGTTTTTCCTGCCTCTGCCGAGATGGTATAATGGTTAGGATTAACTTTCTCTGGTTTCCTTATGTGTACCAGGAAGCTAATGATATCATAGGATTTTATGAGTCTCAAATAGAATATTGCATATACTGGTTGATCATCATGCTACAGTAGATACTCAAAATATGTTAGCTGTGATTATTTTTTGCAGGGATTGATGAAGATTCCCTTCCAGAAAGCAATTTCTTTACTTTTGTCCTAGACTGACCACTCACGCTTTAATTCTGCTTCTTTCCAAATGGGGTTGCATTCTTGAGATTTTAACTTACTACATTAGTCTCTTGTCACCTATTGGGGGGTGTGTTGGGAGAAAGAACTTGTGATGAGCCACACCCAAATATTCTATTGATTTCCTTGGGAACAACTTTTAAAAATTTGTGACATGAGGTTGCTGATGGCAATTTTGTTTGTAGTTGATGTTAGTTTCAATAGGTTATAGGGTGGGATATTGTTTATCTTTTTCCATTCATCATGTCTACTTAGAAGTTCAAACATGATTAGAGGCAGATAAGAGACACGCAGGCACCCTGGGCATGCACAAAAAGAGGTGGTGAAGGGCAGGGGCTGGTTAGCAGAAGGAAATGAGTGATACACCACAGTAGGGGAAGTTAAACTTTAATGGCTGGTCAGAAGATTTTGGAACGCAGAAGGAAGAACTGAGATTAGTGGTGCTATTAAGACTAAGATCTGTGTTGTCGATCTTCTACAATGAGCTCCTTAGGAGTTTACCTGTTGACATTCTATGTTTCCTTAAGTGAACCTGCAGGCTTCCATAGCCACAGGGCCCAAAGGTTCTGACTGGGGTGAACATGTACCTCTTGGGGTGAACATGCACCTCTTTCTTTTAGTAAAACAGAGACCACTGAGAAGGGAGATGGATGCAGAAGGCACTAAAATTCTGTCTGCTTTTTATTTCAGATTCCAGTTTTGCTAGGTATAGATATGGCTGAGTTTACCTGGTCCATGTTTTGTCTGCCTCTGGAATTTGGGGGACAGGCAGCTCCAGGACCCACTTCTAAATTCTTTTTTTTTTTTTAAAGGACCCACTTCTAATGACATACTTTTAACTCAGAGCTCTAACTCTGGTTTGGGCATCAGAGAGAAAGACAATTAATTCATGACTTCATAAGTACCATGAGTTTGGTCACTAAGTCCAGTTAACATTGCTCCTAAATTGAGAGCTCCCAAAATCATTGACTGACTATCCATATGTATCCAGAGCCAGTGTTGAAGCCTGGTACAATAGATACTCCTTAATTAAGTGAAGAAAAGGTAGATCATTTTAACAGTACTCCAGAAGTTGGAGAATATTCCTTGAGTCCTCTCTTTCCCTCCCACCCTATCACCCCCTCTAATTTAGCACCAACTTCTTCCCAAGAAGCTTGAATCTGCCAGTGGAGTGAGGAATCATCCAGCAGGCTGGTTATTTTAAACCTTTAATAGACATATTACTTTACATTATGGCTTCATCATCCGCCCCTCAGTGTGAGCACAAAGAGAACATCCATCACAATTAGTGTAACATCCCAAACACATAAAAAAGATGAAAATGTGCAGCTAAAGTTTGATGTAAGAGAGCCTGGGCTCTCTGAGTGGCTTTCTGTTAGACCATAGGCACACAGCCAGGCCTGGATGCAGCTCTCCCAGGGGCCAAGAAAGGGATTAATAAGGGTATGCCCTGAGCCCAGAGTACTGCTCCTGTTCTCCAGAAAGGTAGAACCTTCCAGTGTTGAACTGAAACTGAAGCTGTCATTTACAAAGCTCTGCTCTCACTTCTGTTACTGGCCAAGCAGAGTCCACTGGCCAAAACTTGGGATCCCAGATCCAGGGCAATTAGAAAAGGGCATCTTATTTACTAAGTCAATACTTTAGTAGGCTCTTTCACTTATATTTGCTCAGGGAAGCCCTATGACCACCATGTGAGGTAGATGTTATTATTCTTCTTAGAGAGAAGAAAACTGAGGCTCAAAAATTTCTGTGACTTAGGTCAGTCTGTTTCCAAAGATTATTTCCTTAGAATGTGGTCCCTGGATAAGACAAGTGTATATAGAACTGAAGCTGGGAGAGGAAATGCTGCTCCAAGTTTGGAGGCAAGAGTCGTGCATTACCCAGGTGTGAGAACCAGGTGTCCCTTCCCCACCTCCCCCCCATTGCCCTTCACCTGCATGTAATCTTTCATAATGTCCAGCAAACCACTGCTTGCCTTTTTCATTGCATGCATATATGTATATAGGTAACTATTTATATCTCTTTTGGACTAACACAGAGTTGAGTTACTCTACAGTTCATTTCTCAGCACTGCCTACATCCTTCAGCACAAGGCCTCTCTCTCCTATTTGTTTCAGTCCCTGATCCTCATTCCCATCCCCTCACCTGCATAGACATCTAACTCTGCTGTCCTTTTAACAGTTTGTGTGTGCGTGTGTGTGTGTGCATGCTTTTGGTTTACATATAGTATTTTGTTATAGACTTCATTTTGCTTCTTATTTTTCTCATTAACATTAGGCTTTTAGATATAACCACATTTGCTCTGTGGGCATCTAGCTCACTAGATTTTAACTCCTGTGTGCACAGTGGTATGCATCCACACATTTACTTATCCTCATCCCTGGAAACAGACCCTCTAGTTTACCTTCAACTCCTGAACACTGCACGCAGTACAACTCAATAAACATCAACATCTTTGTCTTCTTGAGATCTGCACCAAACTTTATCTGTCCATTCCTCATTCTTTGTCTTCCTACATTTACCCCACTTAAGTCCTTATCATCCCTTGTCTGTGTTATTACAAAGGTCTCCTTGCCTCCCACCTCTTCTGGCACTAAATTCAGCACACCCTTCAAGGCTTACTTGTACTTGCCCTCCCCTCAACTCCTTCATCACACATTTTCCATTCCTGCCATTTGCTGAAGAAGCCACAGTCCAAGATGAGAGATGATTAACTGTTGCAAATTGCAGGTGTGTTCTACCTGGTTAGGTTTTGTGGTCTTCACTGTAAAGAAGAGGAATTGTAACCTAGTCAACTCATCACAGAACCTGTGTAGTACGTATGCAGTGTGTTCAAAGGTCTTTATACACACAGGAGTCTAGGTTTGTGGGTCATAGGGTACCCTCTTCCTATGTGTCAGGAAAGAAATTCCTCCTGGGGAGTCTGCCTCAGCAGCAGATAGATGGAGACTTTTCACTGCCAGATGGCCAGGGTTATGGAGAGTTAGTTGGTGAGAGTGGGTGAAGAAGTAATAAACCTCAATTAATCCCTGGTGACCTACTTCTCTATGCATGCATATTTGAGCTTGTGCATAGTGTATGCATGTGTGTGTGGGGGGGGTCAAAAAAAAGGGGAGGATGAAGGCATGCCATATTTCCTTCTATAAGCTTTGGAAAGACAAGCTTTTCCCAAGTAGGACAGAAAACAGGGCCCAGGTATCGTTCCCTACATAGCCACCTTGTTTGCTTCTTTCCTGAAGCATCCTGAAGTGGCAGAAGCAGCTGAAAGGATCAGGAAGTGGTCCTGCCATCAAAGTGGGCAAAGCAAAGTATTGAGCAGTAGGAATAGAGGTTGTAAGGCAGGATATTGCCCTTCTTGGGCTGTCAATTTATTTGTGTTTTACTCCTGCCCACAATATCTTTTATTTGCTAGTCATTTTCCTGAATCTCAAGATTTCTTTATTCTCTCTCTCTCTTTTTTTTTTTCGTTCTCTAAGATTGGTTGAGAGCATTCTTCCCCTCTTCCTAAATGGTTTACTGATTTGGAAGTTCCTTACTTATTCTTGATCCCATTTTTTTGGTCTCTCTTTAGCAATAGATGTTAATGTCTTAGCAACCCAGCTAACAACTACATATTCTGTTCTCTTTGGAGCTAGGGGTGGCCCATGGGATTACACAGTCAATTAGAAATGAGTGGAAGAGGCTTGTGGCTCTAGACAGAGGGATTGTTTGCACCACCCTCCTTTTTCTGTGCTTCTTTTTTCATGGATTAGAATGTGCAGCTGTTGGTGGGAGCTTAAGTAGCCATTTTAGGCCATATCTGGAAGCCATAGGTTGAGATTGAGCCATGAGATGGAAGGAGGATGTGTCACCAACCCTATAGATCTGCCATATCAGTCCTGGTATGTTTATGCTAGGCTTGCTGGTGAAGGAGAAATAACTTCTGTTCCACTTAAATCCCTATATTTTAGCCTTTGTTGGAGTGGCCAAACCTGTATTTTATTATACAGACCCAAGCTGGGGGCAAGTTTCATAGTTACTAAATATTGTAGATGCCAAATCTATGATTTCTAAGTAGCTATGGCTGGTGAGTGACTTTGGAGCTGTCAGAATATTTCAGGAAAATGTAACAGGATTGGGGATTATTTAAGTAATGCTTAGAAATTGTCATTATGTGTTATGATTTTATTAATTGATTTATGAGTTTATAGACATATTTTTGAATTGACATAAGCCATCAACATAAATATACAAAATGTTTTCTTGGTAACTATGTTTGCTCTATTGTTATGTGGTCTGCAAAAGACAAAGTGTTATCAGATTCCTTCCTGAGAGGTGTTAAATCTGCAGCAACTTGATTGGATGGCAGGAGCTCAAGACTGGAAGCCTGAAGTCATTAGCCTAATTTTGTTTTTCTTCTAAGTAGTTGAGCAACCCTTGCAAGTAAAATCAAGGAATTTGTAATATCTCTATCTGATACAAACTTCTATGATTTTATGACTTGGAGTCTGAATGGCAAAATCAGGACAGAGGTCTCCATTAGCCACTTATTAACTAAATTTGCATAAGTTCTTAATTCCCTGACCTTTAGCATTTTTCTTTTAAATGTAGATTAAAAACCTTGGCCAAGACAATTTCATAAAAAAACTGTAAGAACCAGGCAGAATAGCAGCTATGAAAGTGCTCATACAACACAACTACTATCCTATACAAAAGGATTTGTATTCCTTTTGGTTTTTTATTTTTCTTTTCATTCCTATAAATGGGACAGGATTGGCCTTATTACACTAGTGCACATTCCTGGGGCCCATATCTGTACCATTTGGTCTATGGCACATATTCAGCCCTCCTTTTCTATTCACCACAGAAGAGTTTTTGCTATTGTGATCTATTGTGATACTGTGATACTGAATCTACTGTGATACTGAATTAAGAGAATAGTAAGGGGAAACTTGGCCTGAAGAGGAGAGAAAGAAGGGGTTGGGTATAATAGAGAGGTTAAGCAGACCCATGTGAGAGAAGGAACTGCAGGAGGGGGTGGGGGGAGGACGGGGAGCTCTGGTAGGTGATCTGGGGGGAGTGCCAAGGATTGGGGACTGTGTGTGAAGGCTATAGAGTAGCTGTGGGATGTGAGAGAATTGGAAGTAGACAAAGGGGCTTTGCAAAGAGTTGCTGTGGCTTATGAGTTAGATCTGCTTTCACATTCTTCAAGAGACATAAATAATGTTGTGATTCCTTTTCAATTATTATTTGTTGGCAGTTTTGCTTCTTTAAAGATGAGTCCTGGCAGAGACTGTGTTATATAGAAGGTCATTTATCATATCATGAGGATTAAAAAATTTTTCAAAATTTTAGTTCCAATATAATTAACATATAGTGTTATATTAGTTTCAGGTGTACAATACAGTGATTCAACAATTCCATACATCACCCAGTGCTCATCATGATAAGTGTGTTCTTAATCCCCTTCACCTATTTCACTCATCCCCCACCCATCTCCTCTCTGGTAACCCCCTATTCTCTAGAATCTGTTTTTTGTTTTGTCTCTTTCTTTTTTCCTTTGTTTGTTTTATTTCTTAAATTACACATATGAGGGAAATCATATGGTATTTGTTTTTCTCTGACTAACTTATTTTGCTTAGCATTACATTCTCTAGCTCCAACCATGTTGTTGCAAATGGCAAGATTTCATTCTTTTCTCAATGACTGAATAATATCCCATGGGTGTATATATAGCACTTCTTCTTTATTCATCTAGCTATTGATGGACACTTTTACTGCTTCCAAACTTTGGCTATTGTAAATAATGTTGCCATAAGCATAGGGGTGCATGTATCCCTTTGAATTAGTGCTTTTGTATATTTGGAGTAGTGTGATTACTGGATCATAGGGTAGTTCTGTTTTTAAGCTTTTGAGGAACCTCCATACACTGTTTGTGTATGCACCAGTTCGCTGAGGTATATGTTTTGTTTTGTTTATGTATGCACCAGTGGCTGCACCAGTTTGCATTCCCATCAACAATGCAAGAGGGCTCCTTTTTCTCCAAATTCTCAGAGACCCTTGTGTTTCTTGTGGTTTTTATTTTAGCCATTCTGACAGGTGTGAGGTGATAATCTCATTGTGGTTTTGATTTGCATTTCTCTGATGATGAGTGCTGTTGAGCATCTTTTCATGTGTCTATTGGCCATCTTCTGTCTGTCTTATTTGGAGAAATACCTATTCATGTCTTCTGCTCATTTCTAATTGGATTATTTGTTTTTTTGGGTGTTGAGTTGTATAAGTTCTTTATATATTTTGGATACTACCCCTTTATCAAGTATGTCATTTGCAAATACTTCTCCCATTCAGTAGGTTGTCTTTTAGTTTTCTTGGTTGTTTCCTTCAGTGTGCAGAAGCTTGTTATTTTGATGTAGTCCCAATAGTGTATTTTTGCTTTTATTTCCCTTGCCTCAGGAGACATATCTAGAAAAATGTTGCTACGGCTGATGTCAGAGACATTACTACCTGTGCTCTCCTCTAGGATTTGTATAGTTTCACATCTCACATTGAGGTCCTTACTCCATTTTGAACTTATTTTTGTGTATGGTGTGAAGTTGTCCAGTTTCATTCTTTTGCATGTAGCTGTCCAGTTTTCCCAACATTATTTGTTGAGGAGACTATCTTTTTCCCATTTCATATTCTTGCCTCCTTTATCATAGATTAAGTGACTATATAATTGTGGGTTTATATCTGGACTCTCTGTTCTATCCATTGATCTACGTGTCTATTTTTGTGCCAGTGCCATATAGTTTTGATTACTACAGCTTTGTAATATAACCTGAAGTCTGGAATTGTGATGCCTCCAGCTTTGTTCTTCTTTCTCAGAATTGCTTTGGCTATTTGGGGTCTTTTGTGGTTTTATACAAATTTTAGGATTGTTTGTTCTGCTTCTGTGAAAATTGCTGTTCATATTTTGGTTGGAATTACATTAAATTTATAGATTGCTTTGGTTAGTATAGACATTTTAAGAGTATTTGTTCTTCCAATCCATAAGCATGGAATGTCTTTTCATTTCTTTGTGTCATCTTCAATTTCTTTCATCAATGTTTTATAGTTTTCAGAGTATAGGTCCTTCACCTCCTTGATTAAGTTTATTCCTAGGTATTTTATTCTTTTTGGTATAGTTGTAAATGGGATTGCTTTCTTAATTTCTCTTTCTGCTAGTTAATTATTAGTGTATAGAAATGCAACAGATTTCTGTATATTGATTTTGTATCCTGTGACCTTACTGAATTCATTTATCAGTTCTAGGAGTTTTTGGTGGTCTTTAGGGTTTTCTTTTTTTTTTTTTTTGGTTTTAGTTTAGTTTTTTTTTTTTATTCTTATGTTAATCCCCA
>NC_138370.1:35224365-35247613 GCF_054177405.1 Leptonychotes weddellii
ACCCTCAGTTTGTTTCCTGCGATTAAGAATTCCTCATATCAGTGAGGTCATATGATACATGTCTTTTTCTTTTTGACTTATTTCGCTCAACATAATACCCTCCAGTTCCATCCACGTCATTGCAAATGGCAAGATCTCATTGCTTTTGATGGCTGCATAATATTCCATTGTGTATATATGCCACATCTTCTTTATCCATTCATCTGTCGATGGACATCTTGGCTCTTTCCACAGTTTGGCTATTGTGGACATTGCTGCTATAAACATCGGGGTGCACGTACCCTTTCGGATCCCTACTTTTGTATCTTTGGGGTAAATACCCAGTAGTGCAATTGGTGGGTCATATGGTAGGTCTTTAGGGTTTTCTGTATATAGTATGTCATCTGCAAAAGTGAAAGTTTTAATTCTTCTTTACCAATTTCGATGCTTTTTATTTCTTTTACTTGTCTGATTGCTGTGGCTAGGACTTCCAGTACTATGTTAGATAAAAGTGGTGAGGATGGACATCCATTTTTGTTGTTGTTGTTGTTTCTGAATTTAGAACAGCTCTCAGTTTTTCTCTTTTGAGTATGATGTTAGGTGAGGGTTTTTCATATATGGCTCTTATTATGTTGAAGTATGTTACCTCTAGACCTATTTTGATGAGGGTTTCTATTATGAATGGGTATTATACTTTGTCAAATCCTTTTTCTGCATCTATTGAAATGATCATATGGTTTTTATGTTTCTCTTATTAATGTAATGTATCACGTTGATTGATTTACAAATGTTGAGCCACCTAGCATCCCAGGAATAAATTCTACTTGATTGTGGTGGATGATTTCTTTAAATTTTATTGTTGAATTTGGTTTGCCAATATTTTGTTGCAGAGTTTTGCATCATGTTCATCAGAGATATTGGTCTGCAGTTCTCATTTTTTTTGTAGTGTCCTTATCTGGTTTTGGTATCAGGGTAATGCTGGGCCTCATACAATGAATTTAGAAGCTTTCCTTCCTCTTCTATTTTTTGGAATAGTTTGAGAAGAATAGATATTAACACTTCTTTAAATGTTTGGTAAAATTCACCTGTAGAACCATCTGGTCTTGGATATTTTTTGATGGGAGATTTTTTGTTTTGTTTTGTTTTATTTTTATTTTTTTTTCTGATTCAATTTCATTGCTGGTAATCAATCTGTTCAAATTTTCTATTTCTTCTTGATTCAATTTTGGGAGGTTATATGTTTCTGGGAATTTATCCATTTCTTCTAGGTTGTCCAATTTGTTGGCATATAATGTTTCATAATATTCTCTTTTAATCCTTTGTATTTCTGTGGTGTTGGTTGTTATTTCTCCTCTTTCATTTCTGATTTTGTTTATTTGAGTATTCTCTCTCACTCTCTCTCTCTCTTTTGATGAGTCTGGCTATAGGTTTATCAATTTTTTTGACCCTTTCAAAGAACTCACTCCTGGTGTCATTGAGCTGTTCTTTTTTTTTTTTTTTTTTTCTAGTTTCTATTTTATTTCTTCTCTAATCTTTATTATTTACTTCCTTCTAGCAGTTTTTGGTTTTGTTTGTTCTTTTCTAGATCCTTTAGATGTAAGGTTACCTTATTTGAGATTTTTCTTGCTTCTTGAGGTAGGCTTCTATTGCTATAAACTTCCCACTTAAAACAGCTTTTGCTGCATCCTAAAGATTTTGGACACTTGTGTTTAAATTTTCATTTGTCTTCATGTATTTTTTGGTTTCCTCTTTGATTTCTTTGTTGATCCATTAATTGCTTAGTAGCATGTTATTTAACCTCCATGTATTTGTGTTCTTTCCAGATATTTTCTTGTGGTTGATTTGTAATTTCATAGCTTTCTGATAGGAAAAGATGCATGATATAACATCGATCTTTTTGAATTTGTTGAGACTTGTTTCATGACCTAATATGTGATCTATTCTGGAGAATATTCCATCTGCACTTGGAAAGAATGTGTATTCTGCTGTTTTAGCATGGAATGTTATGAATATATCTGTTAGATTCATCTGGTCCAATGTGTCCTTCAAAGCCACTGTTTCTTATTGATTTTCTATTCAGATGAACTGTCCATTAATGTACATGGCACGTTAAAGTCCCTGCTATTATCCTATTACTTTGGTAACTTCCTTTATGTTTGTTATTAGCTTCTTTATGTATTTAGGTGCACCCATGTTGGGTGCATAAATATTTACAATTGTTATATCTTCTTGTTGGAATATTCCCTCTATGATTATCTAGTGCCCTCCTTTGTTTTAAAGTCTATTTTGTCTGATATAAATATTGCTACCCTGGCTTTCTTCTGACATCTATTTGTATGATAGATGTTTCTCTATCCCCTCACTTTCAATCTGCAGGTGTCTTTAGGTCTGAAATGGGTCTCTTGTAGGTTGTAGATAGAAGGTTCTTGCTTTTTCATCTGTTCTCTCACCCTATGTCTTTTGTTTGGAGTGTTTAGTCCATTTTAATTCAAAGTAATTATTGACAGGTATGTACTTATTACCATCTTGTTACATTTTATGGTTGTTTCTCTGTTTTTTTTTTTTTTTCCTGTTCCTTTCTTCTCTTGCTCTCTTCTCTCACAGTAAGTTGGCTATCTTTAGTGATATACTTGGGTTCCTTTCTCTATTTTTTTGCATATCTATTACTGGCTTTTGATTTGTGGTTACTATTAGATTTGTATATAACCTCTTATGCATATAGCAGTCTTTATTAAGTTGATGGTCACTTAAGTTTGAACTCATTCTTTACCTCTCTCCCCACCAATGTTTTAGGTATATGGTGTCATACTTCATATCCTTTTATTTTGTGAGTTCTTTGATTTTTTTTTTTAAAGATTTTATTTTTTATTTATTTATTTGAGAGAGAGAGAATGAGAGAGAGCACATGAGAGGGGGGAGGGTCAGAGGGAGAAGCAGACTCCCTGCCGAGCAGGGAGCCCGATGCGGGACTCAATCCCGGGACTCCAGGATCATGACCTGAGCCAAAGGCAGTCGCTTAACCAACTGAGCCACCCAGGCGCCCGTGAGTTCTTTGATTTTTATAGATATACTTAATTTTGCTGCTTTTGTGTTTCCTACTTTTCTTACCCCTACTTATAGTCTTTACTTTCCACTCAGAGTCCCCTTTAACATTTCCTGGTATAGGGCTGGTTTAGTGGTCACAAATTCCTTTAACTTTTGTTTGTCTGGAAAACTCTTTATACTTCCTTCTAGTTCTGAAGAGTAGCCTTGGTGGATATAGTATTTTTAGTTGTAAGATTCTGCTCTTTTAGCACTTTAAATATATCAGCTGCTTACTTCTGGCCTGGAAAGTTTCTGCTGG
This sequence comes from Leptonychotes weddellii, assembly GCF_054177405.1. Taxonomy (NCBI): domain Eukaryota; kingdom Metazoa; phylum Chordata; class Mammalia; order Carnivora; family Phocidae; genus Leptonychotes; species Leptonychotes weddellii. Next base: position 35,227,688 of record NC_138370.1, read on the forward strand.
AAAATCAGCTGCTAGCGTTATGGGTTTCCCTTGTATGTAACTGTCTTCTCTTGCTGCTTTTAAAATTCTCTTTTTATCACTATTTTTTTGTCATTTTAATTACTATGTGTCTTGGTAATTGTGGACCTCCTTGGTTTATTTTTTTAGGGGACTCTCTGTGCCTCCTGAATCTGGATTTCTATTTCCTTCCCCAGATTTGGGAAGTTTAGCTCTTATTTCTTCAAATAAATTTTCTACCCCCCCCCCCTTTTATCTTTTCTCCTTCTGGGATCCCTAATATAAATGTTATTACAGTTGACTGTGTTGTTGAGTTCCCTAAGTCTATTTCATTTATTATTATTATTATTTTTTTCCTCTCTCCTGTTCAGCTTGATTGTTTTCTATTACTCTGTCCTCCAGGTCACTGATCTGTTCTTCTGCTTCCTCTAGTCTAATATTATCTATCTAGTGTTATTTTAATTTCAGTTATTGAGTTCTTCATCTCTGATTGTTTCTTTTGTATGATTTCTAGCTCTTTGTTAAATGTTTCACTGATGTCCTCCTCTCTTTTCTCAATTCCAGTATTTTTATGATCATTACTTTAAATTCTCTATCAGACATATTACTTATCACCATTTCACTTAGGTCTCTGGCTGTGATTTTGTCCTTTTCTTTCATTTGGGATCTATTCCTCTATCTCCTCATTTTGCCTAACTTTGTCTCTATGTATTAGGAAAGTCAGTTATGTTTCCTGCTCTTGAAAGTAGTGGCCTTATGAAGAAGAGGTCCTGTAGTGCCCTGCAGTGCAATATTTCCTACTCACCAGAACCTGGAGCTTCCTATGTATGTTGTGTGTGCCCAACTGTTATGGCTAAACCACTTTGCCTGTTGTGGGCAGAGTTTGGTTCCTGTATTGTTAGTAGGCTAGTCTGAGTGCTTGAGTTGAGTCAGACCAGGCATTTGTCAGAGATAGAGTAGCACCAAACTGCAGGCACTTTCCCTGTGCTGTCCTCTGAGAAGCTTTCATTGGTGGGTGGGGCCTACTGTCAGACCAGATATCTGCCCTGAGCCCACTGCTGGGACTACAGTTGGGCTGGTATGTGTGGTTATTTTCCCTTCTCCCCAGGGGAGAAGTTACTTTGGAGTAGTGCTGGTCCCCAGGCCACTTACACATTGCCAGACTTGTAGAACCTCTTTGGATGGGTTTGTGCCAAAGACAGATTGGGGGGGAGGGCCACAGGAAAATATGGGGGAGGGGTTGACAATGTTAGCAAGGTGTGTGCGGTTCTGCTTTGGGAGGAGACATGGAGCAGAGGCCTGCCTCGAAGGGGTGTTTTTGCAGGAGAACGTGGGGTTGGAGCACAATGTTAATATGCTAGGTAGCAAGTGTTGTCATGGCCCTGGTTCCTTTAGGTGTCAGGGTGTCTAGGCTGGGGCAGGGACGGAAATGGTGCTCACCAGCATTTTATTTCCTGGAGAAGTCACCCAAAGATCCCTGCCCCTCTAGCCCATAATCTGAGATTAGCAAATAAATCTCCCTCCTCTATATCTCAGGTGTTTTTCAAACTGCTGTTTCTATGCTGTATCTCCAGGGGGCTGTTTGTTGTGTTTTCTCTTTAAGGGTGGAGACTCAATTTCTTTTGCTCTCTGGTTCTTGTAGAGCTGAGCCCACTGATTTTTAATGTTTCAGGTGTTAAGCCCTGCTGACTATAAGTTTTCACAAAATTTTGCCCCTTTGGTTTTCAAAGCCAAATATGATGGGGATTCCCCCATGCCCATGGTGCCTGGCGTGGGGTGTGTTATTCTCCCTCTCTGCACCCACAACATCCCTCCTTCTCACAGACAGTCCCACAGGCCCCTTGAGTGCCTGACCACATCTCTGCCCCTCCTACCCTCTTCAGAGTAGCATCTTCTCTAGTTTAGCTGTGGAGAGTCTGTTCTGCCAGTCTTTGGGTCATTTTCTGAGTTCTTTACACTGATGTGGGTGTTACCTAGTTGTAACCATGGGACAAGGTAAGCTTAGGGTCCTCCTACTCCTCCATCTTCCCTGGAAGTCTGTTCAGTTTTGTTTTGTTTTGTTTTGCTTTGTTTTGGATATCTATAATAAATAGAATATTCTGTGGACCACCTCCAAAGGGAAGATGTGTGGTGTTTGGGGATTGGCAGTCAGGAGGGCAGTGCCTTTGGTCCTTCTTGTTTGGGTCCCTGTGCTGGCTGCATGTCACACCCAAGAACCTGCCACCTGTGCTCTGGGTCTGAGCCAGTTTGTGGGGTTCAGCTAAAGGTCTGTTGCCAATCATTAGTGTTTCCCAGGCTGCACATTGAGCAGCATAGCTGAGGCCATGCAAACTAAATGCTACCTAATAGATTCTAATAACCATTAGAATCAGAGAGCCTTGTAAGCAAGGTGTGCAGGAGGTGGTAGTTTTGTGGAGTGGTGACCCAGAGTCCTAATCTTTGTTCTGCTGCTGTGTGGTGGTGAAGGGTACAGGTGAGGTCCAGTAGCATCAGTGACGGGGAAGCCGGTGAGTGAGTGAAGAGGACATTCCATGTAGTCAAGTGACACTGGATCCCTATCAGTTGTCAGAACAAGAAGCCAGTTCTTGAGTTGATACTCTGGTCTATGTACCATGGGTGGCCATCTCTAAACTTTGTGAGCAGTGTTGGGGGGATTTTTATCCTGAGGAAACCTGGCTTCTTTAGGCTGAGCAACCTCCCAATCATCCTGTTTCCCTCCAGCCATCTTTCATTCCCAAATTTTGATGGGGATCATGACAGAAGTTAATTGAAGCAAATATCCGAAATGATGCATGTAACTAGCTGCAGAATTTTTCAAGAAGGGGCAGGTGGTAGATCTGAGATGGCCTAGAGTTGTTTCAACTAACCCCTCGCAGCATTTCACCTCGCCATCCTCCTTCGTACCCTTCCACATCAGATGTCAGTGACACTGAAAAGTCTTCTGAGGTGATCCTCAGTCTAGTGTGCACTTTGTTTAGGGCATATAACAAATATATGTTCTAACTTACAGTGTAGCATAATGGTTAGAAACAAGGATTTTAGAACCAACCTGCTTGACTTCAAATCCCAGCTCTGACATTTACTGGCTGTGTGATATTGATGAAGTTACTTAATCTGTCTGGGCCTGTACATTGGGCCAATGAAAGTGTTGAACTCCTAGTGTTGTTGTGAAGACTAAGTGAGTTAATAACGTGTGGAAATAAAAGAGGCCTGGTGCATAGGTAGGTTTGAGGAAGGATCATTGGTATAGCTAAGTGTAAAACAGTGCTTCTAGGACCACCCACATCAGAGTCATAGTAAGGCCAGGAGTAAGGAGGGGAGCTGTTAAGTGTGAAGATGATTGGGCTCTGCTCAGACAGGGAGAACCGAGTGTCAGCAAGCACTATAGGTGATTATTAACTAAAGATGAAGAGTCACTGTGGTAGGCAGAATTCTACAGAGGCTCCCCCACCCCAGGACTGCTGCACCATGGTTATCAAACACTAATCTAGGTGTTGTTGTGAAAGGATTTTGCAGACAAAATTAAAGTCCCTAGTCAGGGGACTTTAAGATACGGAAGCGATCCTGGAGGGCCTCATCTATCATAGGAATCCTTTAACAGGCAGAGAGGATTAATTTGGCAGAGGCATTATCCTAAGCTTCTAGTTTAAAATAGAGAGGGTCATGTGAGAAGGAACAGTGGTAGCCTTAAGAAAGCCAAAGCCTTCTCTCAGAGACCCTGGTGCTACAACCAAAGGAACTAAGTTCCACCAATCAACTGAATGAGGTTGGAAGCAGTTTCTTCCCCCAGAGTTTGAAAAAAAGAACATAGGCCTGCTGACATCTTGATGTCATTCTTGTGAGACCATGAGCAGAGGACCCAGTTGAGCCTGCCAGGACTTCTGACTACAGAACTGTGGGATAATAAATGGGTGCTATTTTAACCTGCTAAGTTTGGGTCAAATTGTAACACAGCATTAGATTTTAACTAAAAAGACCACAGGTAGAGTGGGAAGGGCACTGGCCTTGGAATAGCTTATTAGATGTATATCCTCTGGCAGTTACTGAAACACCTTTTCTTCATCTATAAAGTAGGGACAATAAATAATACTTCAGAGACTTGTGCTGAGAATTAAGTGAAATGAGATATACGAAAAGGCTTTTGCAGCACAAAACACTTTTCACAATATAGAAATTCCTGAATTTTTCATTTCCAAGCATATTCTCTCCTTTGGAGCTTATTCAAAGCACCAATAAAACAAGCTTCTTTGATTGGTTAGCCCAGTGATGGGTATTAAGGAGGGCATGTAAAACAAAACAAAACAAAACAAAACAAAAAACTGTAAGCAAGCTTCTTTGTAAACCAAGGGTGCCCCCAACAACGCTTTTTGATTCTGAGGCTGAATTGATTATTGTCCCAATTTTGATATGTATTCCTTTAATACTGCCTGGGGCAGTATGGGTTGCCACTGAGGGCTTTTAGCGGCAGTCTTTTATTGAGAACTGCCTGGGAAGCTTGTGGCCTTGAGATTCTTGTGCCATCTTGGTTTGTTCCCTTATCTCTTGTTCCACTCTGTCTCAGCATCTCCACCTGCCAGGAATAGTTCCATAGCCCAGTCAGTGGAGTCACAGGCCTCCTATCGCTCCTGCCTATAACTTAACGCCCTCCCTACTCATGGGACAGGACCTGTGGGCAGAAAGTGCTGTACTGGGATTGTAAGGAGTGACTGATTGTATACTTTTTAATTAGTGAGGGTTAGGGATAGCACAAGTCTCCAAGGAATCTGGAAGTGAGGCTTTCAGGACCTTAGGGTCCAACTGCTGCCAAGATACAGTTACTTTTAAACATAAAGGTACTAAGGCAGCCACGAGTTCCTTGAGGAAGGTCATGCTCTGCATGTTTCAGGTGTCTATCAATGGGCTGCAAGCTGTAAGGAGATTTTAAGTTAGATTTTTTTTGCCTTTGTTTTCCACATCACTACAAGCACCAGCAACTCCACACCCTCCTTTAAGGGATATGAGGATCTCGGGGTGCCTGGGTGGCTCAGTCGTTAAGCGTCTGCTTTCAGCTCAGGTCATGATCCCAGGGTCCTGGGATCAAGCCCCACATCGGGCTCCCTGCTCGGCGGGGAGTCTGCTTCTCCCTCTCCCACTTCCCCTGCTTGTGTTCCCTCTCTCACTGTGTCTCTCTGTGTCAAATAAATAAATAAAATCTTTAAAAAAAAAAAAGCGGGATATGAGGATCTCGTGTGAATACTTTGATACCCTCTTGGGTAGGAGGATACCCTAGGAACATGTGAGAACTGCAATGGGCTCTCCCTGAGCAAATTAGTGAGCTATTTATTAGTGGTGTTTTAAAGTACAGCTGGAAGCTGTTGGGATCGCGTAAGTGAAATGATTTTAGGTGTACCTCTCAAAAGGGGAGGTGGCATGACACCATTGCCAATAGGAAAGGAATTTTAGGGGAAGAACCTACAAGAGGCAAGGCTGGGAGGCCCAACACTGTGCATTTCCACGGTGTGTTAATCACATGGATTGTGATTTGCAGCCTTTCCAGAAATGTCTGATGGGAAATTTCATTAGAGTTCTATGTTGTGTGCCATGTAAAACCTCCTCCTTCTCACCATATGAAATCTAAGTGAAATCTGCATGACCTTTTTTTATTTTTGTAGTTGTTTTATTTCATTATTAGCTGTTGCTAATCTCTTTTTTTATTATGTTCAGTTAGCTAGCATATCTTAAGTTTTTGTTGTAGTGTTCAATGATTCATTTCTGCATGACTTTCTAATGCAATGTTTTGAAGGATATGGTCAAGTACTATCCATAGACTCAAGTTAGATATAATTAAAGACAAAGCTCAGCATGGTGAAACTAGAAATCTGGTGCAATTCTGGAGTGCTCACTATGGGGCAAGTGCTGTGTTGGGATATAGGTGCATATATACATGCATATATGTATCTAGTACTATGTACATAGATAAATCATCACAATAATCTTCCAGAATATTATATTATTCCTAGTTAGCAGGAGAAAAAGCTCAGAGATATTAAGTGATGTGTCAGTACAGCATGCGGGGCTGGGATTGGACCTCAGTCCATGTGCTTTCCATTGTACCACACTGTCTGCTTTATGGATGAAATGAAATATGAGAAAAAGGACTTACTATTTTCTTATTTCATCAATAACTTTCAGAAATTCTGATGTTAGGGGACATGGGAGGAGTCAAGCCTCAGGGAGCTCAGGCCAACTCTCCTACCAGTGTCATTAATCTTAGAAGGGCTTGAGCTGAGAGAGTGAGGCTCACTTGCTGAGTGACATTGTCAGGTTAGTTTGAAGAAAACATTCCACTTTCTCTCCTTAATACTGTCTAACAGAGGGAAACAAATATATTCACCTTTCTGCCCTTTGATAGAGAAATCTATGCCCAGAATTTTCAAACAGCAGCTCAAGAAACAAATAACCTTTGTCCCACTAATTTATCATTTTCGTAACTCAATAATAGGTCTCTTCCAGCTGGGCCACTGTATTATAATGAAGCATGTCAGAGAGATCTTGAAGCTTAATGAATACAAAGAAATTAAACTCCCAAACCTGCTGATTTCAACAATCACCACTGCCCACCCCATCCCCCCTTTCTGGTATATTTCTGAGCCATTAAAGAAACTAATTACTTTCTCTTCCATTTGCCCAATAACTGAGGTCAGACTTGAATGTGTAAGCAATGAATGCCTCACCCCCTTGACTTTACATCAGCACAGGCAGAAATTACCTCTTGTGATGAGGCTTTCTCTCCCACCTTTCTTGCTAAAGGCATATAGTACTTTATAGAAACATTAGGTGGGGACCTGCCTTTATAATAATCATATGACTTAGAACAAGAAATAATAAATGCCTGAGAATGAAAAGGAAAAGCAGTATTGGGTGCCTGTATTGAGCTTGCAGGAGCAGCTGACAGAGCCATTTGCCAACTGGAGGGAAATGATGTCAGGGGGAGAAAGAGATTAGTGGTGACTGATCAGGGACATGCTGGTGGGAGGGAGGAGGAAACCAGCTTTCTATCTAGATACCTTCAAGTAATGAGAAGCATCCCTTATGTGGGCGACAGAACTCAGTTTCAGGATTGATAGAAACACCTTGATAGAAAACCCCCACCACTGGTGGAGGGATGTGGGGAGATCAGTTGACCAACTCGATTGTCCACTTCTAGTAGTGGACATCCTCAGAGTGCCTGAGGGTGCAGGGGGCCCAGAGCATGGGCTCCACCTTCAGGCAGAACTGGCACACCTCTTGCCTGCTTGTGGGGAGACCTGGGGTAGGTTACTACACATCTTTGTCTTTCCATATATAAAGTGGGCGTGGTCACTCAGTAGGCTTTTTTAGACCAATGCCTAGCACATAGTAGGTTGTCAGCAAATAATAGGTAGATTTATTATTAAGGTAAATTCCAGTTATTGATGGAAAGCTTGAATTCCAGAGTAAGATTAGAGAATTGCCCCCACTGCGGACCTCAGCCATGACCCTCATATTGAAGATAAGAAGTGAATCAGATTCAAGTCAGATGATCAGAGTCCCTGAGGGCAGGGGTTTATGACTCCAACTCTTCTTTACCCAAGTTTTTAATGGCTTGGGAAAGTTGAGGCCAGGCCAGGATGGAGGCCTGGGGAGGCTGCCAGGGGTCACAAGGGCACGGATCCAGGAGTTGTAACACCACCTTTTTTTCCAACTCAGTATGGGAGTTTGAGAAAGTCATTTCCTCATCTATAAATCTAGAGCAAAGGGGACTGAACTAGCTACCTTCTTAATCTCTTCCAGTCATAATATGGAGAATTCCAGATGTGGAAGACAAGGTTCCTAAAAGAAGTTGTGTCTCATTCCTTCTTGCTGAGGTCCACAATCCCATCCCATCAGGCTCTCATCTGATCCCAGCACACTCACTGGATGTAAGGGCTCTTTCCTGGACTCAATGATTCTTGCTTTCCCACCTCCAAATGTCCATTCAGAAACTCCGGCTATCCCTGATATCCATAGTCGACGGCTCTGGGGAAAGAGGGAGGCCTCCAGTCAATTTTTTTTTTTTTAAAGATTTTATTTATTTATTTGAGAGAGAGAGAGAATGAGAGAGAGCACATGAGAGGGGGGAGGGTCAGAGGGAGAAGCAGACTCCCTGCCGAGCAGGGAGCCTGATGCGGGACTCGATCCAGGGACTCCAGGATCATGACCTGAGCCGAAGGCAGTCGCTTAACCAACTGAGCCACCCAGGCGCCCTCCAGTCAGTTTTTAATCATAGATGGCAGATGTTGAAGCCCTGGATGTATGAATGCTTTTCATCATAACCAGCCTGCTGCTAGCTCCCAGTAACTCCCTCACCTGACCTAAATGATCTATACATATGTCACCTGCTGCAGTAAGCCAGAGGCTGAGCTGCAGAGTTTCCAGTTGCCCCACTCCTCAAACACATTCTAGTTCTTTTTCGCAATAATAAACTTATTTGCTGAAAGGGGTCTTATCCCATGGAATGCCACTCCTACACTACGTCTCCCACAGCCCACCAGCATTTCCCTCTTCATAATACAGAGTTCCCCTGCATCTCCTAATGCCTTGGATGGAATTAGACTCCTTTACCTGGCCTTCTGGAGGACTGTGGTTTCCTTTAATGAAACTTGCCCTGATAGATTTGGACAAGAGTCAAAGACTAGTAAACTTTAAGGGTCTCTGTGGGAAAATTGCCTCTGATTTCCCACTCCTCCTTCTGAACTTCAGAGCACAGTGTCCATACTACTCCCTTCTACAGCTGAGGTACATCAAATCTAAATGGAGTTTCCTGGAAAAGATTTCTAAATTTATTTAATGCATCATGATGTCCTTCTGTAGCTAGCACTAGTCCCAAGATGCTGAGAAAGAAGTCTATGACTTTAGGCAAAGAATGTGTCTCTGATCTCTATTTCCTCATTTATGTTCTTGAAATGAAGATAACTGGCTAAGGTGCTAGGTTAAGAGAAGGGTCTGGTTCTTAAGGAAATAATCTCACCAGCTGTGCTCCTCTCCAAACCCCATTTGGTCAGGGAAACTTCAAGGCAGAGTGGAAAGAGGATATCTATTAACCCTCAATTGTAGGGCTAGACACTTTACACCACTAGTGGGAAACAGTTTCCTTAGGGCCAGGCAGGTAATACAAATAAACTGGCCCTCAGTACAGGTGAGACAATAAGGGAAGATGGGGTCTGAGGAGATCTGGAGAAAATGAGCCATATATACAGAAGGTAGTTACTCCTTAGCTTTAACTGGTCAATCTTTTGGGGAAATATAAGTTTACCAGATCTTTCAATTTTTCAAGAGAATACAGAAATAAGGATTTTTGAAATTTGAAATATCTTATAAATAATTGGCAAATAATTCAAAAACTGGGAAACAGTATGCCATATTCTAGCAGATATATTTTATTTAACTTATAGAATATGGCATACTGGTTCCTAGTTTTCAACCTTGGTTTTATATGCTTGATCTCATTATTTTCAGCAACTGTAGAAGGTGGATTTTATTACATCATTTTACAGTGGTAGAAACTGAAGGTCAGGAATGTCAAGGAATTTTCCCGGAGTCACACAACTAGGAAGTGGTAGAGGAGGGGCTCAGAAATATGCCTGTCTGTCTCCTCTTCCAGGGAGGCGCCCCTCTGGAGGTGTGCCGGCTATCGCCGGCTGCTGTGCTCGGTTGCACAGAATCAGGCAAGTATGACTGTTCTTCGTCCTTCCTTCCTCACACACCTCAAGGCTTTCTAGGACTTTGTGAATCTTCTTATGAATTTGCCAGATTTGACCCCCAAGTACTTGAGAACTCTAAAAGCATCTGCAGAAAAATGTACTTGTTTCTGAGTCCTTGTGCTTGCTATGGCTCATTCAAATGTGACTTTTTAAGTCTCAAATAACATGACTTTTTTTCCCCTTTTTACCTTTTTTTGAAACAAGATATCATTCCCTGGCTTTTACATAAAAGAAATAAAGTCAAATTTCCAGAGGTTCCAAGTCAACAAATACATGCAGAATTGAACTAGTTTCTCTTGGTTACCAAGTAGGTTTGGAGCTTGAAGGGGGTTGCGGAATTGGCATTTTGTTTTTTTTGAGACTGTATAATACTATGAAATGGGAATTATTGGCTTCTTTTTGCAGATGAGAAAATTGAGTTTAGAACATTAAAGTTACATGCCCAAGGTCACACAATGCCCAAGGTCACACAATGCCCAAGTGATAGAGCCAGAATTTAGATTGCCTGACTCTAAATCTAATACTCTTTGCTCTGCACCATACTACTTCTGACTATTACAGTAAGTTTGTCTGTGCTAGCAATGTTAACAGAATATCTGAGGAATTCTACTTTTGAATAGTGTTATTTCATTGGGTCAGAAAAAAGAAAGTAAAATATGCTCTGGATTTAAATATAATAGGCGGTTTATGTACATAGAACCAAAAGCAGGAAGAAGCTAATCTCAGCCTAACCCTCCTTGAAATTAATGCCATTTATTATTCTCTCAAAAAATTGTCAATAATATATGGAATTAGCACAAAATAACATGTACTATTTCACAAAAGTGAATGAATCTGCAATTGTATAATTGCATATAACCCTGTGTGCCCTTGGTGTCTATATTTTATAACTGTGTATACTATAAACCCTATGATTGGTTGCTCTTGCTTTTGCTTTAAAAATCAATAGTCTTTTATGTATGTCATCTATGGTGTATTTATATGTCAGCTCAGAACTTTACCCAGTGAATATACTCTTCATATTTATATACATGAAACATATGTATAATGCATAAATATATATTTGTTTCTAAAATACATTTAGATTTGTATATATAATTACATTTAATATGTAATATATAATTTATATTTCATATATAATATATATGAAATATAAAACATGTATATATGTTAATATATAGATGTAAAATGTATTTACATATAAATATACAAGTGTATTTATATAGAAGTATATAGAAACTGAAAGACATATTTATTGGATAGAATTCTAAGTTGACATTTTTTTTTCTTTAAGCTCTTTATACCATTCTGTTGCCTCTTGTTGACAGTATTTCTGGAGAAAAGTTAGTCATCTTTTCATCATTGTTCCCCAGGATGTATTGTGTCTTTTTTTTATTTTTTTGGTCTGCTTTTAGATCTGCTTTTTATCTTTTATTTTAGTCTGTTTGGTTACTGTGTACTTAGGTGTGACTTTCTTTGTAATTGCCCTGCTTGGGATTTATTGGCCTTCTGGGATCTGTGAGTTGATGTCTTTCAATGGTTTATTGCCCATCGTTCCTCAAATATTTCTGCTGCCCCACACTCTTCCTTCTTTCCTCTGGGACTCTATTTGTATGTTGAAACATTTGCTACTATACAACAGGTCCAGGATGTTCTGTTCTTTTCATTAGGAAATAAGATCTCACAACTGGTGACATTCTGGAAATTTGCTCTGATTCCAGTTGAGTCACTAGTTTTCAGATACGTGGGAGACTTCTCCCTATTTTATAGCTGAATGGAAAGTTTTGGGTCATTAATAACTTCTGTCTGCCACTAAGTCCTACTTGCTGCTCTCTATGCTTTGGAAGTTTGCATTCAGCTCAGTGGCCATTTTCCCAGGCTTTGAAGGTCTTGGGAAAGCCAGAAATGCCTTGGGAGCTCTCTCTTCTTAGTTCATTCCAGTTTGTGTCTTCAGTCCTCTGATAGTGTTTAGAATGTTTATTTGTTTATTTATTTATTTATTTATCATTGTTTAGGTGGAAGCAAAGATCCCATAACTTTCGTCTATATCAAAAGCAAGACTATTTTGGTTAATTTTTTTATTGCTGTTGGTGGTGGTGGTGGTGTTGGTGGGGGTGGTGGCAGTGTTGTGTGTGTGTGTGTGTGTGTGTGTGTGTGTGTGTGTGTTTTAGAGTGTTATCTATGAAAGTAATATTTATGTCTAATTAACTTGGCCTATGTAGTGTCTAGACCTATGACATATATTTTTCTGTTATTGTCTCAGACAATTTTATCCTTGTAGGTCCTGCTATCTGGTCACAATTCTCATGACCCTACTATTTTGCAAATAGCTTCTGACACTTCTTCATGTACCTACCACCTCCTTGCTACTCATTTTCAATTTTGGCAGCTAAATTAGGTATGGCCAAAAAGGAGTGATCTTTTCTCTCCCTCCCCCTTATGTGCACACACACATACAAACACACACACACACGCACATTCACGGGGAAGATAGAACAATTAATCTACTTTTGGAATATGGCTTGAGTCAGTGTTTTGGTGCCATTCCCACTGACATGTAAAATTAGCTCCTGTAGCATGTCAACAAAGTGTGTCACAAAAGACCAAATTTCTTAACACATTTGGAAAGAGTCAGGAAAAAAAATAATTCAGAACCTGAAAAAAATAAACAGGGAAAAACTGACTTTTAACTCTTTCTTTGAAAATATCTTAAGGCCTGGAGGACCTATCCCAGCACTGCATCCAGTCTTTATCCCAGGGGATATGGCTAGTAAAAGGACAGCCAGAGATGAATGCTAGTAGGTCTTTTGGAAGGGTTCTGAGCCAAGAAGTTCAGCTGAGGGAAGAGGGGAAATAAAAATGTAGTTCCATGACAAGTTCCTGGAAACAAGTGAGGGACAGGAGGGGAGGTGAAGAGGGGCATCTGATGTAGTTGTGCCAACAGTGACTTCCTGGCTCCGAACTGATGGCTCTGATTATTTCATATTGGAAGGCACTACTTTCCATAAAACATTAACACTTCATTATTCAGTTCAAATAATTTAACTTCAACTTTATGCAATTCAATTCAATCCAGCTGATATATTAAGTATATATTAAGTAACTGCTATATGTCTAATGCTGTGTTAGTCACTGTGATGATTACAGAAAAAGGAATGTACAAAATGGCTCTGTTCTCAAGGAGATTATAATTCTACTGTCGAAATGAGGGCTACTCATTATTCAACTGAAATTAGAGAACAAAATAGGAGAACTGGACTGAAAGATCAGGGTTTAAATTCCAGATCAGCAACTTTGCTGATCAGATCATTTATTTTTTCTGTACCTTACTTTCTTCCTCTGAAAAATGAGGGATTGTAATAGATCAGTGGTTCTCAAACTTACTGTATTTAATATCCTCTTTTATAACAAATAATTTGTAATGCCTCATTTACCAAATTGAAATGAAATTTGCAGATATTATAACATACTTATATACATAATAAAAATCAGTATAATGCCACAACTGTAATATAAATGAGAAATAAAAAGCAAGTATTTTAAAATAAATAATATCTACTTCAAAATGTAAATTTTCAGAAACAGCTACAATAGATGATGCAATGAAGTAGTCAGTTAGTTGCACCTGCTTATAATGAATATATTTGGGTTCAAGAAAAGTAAGGTCAGAAGTTGTTCTGTGCAAGAAGTACATTAAATTAAAGGGCAGAGGTATAAACACATATATTCTAGGACTAGGTAACTAGAAACAGACCAGACTTATTTGTGCATGAAATGAAAGAGAGAGAGAAATAGCTTTAATTGAAGCAGGGACAACATACCAATTCAAATTACAGGCTGTCAAGGTAGAGAAAATGAGGAAGCATGTTTTTTCTCACAAATGAGCTTATCTTTATTTATTAATGTAGTGTCAAAATAATGCCTGATGTTGTGACATGGGATAGGGTAGTGACAAGGCATCATGGAAAGCATACCTCTTGTGTGAAATATTTCCACATGTCAAGGCATGCATTCAGCCTCTGGGTGTCCAGTGGGACACTCAAGGTTTATGTAGGAGATGAGGCAGGACTATCCCCAGCACTGCTGAACTTTTCAGATCCCAGTTCTCTTTCTACCACATACTACCACTGCTTTATAATTATTATGAGAACCCAAAACACCCCCATAAAATTTCAAAATACCTCCCAATTAAGTGGTCCTTAACACAAAGTTCCACCAGGCTACTATTTTAATAATTCAGTGCAAAATAAGTAGAATAGATAATAAACTTAATGGCAAGTCAGGATGGGTAGGATCAGGGAGAAGAGAAAACCTTGATGGAAGAAGTAGACCTTGAATTGGCCTAGAAGGATGGCTAGCATTTGGCTAGCAAGAGTGGTTTATTCAAGTACTTTATTGTGTTGATAAACAGAATAAACAAGATTGCAGAGAAGCAATCCTCCTTAAAGCATGGAGGTATTGGCAATTTGACAGTTCCTGAGCCTGCTCTTCATGTGACTCCAATGCTTGTGTGGATCCTACATGGTGCCTACGTGTTCATTACACCAGAACACACATTGAAAGAAGTTCAATGCACTTTAAAGGAAATATGCTGCATTCATTAACACTCCATGATTTTCGACTTTTCATGAATTCAAATTGAGTTTAAAATCGCAATGATTCTGAATTCCAGAGGTTTCAGCTTAACCAAAGAGAGATTTTCAAAACCAGTTCCATGGGGCCAGGTGCAGGGAAGGGGTTCCGACAGCAGGGTTTAGGAGTTGTCCCAGAGATTCTAGGTGCCTTGACTCTTACTGATTTGTGAAGTGTCCATGAGAGTGTCCATCCTGCAAATACAAAGTCCTCCTCCAACTACCTGACACTTCATTGAATTCCCTGTGGATGGTGCTAAGGTTTAGGCTTTAAGGGCAGCTTGGGAACCTTTTTGTTACAGGGAAGTTTGATAGCCCTTAAGTCTGAGGAAATACATCCTCCCACCCAAGTGCATTAATAGCTGAGGGACAACAAAAGCAAGCACATCTGTGACACACGTCGTGGTTGGCACTTCAGAGGAACAGCTGTGGGCAACGGGCGCCGTGGTAAAGCAATAGAAAGCTTGCAGAAGAAGCTCTGCTGGCCTAGCCATGAGGTCCGTCAGGGAGAAGGGTATGGAAGCCAACCTCTTGGGACATGGTGGACTTCATAACCTTGTGCCCCCTCCTAAGACATTACAGACAGCATTGGTTCAGAGCCCTTCTGTCCTGGCAGTGACAGATCAGGACTGCAGCAATATCAGGGCAATCTGGCTCATGTGTATTTTTCCCCAGGGGGCTATTTCACCCACTTATTACTGTGGGATTTCTGGAGGGAAGAACATAGAGAATGTAGCAAACATGTAAAAAGGGCAGGCCCTGGAGGTCATAGTGGGACAAGACAAGAAAAAAATCATCGCTTTCAGAGTCAGACCTGATTACTGGCTGGGCCTGGTCACCCTGCATCTGTGTAGCTGCCCAGGCTCCACAGGATGGGCCTCTGCCCACTGTGCCAGCTTTCACACACTCTGTGCTCTCTGGGCCCTGCCATGCTTCCTTTCTCCTGGTTCTTCAAATGCTCCTTACTCCTTTGAACCATTCACTTCACATCACTGGTCCCTCAGCCTGGAAGGTTTGCAGCCTTTCCCTCAGGTCAGGCCATGTCTTTTCTCTGGCTGACTCCCTCTCGGGAAGTACATGGCACACCCCAGAGAGTAACTGAAGAAAGCTCAGTGAAGGGACCGGGCGCAAAGGCATGGGCACCAACAAGGCCTGGGGAAAACACCAGGAACTGGCAAAGAGTGCAGTGCTTGTTTCCCAGGCCCAAAGCATCAGCAGGAGGAGCAGGTCCAGACATTTGGTGAGAGACTGGGGTTCCCAGAAAGCAGCAACCACTACCAGAGCAGCTGGTGGACACCAGGAAGCCAGAGAACAACCAGAAGCACCGCAGGAAAACCATGACCTTCCCAGACAGAGTGACAGCCAGAAACCCCAGGAAGGAGACCACTGCCTCACTCCTACCTCTCAAATCTCATACAAGTGGAGGTTACTGGCAAAACTGAATTGATAGCCAGAGTCATAGCTGCAAGGGATTCTGGAGAATATAGTTGGATAAGAACACCCAGGAAGGTCCTGCTACACCTCTGGGTCTTTACTATTGTATCCCTTCTGCCCTAACCCCCTTTTAGCTATGACATAGTTCTCATCCTCACCTGATCTAGATCTCTGCTCATGCTTCCTTCCCACGGAGGTCCCTCCCCTCCTGCATATGAGGTAGTACCCATCACTCTCCATTTTCCTATCTTGCTCTAGGGACTTCACAGCTTATCACTCACTACCTGAAATTCAAGCCTATTCATTTACTTTTTTCTCTGTACACCAGAGTGTAGCCCATGTGAACAGTTGCCGTTTTTACTTTTCTCAATCTCCCTGTGTTCACTGTCTGTTTTTCAATAGAATTTGTTGAAAAAATGTTGAATGAATAAGCCAGGAGAAGAGAAATTTCAGGCCAAATGTTGAAGGACCATTATGAGACACACTGGGAGTTAGAGGTGCTGTTTTAAAAGAGGTGATGCTTGAAGGGACTCAAGGCAGAGAATGCTTATGATGCTACCTGTGATTTCAAGGTAGTTATTCTGGCAGCAGCCAGAGAGGGAAGCAAAGGTAGATAGCTGGTCAGCAGGGCAGAGGTCACCAGTCTGTTGAGTGGGCCATCTTGGTTGCAGACACTCTGATGGGCCCATGGCAGGTGTGTAAGTGGCATGGGGAAGCTGGTAAGCTCTGCAAGTATAAAATGCCTAATCCCTGTCCCCCTAGGATCCAGAGATCAATTTGGGGAAATTAGAGTAGCATGCATGAAATGTGTGGAACACATTGAGAAGTACAGATCAATACAGCAGGAATACACAGGTCCCCAGAATACCCTCAAGAAAGGAAAAGCTGGCTTGGAGGATGCTTGATCCAGAGGACTCCCTGGAAGTTATAGGATGAATGATGATGCACCAGCAGAAAATCCAGGCTAACTACGAATGCAAGAGAAATGCCTAGGAACTAGTTGGAAAGGCACTGGCAAGAGACTACCTGGCACTGGGAGGAATCAAATACATTCTTTTTCAAACTCGTTGCATAAACACCTGAATAATCCAAATCAGTGAAAATTTTCTGAGTGCTCTTGTCCTCCCCTCTAAAGCATACTACTCTGGGACCCCATCTTCCTGCTTGAAATGCTCTCTGTCCTTGACTTCAGTCTCCCTCTCTGGCTCTTCTTCCTTCTCCAGTAGGGATTATATCCTTTGCCACATTTTCTTTTTCCTCCTCACAGCTTCATCACTCTTGATGATTTGACTCACTCTTTCTTCTCCTCCCACTCACCCCGACATCCAATTGTCACCAGATCTTGTCAGTTTTAGCTCCTAAACTTATTTTAAATCCTCCCTTTTATATTTTTATGACAATGTCCCTATAAAATTCACTGTCTTCTCTAGCCAGGTTTAGCCACCCATCAGGTCACCTGGCAATCCCTCTTGCCTCCTCCAATCCACACAGTAGTGGTCCTTCTAAATAATAAGCCCGAGCGTATGATTTTCTACCTAAAGCCATTCAATGACTTCCCTTGGTCCCTATGGTCAAATAGAAATTCCTTAATGCTGATTAAAAGGACCTGGATGTTATAGCTACAGCTGCATATCTCAAACCATCTCCATCTCTATCTAACTCCCACCAATTTACTCTACTTCCTGAAGGAGCCGTGATCTATCATGCTTTAGGGCATTTGCACAGGCTACTCTCTGGCTGGAACACAACCTGCCCCCATCTTTCCTCTTACTAACTCCTACTCATTACTTGGCTATCATTTCCTTCAGAAGATCTTTCTGACCGCTCTTGTCCAGGTTAGTTTCTGCTCCCACTTAATTCACCACAGTTATCATTGTATTATCATCAATTTAATGATAGTACTTATCATTGTACTATTATTGCCTATTTGATTTTTTATATATCTCTCCATAGACTGGTATTGGATCTTGCTAGCTACATATTATATCCCCAGTGTAGTACATAGTAAGTGCTCACCACAGTTTTTTTTTTTTTTTTAAAGATTTTATATATTTATTTGACAGAGAGAGACAGCGAGAGAGGAAACACAAGCAGGGGGAGTGGGAGAGGGAGAAGCAGGCTCCCCACTGAGCAGGGAGCCCCATGTGGGGCTCGATCCCAGGACCCTGGGATCATGACCTGAGCAGAAGGCAGACGCTTAACGACTGAGCCACCCAGGCGCCCCCTCACCACAGTTTTATTGCGTGAACGCATATATAAATATATATAATATATATAAATAATTTCAACCTACCTATTTTTTTTCCACCTGTCTATTTTAAGTGCCACCACCCATACAAAACCCCTTACTGGGTCTATCTTACTAACTTCTCAGTCTCTATCTCTCTTTTACACTACTGCATGTTCTGTTATGACCCCTCTGATGGAAGCCTTTGGCAACTTGCCATGTCTTCTGGCATTCTAGGCCTTCCATGAGATGACTATTCATTTCTAGGCCCCACATTCTAACCCCATGGATCTACTGACCATTTCCCTTCTTTTCTCCCTTGCAGTGGTTTTCATCATGTTGCCTCTACTTGGAAACAAATGTCTATCTAGTCTCTAAACTCCCTTCACCCTCTTCTTTAGATTGAAATTGATTACTTTTTCCTCTAAACACTACCTGATTTACATAATAGAAAGAGCAGATATTACATCTTGCAAAAGCTACTTCATTTCGGGCATTTTCATATTCTTGCCAATAAATGAGACTAGTGATATCTATAGCATCGTAATAATAGTTTTTGCTCATCCAGTTCTTGCATGTGCTATGTGCTGGGTAGCCTTCTAAGAACTCTCTGTATATTAATTCATTTAATCATTACACCTAACCCCTTTTAAAGATAGAATGAAGGCAGAGAGAAGTTAAGTAGTTTCCCCAGTGTCACAGAGCTGGGGGCAACAGAGCTGAGATACAACCTGGTACCCTGGTTCCAGGTCTGTGCCCTTAGTCGCATTGCCTAATGGAAGGGAATAGTGAGGTAGTGGATGAAGATGCTTAGTACAGAATGCAGCTCCACCAGACACTGAGTGGGATTCTACAGGCCCTGAAGTCAGGTGGATGTGAGAGTGATTCTGCTATTTAGGAACTGGTTGACTTTGAATAGGTTATTTATCTAAACCTTAGTCACCTAATCTAAAAACTAGCATATTGCTGGTATTTATCCCACAGGATTATTCTGCAGATTAAAACACACACACACACGCACACACAACATAGAATATTCTTAGAATAGTACCTGGCATACAGTTAACTCTTCATAAATGTGTATTTTATAATATATCATAATCACCATTATTATTTTATTCCATTCTGCTTTGTGTTATAGTTATTTGTGTTTCAATTTTAATCCCTTCTTTAAGATTGTAATCTTTCTGTTCATGGCATATGTCTTAAACTCCTGTACGAAGTTTGCTAAATGAGTGAATAGATGATCCTTTCATTGTGATTTATTTAAATGATTATGGAAGGATTGATGAATTGAAAAGGGAATAGGGTGGTATCTATGCTACCCAGAAGCAATCTTTACCTTCAATGCCATCCTGATCAAAATTCCAATGACATTTTTCAAAGTGCTGGAAGAAACAATCCTAAAATTTGTATGGAATCAGAAAAGACCCTGAATTACCAAGGAAATGTTGAAAAAGAAAAACAAAGTTGGGGGCATCACGTTGCTCAATTTCAAGCTATATTACAAAGCTGTGATCACCAAGACAGCATGGTCTTGGCACAAAAACAGACATATAGACCAATGGAACAGAATAGAGAACCCAGATATGAACCCTCCATTCTATGGTCAAATAATCTTTGACAAAGCAGGAAAAAACATGCAATGGAAAAAAGACAGTCTCTTCAATAAATGGTGCTGGGAAAACTGGACAGCCACATGCAGAAGAATGAAACTTGACCATTCTCTAACACCATACACAAAGATAAACTCAAAATGGATGAAAGACCTCAATGTGAGACAGGAATCCATCAATATCCTAGAGGAGAACATAGGCAGTAACCTCTTCAACATCGGCCATAGCAACTTCTTTCAAGATACATCTCCAAAGGCAAGTGACAAAAGCAAAAATGAACT